>NW_026042321.1:2466937-2821656 GCF_023856365.1 Brienomyrus brachyistius
CAGAACCTAATCCGCCTGACTCACTGTGGTTCTGCACGGGCCCCGCTATTCAGAAACTAATCCGCCTGACTCACTGTGCTACTGCACGGGCCAGTTATTCAGAACCTAATCCGCCTGACTCACTGTGGCACTGCACGGGCCCCGCTATTTAGAACTTAATCTGCCTGACTCACTGTGGTACTGCACGGGCCCGCTATTCAGAACCTAATCCGCCTGACTCACCGTGGTACTGCACGGGCCAGCTATTCAGAACCTAATCCGCCTGACTCACTGTGGTACTGCACGGGCCAGCTCTTCAGAACCTAAGCCTTTTCACTCACCGTGGTACTGCACGGGCCCGCTATCCACACTCCCCCCTAGACCTTGCTTGTCACAGAAGGGTGGGGCCCAACCTTGGTCACAGTGACAATTCTGGTTACTGTTGCACACCTGTAACATGCACCCCCCACCACAGATACAGACAGTTATTTACTGCATTTTCACTGGTTATCACAGAATTGCAACATTTGTTTGCAATGGTTGGATTGATGCTAGAGAAGTGATGAGAAAAGGGAGACGTGTAACCTGTTAGGCTTAGCGGGCTGAAGACACTGGCTAATGTGCTTTGGAAGACTTTAGAATATCAGTAAATACTCCTCTTTACAACATATCAGAATGTTGTAATGGCCATAAGTAAATACTTTTCTCTTCTTCCTTATTAATTCAGCAGCACAGCTGATTTGGTGGCTCAAGACAAAGCTAGACTGTTCAAATGATCTTTGTGGATGCTGCTTACTGCTCCAGTTTGGACATGTATGCTCCATCACAGCAGTAACTATATCCAGTGAAACATGACATCATTTTGTTGCTATTGCTACAAGGGTGAACAAATTTCTAGCAAAGTGTGGCCCTCACCCCATGTCTGTGGCACCGAGTGAGGCAGTTCATCAGGTCACTGAAGGATCTGTTCTGACAACGCTGATTGATACACACCTGAAGACAGAAGACACACAGATGCACTGGATCCTACCAGGATATTGTTGCATGACAACAGTGATGTAGCCAGTTCTACTAAAATAGACCCATGAGCAAAAATATTATGACCACCCTCATGTGATACAAATAACAGGAGTATCTTGTAAAAATAGCGCATGTAAAGATCTGGGATATATTAGACGGTAAGTCAACATTTGTTACCCATAGTTGATGTGTCAAATGCAGAAGAAATGGGCAGGAGTAAAGACCTGAGTCATTTTCTGAGGGGCCAAATTGTTATGATGCCAAATGCCAGATGACTGCGTTAGAGCATCACCAATGCAGCAAGGCTTGTGGAGTGCTCATGATCAGCTGTGGTGCGTTCTTACTGACAGGATGCTTGGTGCCAAGACTCATCAAGGTGGGATGTGAATGGAGGCTACCCAGTCTCACTTGTATTATTCATTACTTGTTACTTTGGTGGTTCCTTCAGCAGTTCACAAAGATTTCCAGAATTAACCAATAAAGTAGCAAATACAGGGATTGCTTTGAAGAAAAGATGCATCGCGATTCATTAATCATGAACAAACATAAGATCAGTATGTAACTAAGATTTTTGGTAAATTATTAAATAAGTAATAGGATATTATATTATCTGTACCTCCTGTTAAAGTGTTACCAATAATTTTAATGATAGTTATGGGAGTAAGGTGTCATGACACAGTGCACTGAGCTCTGCTGTGTATGGGGTTGCTTAGCTACGAACTAACACATCCCACAGCTGCTCAGCACATACCCAGCTGTCCACATGATGCAACAGAAAATGAGATTCACTGGACCAGGCAACCTTCTTCCTTTGCTGCAAAATTCAGTTCTGATGCTTCCATACCCATTATACACTCTTTTAATGGTGGACAGGGGTCAGCATGGGCACTGACTGCCTTGTAGCTCCATACTCACTAGGACTTGATGCACCTTGTGTCGTTGACACATTACTCACATGACCTTCATCAAAATTATTTGCCATTTCTTCCACAGTAGGCTTGTACCAGATGGGATTGATGAGTTTTGGTTGTCTAATACCCTGTCGGGAGTTCATGGCTTTTCCCTGCTGGGACCTTTCTCAGTTCTCACTCACTATGGCTGACTATGAGTAGCCCAGAAGCCTTGCCATTGCGGAGATGCCTAGTCGTCTTCCTATATGATAATTTAGCTCTTGTTAAAGTCACTCAGATCTTTATCTCTGCCCATTTTTTCTGCATTCAACACCTCGACTACAAGTACTGGATGCTAGTTTATCGTCTACCAAAAAAATCCGAACTTCGGCACTGTTTTTACAAGATAATCAACATTATCTGCTTCACACAGAGGTGGGAGTAGTGTTTCGTCTCATCTGTGTATAATTATACCCAAACTACAGAAATATGGTGCTCTACAGTATTTGCTGCTTGCTGTGATTGTTACAGCCTTAGTGTACAAAATACAGTTACGCAGCATGCAGAATTACAGTATGTTTGCAGATCTTATTTCACAGAATGCTATCTCTTTGCAATAGAATGTATTAATTAGAATTAACGATTTAAAGGTAAAACAATATTTGTGTCTGCCTTATGGTCATTTAAAAAAAAAAAGCAAGCAAGCAAAGGAGACTGAGGGGGGACATGATCCAGGTATATAAGATTCTAACAGGTTTGGATGCTGTTCAACGAAATAGTTACTTCAGCATTAGTTCAAATACACAAACTCGTGGCCATAGGTGGAAATTAGTGGGAGAACATTTCAAACTGGATTTAAGGAAGCACTTCTTTACACAGCGCGTAGTCAGAGTATGGAATAGTCTTCCTGATAACGTAGTGCAAGCTGAATCCTTGGGTTCCTTTAAATCAGAGCTAGATAAGATTTTAACGACTCTGAGCTATTAGTTTAGTTCTCCCCAAGCGAGCTTGATGGGCCGAATGGCCTCCTCTCGTTTGTATAGTTATGTTCTTAAAAAGAATTTTGGAACTACATGCATTCCACAGGAGTGGTAGAGCATGGTGATGTCAGTTGACGTCTGACCCTCTTACAGGGCTTGGGGAGTGTAAAAAGGACGCCACATGCCTTCCCATCTCCGCACTTGGTCCCAGTCATGACGAGCCCTGGGTCAACAACGTCCTGCTCATCCGGCTTGGTGTAAACATAGGTGCCCCGGCACATCCTCTTCGTGCCATCGGTGTGGATGCTGGTGTCAATGGCCACAGAATTGGAGCCTTTGGGCTTTTCTGCGATGCTGTCACACTGGATCTTGCCACACTTGGCATCGCTGTCAGAGTTAACCATAACAAAAGAGATATGATTCAGGGCGGTGAGTGACTCAGCAGCCTAAGCTTCTGTGCCTGTGATCAGAAGGTTGTCAGTTTGAGCCCTGGTCTCAGCAAAGTAGTCACATTTGTAGGCCCAGCTCTAGGGGTGCTGCACACTGATGGACCCTGTGCTGTGACCCCCCCCCCCCCCCCCGAGCTTGCTACCATCTGTATGTGTGTCTCATAGAAGCAGGATCTGCTGGGCAAAAGAGAATTTCCTCACAGGAATTAATTATCACTGTTCTATCCTATAAAGGTTCAAGGAAAGCAGAAATGAAAGTCCCTTCCTTTACACTAAAGTCTAGGACAAATGATTGAAGTTATGTACTTATGACAAAGTGGAAATGGTTTCCTAAGTATTCAATCGTGCATCATAGCCATCCACGCAGGCTGTTCAGACAAGCCGCAGTCATGCACTCTTTTACGTTACCTCTTTTCACACTTCACGTAGACCCCCAGTGCATTTTTGCCGCAATTTCCAAATTCATTCCCTGCAGCATTTACCTCCTGAAAGCAGGTATCATGAGCTGGACGGGCACCTGTAAGAAAAACAGGCTCATCCTGTGAATCAAATAAAAATGCATCATTGAGTCATAATAATTACTACAGGCTAGTAGGCATACTAGCTTCCATGCAACACGACTAGCTCAATTTTGTAAATTTTGTGCAGATCTTCTTACGCAGTTCTTTTAAAAAAAAAACAGTAGATGCATTTTTAGAAAATAACCTTTGGTTGTAGCATTTGTAGCAAGCAACCAACAACTAACCCAATTTAAAGTCTAGGAAAACTCTTTATTCTCTAATAATAGAATATTGTACATGATAAAATCTAACAAATAATTACTCATGATAATAAACTGTAATATTTTAATGATTATCAGTTAAACAATAGTTGATTAAATCAATTATATTCATTATATTTACTTTACTAGGACTTATATAGGAGGCCTACTACACAGACCCACAGCTACCAGTCCAATTACTAAATGACCTACACACGTGTGGCTTTGTAGCTGCACCTGTGATTGACCTCTGGTAACTAATGTAACAGTAACGTTAAAATTGTCATTATTTCCTTCATATCTGCAGTTAAGGAAACAAAAGAAGAGCTCATCTGTCCAACCACAATATCTATAAGATGAAACTTCTGACCTTTTTGAGCTACTAGGCCCCCCAAATATGTTTGAGCATGAACTGAGCATTAATTTTCTTCATGCTCCATACACTGAACATCTAATTTTTTTTGTTTATTCCCTATGAGGTATAAAGGTAATACATTACAGTGAATTCATTATTTCACATTAGCATTGAAATCTGATAATGTATCCGGATACCATTCAGATCAAGTTCACATGTACTGATGTATCTTGCTTATTTCTAAAATGATATTATTTTTTGTTAAAGATAAAGTTTTTTATCATTATTTTGCACTGAAAAAACCATCTGAGTCTCCAGGCAACTGAAGCTGAATATAAGATCTTAACATGAAAAAAATATTATAGTTTATTGATTAGTGGCAGCTTCGTTGGTTTTCAGTCGATTTCCTTCTGAATTTGACCCACCTCTGGGGTTTTGATTAATTTTTAAATTAAACTTGTTTTAATTTAATGATTGCTAATAATTATTTCAGTTATGCATCGCTTAACAACGGGGATACGCTCTGAGAAATGCAGGGTTAGGCGATTTCACTGTTGAGTGAACATCAGAGTGTACTTACCTAAACTGAGCTTATTACAACACAAGGCTACAGTAAACTTTTATTATAAGTAGAAAGAGTGCACTCAAAAATAACATAAGTGTAGTATAGTAAATACATAAACGAGTAACATAGTTGTTTATTATCCTCATCAAGTATTATATACTCTGAGATGGGCTGGCCCCCCATCCTGGGTTGTTCCCTGCCTCGTGCGCATTGCTTCCGGGATAGGCTCCGGACCCCCCGTTGACCCAGTAGGATAAGCGGTTTGGAAAATGGATGGATGGAAGTATTATATACTGTACATAATAGTATGTGCTATAGTTTTATATGACTGGCAGCACAGTAGATTTGTTTATACCATCAGCACAAATGTGTGGCTAATCATGTGATTCCAAGCGATGGGGATTTTTCAGCTCCATTACAGTATTATCTTATGAGGCCACTGTCGTATATGCAGTGTGTCATTCACTGAAACATTGCTATGTGGTGCATGACTGTCAGTGAACAAGTTCAAATGTTTGTTACATAGTTTCCCATGAAATCCCTTTGAGAAGCTCAGCAGGCAGAGAGATAAATACTCAGTGCTTCTCTCTGGTTAAAACATTCCAAACGATGCGGGCGGATGCACATACAGCATGTGTCATGGGGTGAGAGGAAAAGGGAGGGGAGGGGAGGGAGAATGCAGGCCTACCGGGCCCCCACAGCTGCAGACACTGCTGCTCGTGTGTCAAGCACATGCCATTATAGCAATAGGCACGGCCATTCTGGCAGAGGGAGCCGTCCATCAGGTAGACGTTGGAAGGGCAGTAGGGCAAGGCCCCTGTGCAGTACTCCGGCAGGTCACATGCTCCTGCTGCGGCCCGACACAGGGTGCCCCCCAGCTTCAGCTGTGGGAGGAGAACGTCAATAATTAGCTTGAAATTCAGAGTACAACGTACTAGTCATAAATGTACATTTCTTTGGGGAGGCTGATTTTATTGAGTCTACCAAGTAAACAGAGCAACTCTTCTAAACTCACATTGTGGTTTTGGGTCTGTGGCACAATTCCTGGGTAACTTACTCTACTTCAATGGGCACATTGAAGTACAAATCATGAACAAGTATAGTAGCTACTTGAGATAAAAGATGCATCATGATTCATTAATGATGAACAAACATGAGAGAAGTACTTCAGTTGTGTTATTCATAACTTGTTCCTTGAGTAGTTCACAGAAACCTAAAGAAATTACAGATATAGTAACTGCTTGAGATAAAACATGCATCACAGTTCACTAATGATGAACAAACGTGAGATCAGAATGTATCCTTCATTTGTGGTTAGATAACAGATAAATAAGAGCTTAATTCTACATTATTTGTACCCTGTCAGGTAAATTGTTACCCAGTTTCTGTGCAGTGTTGATGATGGTGATATACATGATGTGTGGCTCTGTGGGTTAGGCGTTGATGCCAGTGATTGGAAGGTTGCTAATTCAAATCACATGGTTAGCAGAGTAGTATAGTAGCATAACCACTCTCAAAGTGCTTTAACCCGCCTGGGCAGCCAGACACATAATGCTAGGGAGGCTGTCAGGTGGTGAGATATTCTATCATACTGTGTGAATATATGGGCGGGGGGGGGGGGGGGGAAGGCTGGTACCTTGCAGTTTTCACAGCAGACCCCATGGGCGCACTGGACCCCTGCTTTCAGAGTGCAGTTTTTAGCATTGCAGCAGGCGTTGGTGCATTCCTGTTAAACACATACACAAATGCATTATCACATAACCAGACACAACCAGATACCAGATCCTGAACTTGTAAAGGGGCAAACCACACTTTAATCTAAAGAACAAACTACATGCCATCAAAAAGAGACTCCACTGCATAACATGAACAACATCATACAGAAGTACAAGAAATACTAGTGGATAGACAAGGATTTATTTTGAGGGTATGAGGACAGAGCAGCTACTGTAGCTGCCTCCAGAGTCGCCACTCACCCTCATTGCCAAGTTAAATGCTGTGTCCCATTTCGTTAGATAGAAAGTGTCCTCTATATATATATATAGTCTTCCCCTGCTGGAATAAGATTTCAACAACTCTGAGCTATTAGTTAAGTTCTCCTCAAATGAGCTTTATGGTCCGAAGTGACCCAAAATCCAGAGAACTATGCCAAAAGGTGCACATTATAATGGAATATTACAGTTTCAGAGTATGTGCCCATTTACTCTTCTTAACATCACAACAATCAGCAGCTGCAGTGGCTCACTGGATTAATCCGCAGTGGCTCACTGGATACCTGCGTGCCTGCGATGACAACGCTGCCATTTTGAACCCCGTTGTCAGCAGACTGAAGCTGCTGTTGGGCCCTTGAGCAAGACCCTGCACCCCAATTTCTCCAGGGACGCTGGCCGACCCTGCAGCCCTAAACATGATTTCACATAAATATGTGTCTGTGTGTCTCATGGATGACATGATGGGTGAAAAGACAATTGTATTCATGGCATTTTTGCTAAATCTGGTCCAGTGTAGCTGCTCATCCCTGATCAGACTCCTGGGGAGGGAAGGTTTTGTTTGCCAGTGGTCTTACTTCTGGCTCCCCACAGTCACATTCTTCCCCTGACTCCACAAAGCCGTTCCCGCAGCGCCTGCCCTCCACGAGCTCCTCCACGTTAGGCATGTTGAAGACGCACATGCCGCCCCCCTTCTGGAAATAGCCGTCCAGGTCCCTTTTGCTGCACTGACTGAAGACACGTGGGAAGGGGTGGCTGAGGGATGAACAGATTTACACGTAAACAAGGATGGGAATTATTAGTAGTATTCACAATACAGCAATTATTTCGATTTTGTTCTGGTGGTCGTTTGGCATTACTCACATATGTATGATATATTCACAAACCTGAACCTAATCTTTCCTGCACTACATAGATAACAAAACAAAGGAAACAAATCAACGAAGCTGCAATTCTTTCCTGATAAATTTACTGTGTTAAAATTACGATGCTCATGCCATTTTGACGTTCATGCTTTGGCTGTGTCCATGTGAAGACGCTGCGTTGCCTTAGCTTCAGCGGCTCAGCATATTAGCTTAGCATCAGTAACGAAACACGTACCCGGTGGCCGCATTCATCATACACCCTCCCTGCTTAGCCGTCGCTTCCACGCAGCAGCCCTCGTTGTCGTGGCTCATGCCAAAGTTGTGGCCGATCTCATGAGCCATGGTGGCAGCCGCCCCAATGGGCAAGTCTGAGTGGTCCTGAAACAGTGAGGAGCAAAGGTCGTCTTCTGATCCTGACAGCATCAAGGTACTCGTCACCCAGACTCCCACAGCATAAATCATCAGTATTTCTATGGTACTGTAACTATAGTACCTTTCATAAATATAGAATCATCATTGTCAGCTTTCCCTATTTTTATACACTTCAGCTGGGAATCCACCACGCACCAGCAGGGGTCAATCAGCATCACACACGCAACCAGTAACCATGGTTTCCTCACAGTCAGTCAGAAGGAGTGCTAACAGGACATGGCAGGTGACTAATAATCAAGCAGATCCGGAGGAGGGACAGCCTTCACTTGCACGGCCTAAAACCCATGCGAGCAGGAAGACGGGCAGGGAAGGAGAAAGGTAAGCCTGCCATGGAAGCATTCTCTCCATCCTGAAGGGACTGCCACCTCCAGATGTAAAATTTGTCCCTCAAGGGGTACTTTCCTTTACCTCCAGCACCTCCTCTCCACAGCTCTTCTAGCTCAGTATTAAGGCTCCCTTTATCTGAGGTGACAGTTAGAACACCCCTTGTTCCACCTCCCCATGGATGTCTCACCGCGTCTTACAGGATATTCCAGATATCCCTCACCCCCCTGCTTTCAGTGAAGGCTGCGTGAGGATACACACCACATTGATTCCCCCCGAGTTCTCCAGGGAGCACATGCCCTCCAGTGGCGCCATGCCGATGGTGGTCCCCGTGAAGATCACACCCCTGTAACACAGCAGAGTACTGGTGTCAGCAGCAACCCTTTAATTTGCCCTAACTGTAGTCCTAAGATCTTTATCAATACCAAGAATGCAAAGATCTTGCTTGTGTTCTTGCCAAGAGCATTCTTGCTAACTTGCCTCCTAAGAATGAATTTGAGATGAAATGAATCACGGAACTGTTCTCGTTGGCGAGGATAACACCAATGCATCCTTGATATTTGGGACAGGGCAAGAACGACATCAAGGGATTTTTGCAGTCCCTCGTATTTCTGTTTTTTGAGAATTTGAAGTGCACTTCAGCAACGTAAGATGACAAGTAAACATATTGCTGGATAGTTTGATAGCAATTTCACTTACTTTTGCTTGCCTTTGGAATGTACCACATGAAACAGGCTAATAACTAACTGGACTGGAGCCTCTGAAGCCAAAACTGATGTTGCTGTAACTTTCATTTGTGCAATTTCACAAGTGGTCGATTGCCACTGTCTGTAAAGGAATGTTGCCCTTTGAAGTAACATGCCACTGCGTTATTCATCAAAATTTAATAGCTGAATGAGGAGCTTCTCATTCAGGGGTTCAGGGCAAATTTTGTTGTCAGGATTTCAAAATACTGTGGAAAGCCTTGTTACCTTAATACCACCCAAGCCTTCAAAAATACATTTTAAACTGTAGATAAAAGTTTACCCGTTTCACTATACTGCTTGTATTTGTGTTTGTTGCAATACATCTACCCTCTCTTGGTCTGGTGGAATCTCACACCTGTGTGCAGCACCGACTGAAACCATCCACTCCTGCAGCCAAATGTAGCATGACCACAAGCTGCAAGCGCAAGCGGAAAAGTGAAGTATGTACTAGGCTTAAGAGTGATCAGGATGACACAGCGGTGGAGTGCCAGAGCATGAAGTGGCACACCATGAAATGCTAATCGACACCCAGCAGGCTAATCATTTCAGAAACATTTACATTATTAATGCTTCACTGACGCTGCAGGAAATAGCCAGAACAAAGTGAGCCCAGTATCAAAATGTACAACACAATAAAGTACACTGGATTAGAGTGGAACTCAATTCATTGAAACCTCCAAGATCTCTGTGTTATTAAATGTACCATCAAAGATTTTTTTTTTTACTTCATTTAAACCTCTTTCTCTTCTTTTGCTCCAGAAGAACCACCAGCTGTTAACAGACATTTTATCCGAGGAACTTGAATTCCATGGGCGGACGGAGCAAAGTAAGTTTGCCCACGGGAAGTTGCTTGCTAACCAATGGACTCACGTGAGCAGCTGGGCATTGTCATGTTTCTTGCGGGATTTCAGCTTTTGCCTCCACTGCAGGAAAGACCAGAGTGTCTTTTTGGGGTCCTCTGTGACTATGCATTGGTCCCGCTCCGTCCACACCTCCAGCCCAATGAGGGGCACTCGGATGTTCAGGGCCCTATAGAACTAGGACATGGTATAGAGTCACATTGAGCTCTACTGTATTCTCTCAAGCAGAGCACAATAAAAACTATAGGAAATTATCAATAATTTACTTTATGTAGCTAAATAGATACATACATACTAGATAACTAAAAATATAATTTGATATGTTGTACAAATATGTGCAAGGCCTGGATGTACAGCTGTGCACTGGTTTTATTATTTTTTTATTTCATTATATTTTATTTCATCATATATATTTTTATTATATTCATCCTCTGGGGGGGGCAGTCAGCTATACAGCTCCAGTTCCAGAATTACAGCAAACCTGATGGTAAGTATGGTCTCTTGTTTAAAACGACACAATGCAATACAACATGAATACAATTCTTGTAACCAATATCTCAGCCAGATACTGACTGAAACTGATTAGCAATCTCAGGCAGTATACTGTAAAATCACCTCGTTAACCTTTATTAATTATTATTACCTTTGTTAGTTAGTCTTACAGCCTACGTTTTACAACACTGATGTTTCCAAATTAAGTATGAGAACAGAATGGAAGCAAAAGGCAGTTTATCAACTGTTAGTTACCCTTTCATATACGCTTGTGTCAGTGTAGGTAGTGGCAACCAATTTGTCATAATCAAATTAAGTATAAAAGTATATCTTCACAGTCATTTTAAACACGATAATTTTATGTACTTAGACACAGGTGTGAAAAAAAGTTAAGGCAACAAACTCCATGCAAAACAAATGACTACTGATTAACTGAGAAGCACAGTAAAAGCACATGTGAAAGAAAAACAAAGAAATGAAACTTCAGTCTTACCTTATCCACATAATTGGCGACTTCTATAATTCTTCGTTTGGTTATTCCAAGGTCATTTTGTCTTTTGAACTGAATTACAAAAATATGACAACAGAATCACAAAGCTGTGTGCCATTATAAATACAAACAGTTCGATTGTTTCAAGAAAACAAATGAGAGATTTCATAAAAAACAGCAAAACAAAAAAGCCAGTTCCAGTTGATAGGACAGTGTTCACCGATTATTTGTTCGAGTCTAATTCCATTCCATTTCTCCACCAGTTATAACTCAATAAATAGAATATTGGATCATTCAATCAGTTCATTCCTTCACTATATCATGAGTGTCAGGAGTACAGTTTGCATTGCTCCTCCTACTTCTGTGCCTATGATTCGAAGGTTATCGGTTAAAATCCCATGGCTGTTGACCCCTTGAGTGTTAGCTAAATAAATTAAGTAAAAATCTTAAGTAAATAAAAATTTAGTAAATGTCTTCTACTGATGTAGCCCGTTCACCTCAATGTGCAGTGTTTTGTTTTTCAAAATTGCTTTTCTGCTCGCCAGAGATGTAGAGAGTAATTACAATCGAGCCTTCCACATCAGGAGGGTTAGGGGTGCAGGCCCCCCAAGATCTGGAAAAACCACATCAAATTTCTTGGTCCTCTTGATGAGTGAAGCAAATTGTTTTGGATTTTAGTACATTTCAGGGCACTAAAATGCACAAATATATATATGAAATACGAGATATAAAGATCACTGCGAGACGTCACGTGAGAGCTTGCTGTAAACACACTTGGTGTCCTCCAAACCAGCACTGTACGTATATTTTATGCATTTATTAGTTAATTAACTTTTTCTGTGTCATCTGCAGCTTTTGCAAAACTTCAAAAAAATTCCCATTTAATTTCTTATGCTAAAACTGTGATATATCGAAACCGCGATGGAGAACGCTGAGATGCAGAAGGGTCGACTGTATTTGAACTATTCTGGTCATTCTCTACTGACCTCTCTCATCAATAATGCATGTTCACAAACAGAAGTACTGGTCTAATGATTTGGGATGCACACTTGCAGTTAAAAGATTACTGGTTTGAATCCCCAACTAGCAAGGTACTAGTGAGGTACCCTGAGCAAGGTGCTGCTCCCTGGGTACTGAATTAGCTGTCCAATGCCATGTCACACATGGGTTAAACACAAGGGACACATTCTGTTGTTGTGCACTGTGTCAACAGTGACTAATAACTTCACCTATCTACCTTTATTGGATGCGTTTCGTTTTTCGCACCATTCTGTGTAATGTCTAGAGACAACTGCGTGTAAAAAATCCAGGAGATCAGCAGTTCCTATAATACTCAAACCACCCTGTCTGGCACCAACAAACAGGTCATGGTTGTCACTTAGATCACATTTTTCCACCATTCTTGACCTGTGTCTGCAAGGTTTTATATATTGTTCTGCTGCCACATGGATGGCTGATTATACATCTGTGTTCATGTTTCTGTTGCCATATCACTGTTTGGGCCAGGGTCCTTTTGTAAAATAGATCTTGATGTCAAAGGGTCTCCCTGGTTAACTAAAGGTAAATACGGTGAAATATATTAGTAATGTTTTATTATGTGCACCTTCATAGTGCCTTTATAGTGCATTTGTAGAACATCAATTTCACCTTCATAAGGCATTCAAAATGCATTCATAGTACACATTTTAATATACCTTAAAATCCTAACATACCTTAAAAGCTTTAATGTACATTAATAGCAAACATTATATGATAAAAACAAACATTACAATCATATAATTTGTTGTTAGTAAAGTATATTAAAGCACAATTCACACATGCACAAGTTGTTTTGTGTTTTTTTTTGTCTGTTAGAACTTTTTAATAACCAGAGAGTAGAAATCTGTTTCATTGTACTACATGTATAATGTCAATAAAGTTTCATTCATTCATTCATTCATTCATTCATTCAAACACACACTACATAAAGTCCCCCACACACTTAAGTTAATCTTCAGTAGGTTGTCCAAATTCACTTACCATTATTAGAAGTTTAATTGCTATTGATTCCTAGTTGGTATGATTACCCCGGGGCCGAGTATTACGTAAGAATTTGGTAACAACTGTGACGGACAACAGAATACATTACAGCACTTGGTGCTAGCAAAATACTTTTCTTACCAGTGTATGATCTGCCACAATGTAAAGCTCCATATATTTAGTAGAACCCTGTGTGTTTCTTCTCATCTGCAAAGATGATAAAAGTCAAGGCTGACACAGATGATCAAGTTTTTTGACCAACTGTTTTTTGCCGTTACTTTAAGGTTTATAGCTGCAGTGTAGCTGGAAATTACAAACAAGGTTACAAATGTTCAAAACGTGAAAAAAATAATGCGGGAGTGTAAACTGTGCCAGTAAGCTCGAGTCCATGCAATCAGCAATACGTTCATTAAATAAAAAGGAATGCAGAGTAGTTATTCATCCACTAAAATACATATCCATCAAATAAAACACATTTGAGATTTATTTCACAATTTTCACTTTTGCTAAATGATATTATAAGCCATTCATGGTATATTGTGTCCCGTGACCCACTGGAAATACCCCCTTTGGGGGATCCTTACCCTTCGATGCAAAGGCTGGAGGAAATCAGAGAAATGGCCAGGATGCTCCGTCTGATGCTCATGTCCACACGTCCCCCCTTGGATTCTCAGATGTTCAGTCCTGTACATCTTGTGATGGGGTGATTCCAACCCATTAATGGGCTCAAGGTAGTAACTGTTGTTGGCATTCAGCACAATCAGGCCCCTGCACAGGAAATTGGAAAACAGGACATACACAGGATGAGGCTTAAAATAGCTTTTAAAAAGTTTTACAAAAACGGCAAAGAAACACCACCGGCTCCAATTTGTATTTTCATCCTGCTGTCAGCAAACCTCTATCCTTTTTTTTATGGGAAGTGTGGGAGTAGATGGCACAAAGCCCAGAACACACCTTCAGATTTACAGTTTGCTTAAATAAAACAGAATATTCCTGTATACAAAATTATCTGCAAGGGGGACCATAACTGTTTGGAGATAAGCTAGCCTCAGAAACACAGTAAAAAAAACTAGCTATGCTAGCTGATGTTTACACCTGCAATAGCGAGCTGTAAGCCTCCCATCTAACCATTATGCTGTAGGTTCAGCCTAACTGTGAAGGCATAACATGTACAGTATAGGGACAAAAATATTTCCTAACAGAGCAACTGTGCCAGCAAATTGTTTCCAGGAACTATTTTAAAAAATCTGTTATGAGGAAAAAAAAATTTATAGAAAGAACTTCTGTTCCCAGACCATTTCTACTAGCCTGCACAACTTTATGTTCCCTGAATAATCTCAGTGTCGTCTTAGATTCTCACTTCATTTGAGAGGCGGTAAACTGTGCTAGCGTGGTCCTGAGAAGTACGTAAATATTTAATTGATGCGCTATTGTTACAGTATATACGTGACAGTATATAAGTTTCTATTGGAATAAATAATAATCGGGTAAAAGGAGACCTTGTGCTGGAACATTTGGAGATAAGCTGTGAGATGTTCTTTTGGTGTGATACGTGAAAAGAGTTTAATTTGTCCTCAGTAAGCTGTCATACCTGGCTTGAGTCAGAACTCGCTGAAGATGCTCTCAACCAAGTCATGCTCTGACTCCCATGAACACTGAGCATACATGATAGCTACTTTTCTAATTACAAATTATACAAATTATAATATATATATATATATATATATATATATATATATAAAAATATGATAGGCTCCGGACCCCCCACGACCCAGTAGGATAAGCGGTTTGGAAAATGGATGGATGCAGAGCCCTTAATCCTGAGCTTCAGGGGTGCCACATGATTGCTGACCTGCACTGTGATCTCCAAGCTACAAAGAACAAGATGGGATAGGCAAAGACACAAATGCCTATATACTTCTGCAAGATCAAGGAAGCATTGCTGTTAGGTGTTCTTATACAGCAGCTTCATTAGCACTTCATTAGCTATAGGAAATCTTCAAAAGCATAGTTTCAACTAAAGCACGGAGATAGCTCCTACAGAAAGCATTGTCACTACATTAAAAAGATTGTTACCAAATTTTTTGTTCTGTATATTATCTCTGTCACCTCTATATGCAAATAAAATCTCTAATTCCAATGAATTACAGCCAACTATTTCTTAAAATATACTGACTCCTATTGACTGTGTTCATGTCCTCTTACAATTTAACATTAATCACAAGGAAGCTCACGACGTATCACCTCATTTTGTGAATTAAGCTACATACATTTAATTCTTTCAAGTTCAAAGTGCAGTTCCATTATTTCCTGTATTGTCTTCTGCAGGATTTTCTTCCTTACAAATATCTACATTGGTGAATTCAGTATTTTGCATCTCTCAGTGGAAAACATTTTCAAAAGACCCATATCATATGGTGCCTATAAAACAAACTGCCCCGTTCATTCATTATCCTAAAACTATTTGTTTTGGTGATAATTCAGGTAAGTTTGAGTATTAATAGGTCTTGAGATAACATAGTATCCTAAAAACATTCAAAATATTAGTGTGTAGGCTGGTACAGATAAAATTTGTACAGAATGAAGATTTATTTAGAGTTTTTAAAAACATTTACAATCCAATCTTTTAATTCTTACAGTTGAGGCCTTCAGTATGTTCACTACCCTACAGTAGACTATCTGTAACCCATATCCAGAACACAGAGAAATGGAAGGGATATTCGGATTTTTGCATAAATGAAAGAATCTAACCTTCCCTTAAAACAGTACTGCTCCTCAATATCGGACGTAAAGATGCAATATGCCCTCCTGTGGGCCCACCACCTGCAGGGGGAGCCATGGGGGTTGGGTGCAATATGGGATGGTATTCAAAGGCAGGGGTCTCAATGGACCTATCGATGGCTACCAAAGCTGGGTCTTGGTACATGGAGTGTAACCCCTCTGGTTGGAAATAAGCTTGAGGTGGTGCAGGAGATACCGACTAGATATAGTTGGACCCACTTCAACATGCAGCTCAGTCACTGGAAGCGAATTCTTGGATAGGGACTGGACACTATTTCACGCTGCATAGTGAGGGTATGCTGGTAGTGTTTCGGCAGAGGCCCCTGTCCAGGAGATCTTTAACTCACACCTCTGGCAGAACTTCTCTTGCATCCTGTGGGCCATATTGCAGGACTCCATCGCTGAAGCAGCTGTGCCAAGCTGTGGCCATAAGCTTGTTGGTGCCTGTCATGGTGGAAAATCCCTGAAAGCAGTAGTAGGCACCAGCAGTTAAAGGGAGCGGTCAGGCTGAAGAAGGAAGCCGTCCGAGCTTGGTTATCATGTGGGACTCTGAGCAGGCCAAGCAGAAAGTGGCTTTGGGGGTTACTGAAGCAAAAACTCTGGTGTGGGAGGAGTTTAGTGAGACTAAAGAGAAGGACTTTCGGTTGGCCTTGAAAAGGTTCTTGTAAACAGTCAGGTAACTCAAGAGGGGGAAGCAGGGCTTTATCCATGCTGTTTACAGTAGGAATTGAGAACTGTTGACCTACAGTGGCTTGCAAAAGTATTCAACCCTATTGAAAGTCATCATAATTTTATCCATGACAAAAGATTTGTACACGTATTTGTCCATTCAATATTTTTATCGTGAAGTCTTATGCTGTAACAATACATTTCCAAAGTAAAAATGAACCATTTTATGTAGATATTTAACTGAATTCTCAAAAATGTAGTGCTTGCATAAGTATTCAACCCCTACACATTAGTAGTTTGTTGAGAACCCTTTTGCTGCAATAACTGTTTTGTTTTCTTTCTGAGGTAAGTGCGAATCAGATTTGCACATTGTTCAGGATTGATCCTTCCACATTCTTCTTGATGGAATTTATAGATACTCTGGGTTGGTGGACCGGCACCTCTGCCCCATTCAAATAGTGCAACAGATTCTCAACAGACTTAAGATCAGGGCTTTCACTCGTCCATTCCAGAACATTCACCTTTCTGTTTTTGACCCATTCCAGTGTGGTTTTGGCCTTATGCTTAAGGTCATTGTCATGCTGAAAGATGGCATGCAATATGTCCATTTTATTCTGGAGTGAATGTACATTGGCCAGTATGATAGAGGGAAGCGGTGGTCTGAAGGGTCGCCTCCTCAGCCTGGAGTGTAAAGCTCCTCACCTACAACTTTTCCCCGGGCGAAGCTCCGGAGGAAGAGCAACCACCATTCTTGAGGTAAAGGACGACTGCAGTTGGAGAAGCTCCCCCCTATTGTAGGTGAGTGGATTGTGGCCATTACCCATTGGTTTTAGCGCTGAACAGTCGTCGATGATCCAAAGGATTATGAATGTAATCCAGAAAACCTTCTTCAGGTTCGGCATTATAAATGCGTGGTAAATACAATAGATACGGTAGATGTAAACAAAACCGAATGCAGACTTACAAGGAGACGAGACAGACTGTGCCGTCGCAGCAGAGCATGCACCATGATCACCACAGCTGAGAGTGAAGCTAACCTTCATCTTTTCTTGCACTTCCTGGCAAACCCCCTGTTCCTTGGACTCGCTGGCTGGAATCGTTCCAAACATACTTGGATGCCCTGGGACTGCACAAAGTCAGCAAAGCTCAGAAGAAACAGAACGGAAGGACAGCGGATCTTTCGGACGCTCGGACCTGCAGAGACGTATGAAAATGCTATTTCGCTCCTAGGTTCTCACTTCGCAGCTCCACAAACTGTCATCCTGCGTTGGATCCTTTTTCACCAAAGGCGACAGCAGCCAGGTGAGTTTGTACACCAGTACGTGGCTAATCTGTGTGTTTTAGCAGGCCTTTGTAAATTTGGTGGCATGCAGGATGAATTCATTCGTGATCACCTGGCTGAACACTAACAAGCCTAAAGTTAGAGAGCGGCTGTTGACATCAGCAGATGATCTCTCTCTCGTTAGCGCTATGCAAATAGCATTTCAAATTGAAACAGCAGGAGAGTTCACATCTAAATTAGCTTACCCCGCTGCACAATAAGTATTTGCATCACAACCACCTGTTAGCGCTATTTCATCTGAAGGCTGTGGGAAATGTGGCTCATTCTCTCATGTTCCTAGAGCCCGGAACTGTCCTGCTCATGGGCAACGGTGCCAATGCTGCTGCAGAGCTAAATATTTTGCCAAAGTACGCCATTCAGCCCCTGCAAACTCCACAGCACTGTCACCCTCCACTGCTTTTACAGCTATTCACACTGTCGTCTCCCGATCCCTCTTTCCCCTGACAGACGGAACCTCACGGTTTTTGTGAGGCAAGCTGGAGTGTTTCGGTAAACGTGGGTCCCATTTCAGCTTAGTTCTGCCCTGCAGTTGCTTCAATAAGATTATGGCTACTATCTTTACTGGGATCCCTGGGGTGGTCATGTACCTTGATGACATAGCTGTCCATGGGTCTACAGCTGCCATCCACAATGAACGCCTCCATATGGAGTTTTTGAGGTGCTAACCTCACGCTTTGAGGTGCTAACCTCACGCTTAACAGCCAAAAATTTGGGTTTTCTGTACCTGCCATTGAGTTTATGGGATTCCACCTCATGGCTGAGGGCCTCATCCGACTTGAGTCTAATATTGAGGCCATTATTTCTGAACCCACAAATTCTGCCCAGGATGCCTTTTTCCTTGGCCTACAACCTGCGTTATTTGCCTCACTACTCTGCTACCACAGCTCCTTTGCTTCAGCTGCTGCTGAAAGATACATGTTGCATTTGGATGCCCTCTCATGCCCTACAGTACCTCTGTCACTTGTGTAACCTGAGCTATGGCACTTGGAGCTGTACTGTCACAGCTGCAGGATGGAGTGGACCGACCTATTGCCTTCGCCACCCGTGCTCTTGCCGCCACTGAACAAAAATATTCTGTAGGTGAACGTGAGGCTCTAGCCCGTGTCTGGGCCTGTGAGCGAAGGCACATGTACCTTTAGGGCAGGGCATTTAAATTGTGCACCGACCACCAGGCACTGGCAGCCTTGCTTGCAACAACTGGTACATGGCACAAGCCACTCCGACTTTACTGGTGGTCAGAGCAACTGCAGCAGTACAGTTTCACCTGGTGTTTCAGCCCAGGTCATGATAACGTTGTGGCAGATCTGCTGTCCCGCTCCACCCAGTGTTTCAGCCCAGGTCATGATAACGTTGTGGCAGATCTGCTGTCCCGCTCCACCCAGTGTTTCACCCCAGGTCACGATAACGTTGTGGCAGATCTGCTGTTCTGCTCCACCCAGTGTTTCACCCCAGGTCATGATAACGTTGTGGCAGATCTGCTGTTCTGCTCCACCCAGTGTTTCACCCCAGGTCATGATAACGTTGTGTCAGATCTGCTGTTCTGCTCCACCCAGTGTTTCACCCCAGGTCATGATAACATCGTGTCAGATCTGCTGTTTCGCTCCACCCTGTATCCTGCAGTGCCTGACTCTGTCTCAGAAGCCAGACCTCATCCAGATGTTGCACACACCCCTAAAGGCAGCTGTCTCTATCAAACTCCAGCTGGTATCAGAACAAGACCCAGTCCTCTCCCAGCTTCATACATACATTTGCACAGGGTGGCCGACTAAAGTTAATTAAACCCAGACAAGCTCACGAATTTGGCATATAAAAAGTTAAGGCAGTCTATGTATCGATGGACATATTTTCCTTATTAGCTATTATTTTCTGTGCTATTAAACGCTTTTGTTATTATTTTTGAAAACTTTATGTGTTAACTGGGATTTTATTCATCAGTTCCACTAATTCAGTTTAAATGAGAAACACGTTATTTTAAAGTGGAGGAAACTGTTCTGAAAAATGTAATGAGTCCATTGTTTAAAACCTACCTCAAAAGAAGGAACTGTCAGTCTAAATGCACAAAATAAAATTATCGCTATTTATGGTTTTCCAAGCTGTTAGCTTTTATTTTAGCTCATATTTCATTACTTTTCAGAGGAACAAATTGTCAATTAATTCTTTGGTTTCCATCTTTGAACAGGGCCACAACATTTACTTGTAGCCACATCATATCATTACTATGGAAAGCAGATGCTAAAATTCCCTTCACCAAAAACTCTCCACCTGGCTCTCCTAGACTAAGATTGAATGCACTGTGCCTTTAATATCAATTTTGAGTCCTCAAAGAAAAGTCCCTGTTCCTTACACTCTGGGACGTGTGACTCACTTGACTCCAGAGCATGTACTGAGGGTGACCCAGGAGTCAGAGTGTCCAATGACGTGCCCATGATAGTAGCAGTGATCCTGAAAACAAGAAAAGAGAAAAGGAGAGAAAGAAGATCGCAATGATTTGAATGCCATTGTTAGTTCTTTTATTGCATCAAAATCCCCATTGGTTGCTAACATATCCACATGACCATTTGAAAGACAGCGCAGCTGAATTTTACTACCAAGTTGCAACATAAAAGCACTCCCCAGGGAACAATACAATTTGAGAAAAACATCCATAAATTTACATTTCTCTAACCAGAAACTTAAAAAATATCTATTTGCAAAGTTGTATTCTGTTAAAAACTTTCTTAACATGACTGTTCAAAATTTCTGAGTGAGTCAAAGGCCTTAATGCATGATGGACTGTTATCTCCAAGAATAAGTATGATGATCATTTGTTTGATTAGCAATAGAGGCTGAAAGGCCGAAAAGTGAAAAGACAAACCGGTTAGAGCTGTGTGGTTGCTATCACCTATATTTGTAAAGTCTGAATGTATTTTCTTGTTCAGTAGATTTCCTATTCTTACTATTCCATACTGTGACTTGATCTTGAGAGGAGTTTGCCAAGAAGGCAACAACGTACAGAAGAGACACTACAATGAGAACAACCACTGCGGTCTGAGATGAGGTTGTTACAGAAGATGCTCCGTGATCAAGAGGAGACATTGTGGCCACTTGGGTTTGCTTCTGAAACCGCAGTAGCCATTTTCCAGCACAGAGCGTTTTTTAGCTTCTCTTCAAACATCCTAAAAGTATGAACTGTGGCCACAGTATGTCTGAGCTGTGTCTACTTAGATCTAGATAAAATCTGAAGAATTTACAAATGGATTACTCTATGCTTCACAACTGACTCCTGGATCACCCTCAGTGCGTGTGCTGGAGTCAATGCTTCACAACAACGTGAAAGACTTTCATTTTTTGTATATACGCACACCCAGTCGGAGAAAACGCATAATTTTTACAATACTGAATGCAAGCTTAGATTGTACATTTCTTATCCTACTATCTTACCATCAGCCCATTTCACCGATTTGCTTTTTCTCTGAAACAGGGGCTAAGGTGGGATCAACTTCACGCAGTTCTGGTTGTGATTTTGCTCTTCCAGTATTGATGGAAAAGCGTAGAGTTCCTTTTTTTTACTCTACGTCTCAAATGTCTCATGACTGTTTGCCAGGAGACTATGTAGGACAAAATTTCATTACCAAGAATAGCAAGCGGATGTCCAGAGAGGAGGAGGATGCGAGATGTGGTGTGGAGAGAAAGGCGCTCGCTTACCGTGTAATCAGGGATGAGGGTGACAGGCACCCCGTCTTCGTAATGAGTCTCTGTGAAATTCGGGCCCAGCAGCTGACTGGAAGAGGAAGACACAGGGATAAATAAATGTTCCAACACTGCTTTCCGTTCACTGTATCGTCAAAAGCAAGACACGGCACTGTTACATTGTTATATTATTTATTATTAATATGTATTATTATATACAATAATATATTATTGGTATATTATTTCGTGAACCACATGAACTCTCAACTACTAACCAGTATTTCTCAGATTATGTAATGATATTGATATACAATCACAATGGAAGGAATACAGTATCGTTTTATTTACTTTAAACATTCTTTTACTTCCTGTTGTGGAATTCCTGTATTTATCTCAAACTGTGAATGTGATTTAAGCACTTTCCATAACCAATTACCTCACCCACACACATCTAAGTATATTTTGAAACATTAAGATCTTTTTTTCCAAATTTAATGCATAAAGCATTTTGAATGTGTGAGTGGGGGGGGGGCACTGGCATAAAACTGATATTTTATGTTAAATGTGGGGGGGGGGGGCTCCAAACAAATAATTATGAAATGTGGCGGCAATGCCCATGTATCTAGCTAAAGTATATATGCCTCCATGTAATTATTTAAATTTTCTCCCCTAACATCTGTTAACATCTTCAACATCTTTTTGCAAGTCTTGGATTTTTTGCAAGTAAATGCATTGCATTTATATAGCGCTTTTCTACGCTTAAAAGTACTCAAACCGCTTTACAATTCATGCCTCACCCATACATTCACCCATTCATACACACATTCACACACCGGTGGCGGAGGCTGCCACGCAAGGCGCCAACCTGCTCACCAGGAGCAATTTGGGGTTCAGTGTCTAGCTCAAGGACACTTTGCTGAACGATAGCACTACCTCCTGCGCCACCATCTTCCCAGTAGCTAAAATCTTTACCCTGGAAGCCAAATTCCCAGTAATGATCCAATTCTGTGCTGGAAATTGAACAGCGGGATAGACGGGGGTGTTCACTTGCACTGTTTGCACGGCTATAAGCAGATCTGCAGCTTTTGACATCTTTGACACATTATGTAGCCCCATGGCTGCAGCGGTATGATTTGCCACAGCTGGGACACTGCTCTCAGAAATATAGGAGCAGGAAACCTATGCATCTCATAAGATGTTCATGATATAATGACAGAAGCATCTGTGAATATGCTCTCGAATCAATATCAAAACCCGTATATCACACTGCAATGTAAATTATCCTGACTCATAGAGCTTATATTTATAAAATATAAACCAGTATTGGTCACCTATTTAATCATAAAATAAATGCAAATAAATGCAAAATAAATGTCTTATGCAACAGGAACCAAATTGCTACTTAGTATTGCTCACTATGAAAACAAGGCAAAGGGCAAGACTAGTGCAGCTACTGAAACTATAGCTGTACTCAAAAACCAAATTAACAGGCTTCTTTCACAGTCACGCATGGCTGGCTTTATACTCTATTTTTACTTTGAAAGGAAACAAGGTATTTTTTCTTCCTCTCAAAATCCATAATTAATGCAATTAAGCTTTGTAATTGTCTTGTTTCTTTAAATGTAAAATTGATTTTCTTTTTCCTCCTAAAATTAAATTTCTGGAAAATTAGTGGAGCCACCAAAAAAACTACCAGAAAAAAAACAAAAAACTAAATTAAACCCAAAAACAAGTCTCCACCTGACGAGAGCCTCAAATCTAAAGAACCGGACGCTGACTTCTGAAGCATGACACGAAAGGGGGAATCGGAAGAGGTGCAGTGTACAAAGGAAGCAAAAACTTCCTTTTCGGTATTGAAGATGCCCTAAAGTCAGAGTCGGTGCTCTGACTGGCTTTGTGTAAATATATACAGATGTTTTGTATCAGGGTCTAGGTGCTCAGCCAAGGACCATGGGGGACAAAAACAATGTGTGTGTGAATACACTATCTACATCCAGTAGGAGGTACTGCTCTGGGACTCCCCCGACCCCAGGGTAACGTGTGGCACCCGCCCTCCTTTTGGGCTTCACATCAGTCACCAGTATGTGTCTGTGAGCAAGATGAGATATGTGAAAAGAGACATTCCAATGTAACTGTACTCATACTTGCACAAATGGCAAATAAAATATCATCATCAGGAAAGACTGCAAAGGGAGATACATGGGAGGAAAGATCGTACCAGGGGCGGAATCTGGGGGGTGGGGGGGAGCAGCAACAACCCTGGGCCCTGCACTCCAATATTTGGCTTAAATAATAATGTAGTATATCTTAAATTTTAAAATCAATCAGGTGGCGTGATACTCCTCTCCCACTTGCTTTTGTTTAGCATATTGTTGATGTTCCGTTGTTTTTAATTATCTTTCTCTTTCGCCTCCAAAAAATATCTCCTATGGCCCACATGTCAGGCTAGAGCCCCCAGAGAAGTTAGCCCACCCCTGGATTGTACCAAACAGGCTAATCCAATCAGCAATCAACAACAGCGTCAGCACAGGATTAGCACTCTATACAGGAGTGAACACACAGACACCAACAGCAACAAAACACCTACTATCACTCCTGCCGACTCAGCTGGGGTCCCCCTTAAGTTTTACTCCCATTTTTGCGATTTGTATACCGGTAGCATTCCCACATTCTCCCACCGAGGTCCTGCCACTGACGTTCAGAAACTACTTTCTTGGCAACTTTCAAAACATAGAACACAATAACAGAAAGATGTTCTCCATTTTAACATTATACGTTTTTGTTATGCCATTTCTGGGAGAAGATCTCTGATAGGTCCTGTGTAGTCTCTTTTAAATTCTTTTTTTTGTGCTCATTTTCAGTGGTTTCCTATCCATTTGTCAAGTGTCCAATCCAACAAGTTATCCCGATAAGTCAGTAACCCCGCTTCAAAGTATAGGTCACAGGTCTACTCTTTGCGAGAACTTGTAGACACATTTCCATTTAATCTTCCTTTTTTAATCCCGACTGCTTGCTTTCCCTCTTGTGCTTCAACGTGTCCCCTGGCCCAGTGAGTGAGTGTCCCGATCCCCTTCTGAGTGTTTATGCCTGAAGCGATATCCCTGCGTCTGCATGACTGCCTCCTTCTCCCTTCACTCCACAGCATAAACAGGATCCACCCCTTAGATTAACTTAGATTCATGTATAATGTTTTGGCTACTTGTTTGCTCAGCATTTGGGTCCCTTGTTCCCCATCTGTCCCATGATAACTGTACACAATTCCACATTAAAATTAAATGAATCATTTTTGACATTTATGAATAAATATACCCTCACATGTACATATGCTGGTAATTTGAGAAGCATCTCGTTGCGTCCTATGGGAAGGCAAGGTTGGACATCCAACCCAACCCACATCCAAACTGGCCCACCTACACTATAGATTAATCTATCAACTATTTTACACACACACAGTGTGAAACAACATTTTTGTTTTATTATAATGTGAACTGCACCCATAATCATGTAGTGAATTTAGAAATCAATCATAATTTCATTAAAATAATAAAAAAGATGTGTCGATTTAAAATATTCATGTTGAATAATCGCGGCAGCCCTAATTGTTACAGTATAGCTGCAAGTGGGGCAGAGGTGGGTTAGTGTTTTTTTTTTTTCTTTGCTTTTAGTGTTCAGTCGCCATCTGGTATATTGAGTATTGATGCTGGTGTATAACATTCAGGATAATTATAGTCTTAGTTAAAGTTGTATCCTGGGACGGCCTGGACTTATCGCAGCTGTTTTCGCCCCTGATGTTGAGATTACGTCATTCACTTTGGAAAACCGCCGTGCTATTCTACAGCCGTCGAGTTGCTGGACTGTACTGCAGAAGTGGTCGGGAATGCAATTTGTAATTTGACTGTAATTACCGTCCTGTTAAATCACATGAGAGGGCAATCTACCTTGTATCGGTTGTGTTGTCATTGTTTGTGTATTGTAAACTTCTTAAATTGACCTGCGGATTTGCCTTTCACCAGGTATGGGGGGACGAACCATGAGGAGGCTGGCACTCTGGGATTTTGTATTGTGCTACTAGGATTGTAATGCCGTGCAGTATGTGTGCACGTGTTTGTGTCTGTTACGCAGGTGCTTTGGTTTTGTTGGATTTATAATTTTTTTTGTGGTTTTGCCGCTAGTGCCTCCCCATAACTGTGTATAAATCTGAGTAAAGTGTGTCAGGGCTGAATCTGAGGTCCTATTTTAAGAAGCTGACTTCTTTAAGGGGGTGTGGTTTACCACACTGCCACACTCTTGCTCATATTCAGTGTATTGCTTTAAAAATATTTTTAAATATTAATATTTTTGTACTGGAACCAGGTCTTTGCTCCTGGCTGACGGTGGACCAAACCTGTGTGCCTCTAGTGTTAGGCTAGTAGGAGAGCCATTGCACGGATATCCCTGGGTGAAAGTACCAGGGTGGCGTAGCTGGTTATTCCGTTGGCTTACTCCACCTGTTTATGGCATTGTACCATCCACCACTGTAACAAAAGTACAAATTCAGTCAATAGATATACTTATATTTAGCCTTAAATGTGGAGAAAAGTTTTGGAAGTAACATTTTCCAGTGTGTGTGTGTTTCCCCTACAACCATCTGGTGTTAATTTTCGCCACTGGATAATATATAATTTCATACTGTTTTACACGACCGTTGTTTTTGTTTGCACTGTCGCCTCACACCTCTGGCACCCGGGTTCGAGTCTCCACCATGGCTCCATGTGTGTGGAGTTTGCATGTTCTCCCCTTGTAATTTTGGGCTTTCCTCTGGGTACTCCGGTAATTGGAGATCCTAAGTTGTCTGTAGGTGTGAATGGTGTGTGTGTGTATGTGTGTGTGTGTGTGTGTGCTTCTTAATGGGATGGCACCACATCCTGGGTTGTTTCCTGCTTTGTGCTCATAGCTTCCGGGCTCTGAAAAGCCATGACATGGAGTAGGAAGAGCGGGTATAGAAAATGTATGGATGAATACGATGAGTACACAGAGGTAAGAGCAGTGACAGATTTTCCTATGCTGCAGGTAAAATGTCAGGCACTGAGACCCTATATGGTGAGTCACTATTTGTGATTTTTGTATCTATTTGTTATCATATCTGTTAGTACTGTAAATATTTGTGAACTACTGAAGGAACTGCTGAAGGAACAAGTTTTGAACATAAGCGAAATAGTGATCACATGTTTGTTCATCAGTAATGAATTGTGACATATATTTTATCACTTAACTGCTGTATTTGTTCACGATTTGCAATTCAGTAGTGACTGAGTTGCTACTAAGTACTTGTTCACCCTCAAGTACAGTTTTACCAAAAAATATAACAATGGTTCCAGTTAAGTGGGAGACTGAGCATTGACTGCAATGTCAAATAAGCTACGGAAAACTTCAAAACATGTTTTTAATGTAGGATATATATCAGCCCTACCACCTTTCTTCACAGAACAGCTGTCCTGAAGCTGGAAGCCAGAAGCCTGAAGCCTTGATCACCATACGCTGTGTGCAGGGGTTTGCATGCGGACCTGAGGGGAGGGGGTGGCACTTACTCATTACGTTCAACCTGCAACAGCAGTTCTTTGCCCTGGGCCTCCAACAGTATCTCACCCCGGGCTGGGAAGCGGGTCTGTGGGAGGACAATGTGGAGACAAGGTGAGTGTGGTGTGGAAGTACTTGAGTGGCCTGCACAGAGCCCTGTCAACCTGACCTCACAAATGCTCTTCTGGATGAATGGGCAAAAGTTCCCAATGATACTCTAAAATCTTGTGGAAAGCCTTCCGAGAAGAGTGCCAGCTGTTATAGCTGTAGAGGGGGGGCAACTCCATATAGGTGCCTATGGATTTAGAATGGGATGTCATGAAGGTTCCTGCTGTACTGTATAAGTACCGGTGGATGTAATAGCCAGGTGTCCCAGTACATTTGTCCATAAAGTGTATATATACACATATTGTATGTGTGTGTGCATGCATGAGAAAGAGAGAGAGAAAGAGAGAGAGAGAGATCCAAGTATACCTTACATTGTGGGGACCATTTTCCCAGTCTTAATAAGGACAACATCGATTTTATTAAAAAATTGGTCACTGCAATAAAAAAAAAAAAAAAAAAAAAAAAAAAAAAATGCCGAAAGACTTGTATTTGGTTTGGTTACTTATGGTTAAGGTTGGGCTGGGTTGGGGTTAAGGGTGTCGTGATTGGTATTAGGATTTTTCCCACAGAAATGAATGGAAGGTCCCCATTTAAATGGGTATGTGTGTGTGTGTGTGCTTGTCACACCCTGCTTTTCTACAAGGAGAACAACAGTGGGGTAACAGTAGCCTACAGGCTGGATGGAAACCTCTTCAACATGAGGAGGCTGCAAGCAACCACTAAGCTGTACAGGTTGAAGGTCCTCGAGCTACAGTATGCAGATGACTGTGCTCTTGTGTCTCACACCCTACAGGACCTCAGGACTGTTCTTGATGCAGCAGTGAGGGCTGAACTGCTCTCTCGGCTCTCCCCATTGCTTTGAGGAAACAGTGGACTGCTTGTCACATGTTTAAACCCACACGCAGCTGCAAAGTGCGCAAAGTCCAATGCTGAAAATTGTGGCCGATTGTCAGTCACCAAAGTTTTGGGGATGCCATGCCTTGCAAACACTGATTTGAGATGAGTAATCGCAACAGAGGATTTTGCGGGAGACAGGCAAGCAATTTCAACATACCTGGAATAGCAATTGCCCTTTCAGTGTAAATAAATCCACTCCAAGCCTCTGCCATGGCCTCTAAGGGTATACAGTAGGCAGAAGTGACTCTCTGTGATTGTCCCTCTCCTTCAGACATATCCGGCAATTATGAACAACTTCATTCAGCTGATAGCTAAGGCCAGGCCACCACACAGACTGACGTGCCCAAGCCCTGCACTTGACCACACCTAAGTGTCCCTCATGGAGTTTAGATAGAACATCGTTGCACAGTGCTGAGGGTATCACAAGCCTTGTGCCTTTAAGCAACAGTGTGTCATGTACTGTAAGGAAAGTACACTCAGGCCACTATGGTTTTAGTGGTCCAACACACCCAGAGCGATCGGGCCACCCCTCCGTGCACCATTTCATCACTTGTGCGCCAGCGCTATCCGCTCCAAGGTGTTTCTTCAGATTGTCTAAGTACGAGCTGCTTGCAGGCAGGTTGTCCAACAGCACGTCAACATAAATGCTTGCGATCGCCATTAGATCCATGTCACCTTGGTGGGGCTTCGTCCGGACTGGAGCCCGTGAAAGTGCATCTGCATCCCATAAGTCCCTCACTGGAACATGCACAATAGAATATGTATACCTCATCAGTCGCATTCGGGAGCACTGAATTCTGGGAGGTAGAGTATCCAAAGCTTGTGCTCCAAGGAGACTGAGAAGTGGTTTGTGGTCCGTCTCGATCATGAAGTATATGCCAAGCAGATAATCTCTGAATCGCTCACATGCCCACGTTAGGCCAAGTGCTTCTTTTTCTACCTGAGCATAGCGCTGCTCCGTGGGGGAGAGGGAGCGTGATGCATGTGCCACAGGTTTCCATTCGTCGGCCCACTTCTGAGTGAGGGCCGCCCCCAACCCGAAGGATGAAGCGTCTGCTGACACTTTACTGTCCTTGTTGGGGTCGTACAGGGCCAACACCGGAGTTGAGGACAACTCTTCTTTTAAAAGCTGAAAGGCTTTAACCTGGTCTGGTCCCCAAACCCAATGGTTCCGTTTGGACAACAAGTCTCTGAGCGGCTTGTCCTTCTCCACTAGATGGTGGTGGTGGCATATTCAGAATGGCCTCTGTTTTGGCTGGATCGGGGAGAATTCCCTGGGCGGAAAGAATGTGACCGAGAAAGTTCACCCTACTCTTGGACAGGTCACACTTTTGCACATTCAAGGTAATGCCAGCCTTTTGAATCTTCCTTAACACAGTGTGTAAGCGGGCATCATGTTCTTCGTCAGTCTTCCCCCAGACGAGCACATCATCCATGTGACACAGGACACCATGGAGTCCCTCTGCAACCTCTGTCACCATCCTGTTCTGGAAATGCTAGGGAGCTGAACTTATGCCAAACGGTAGACGGTTACAATAAAACCTCCCGAAGGGTCTAATAAATGTAGTATACTTTGCCATCTCCTTTGTTAGGGGAATTTGCCACAACCCTGTATTGGCATTGAATTTACTGAAATCCTTAGCACTTGCTACGATAGGAAGTACGTATTTCTCTCTGCATACTGCTTCATTTAGTTTTATCAGATCAACACATAAACGAACACCACCATTCTTTTTAGGCACTACCACCATTCATGAGCACCAGTCAGTCGGCTCCTCTATTCTGCTGATGACGCCTATTCTCTCCATGCATTGAAGTTCCTCCCTGACTTTGCACATGAGGGGCGTCGGAATCCTCCGTGGCGTTTTTAAAGAAAAGGGCACTGCATCAGATCGAAGTTTGATAGCATAGGGCCGCCGTAGAATGCCTAAGCCGCTGCACAGCTTTGGGTAATTTCTCTTCCGGGTCTCCTTTTTAATGCTGTCAAGCCGAGCTACCAGATCTAAACTTGCAATAGCTGGCCTGCCCAGAAGAGCTGTGTGCAGGTTCCTTATCACATACACCTCCTCTGCTGATTCTGTCTGTCCTTTTCGCAGCAGAAGGTCAGTAACACCCCGCACATCAAGGGCTTGCCGACCAGGTCCCAGGTGTCTCCCCGTCACTGGTTTCAGTGCCGGTTTTGGGGTGCGTGAATAAATGTCATTAAACACCCACTCTGGAATAGCAGTCACGTCTGCTCCAGTATCGATCTTAAATTTTACTTTTGTGCCAAGCACCAGAATATCCACCATCCATGGGTCTTCTCCCGTGGACACAGAGTCCAGGAACACAATGTCATCCTCAGTTATCTCATGCACCGTTGTGGCTGAAGCACACACACGCTAAAAATGTTCCTTTTTACCACACAGGCGACAGTTCACCTCATTTGCCGAGCACGGCTGCCTAGGATGGGAAGGAAATTTGCTGCATTTGTGGCACCTGTTGCTGCCTGTCGCAAACTTTGCTTTGGCCGGTTTGAAAGCTCATTTGACTGTTGATTTATCCTTTTTGTGCGCTGTGCCGCTCTTAATTATTCTGTCGACGGTGCTGGCTCCTTTTCGGTTGCATTTAAGTCACCACGCAGGCTGCTTTGTTGTTGTTTCACTTCTTCTTACCATGCTTGTAGCTTTTTCCAGCGGCAGTTCTCTGTCTAGCTGCATGTGTACTATTCTGTCCCAGATAAGCTCGTCGTGTAGAGTATCGTAGCGACAGTATTCGGCGAGCGGGTACAGGGCCGTTATAAACTCAACAGTCTCGTTTTTCCCCTGCTTTTTAAAATTAAACCTGGCTCACTCGTAAATCACATTCCTTTTCACTATAAAGTGTGAGTCCAGTCTGTTGCACACGGCATTATAGGTACCTCTCTGCTCGTCCACGAGTGTCAGCCCAGATGTCGTCTGGCTCGTCGCCCATGCAGTAGATGAGAGTGTCCACCTGGTTGTTTTCCAGGGAAACATGCAGGTTGCTTGCCAGGCGAAAAAGCTCAAATCGCCGTATCCATTTGGGCCAATCTTGGGGCTTAGCGAAGTCAAACGGCTCCGGTACTGAAGGTAGCTCTCGGTCCGGTATTCTATCTGGCACCAGGGGTTGCAAGCTCCTCCAGGACGAATGCACAATGGCACGGCTGCAAACTTTCAGCAAAGCGCACTATAGGTAACGTCTTGGACTAATGTCTAAACTGTTCTCCCTATACTGCACCCCGGTGTGAGTGAATCGTGGCTACTCACAGTGCACTTCTGACACCTTGTTGTGTTGACTATTCTAATAAGCATGAGGGTAACACTGTAGTAGCATTCGGGGAACTTTATTTAATGCAACACCTTTTACATCGACCACATATCAGCCACTATCCTACTTCTGTCTTTTACCTTCCCAGCATCCCGCGCTTGGATCTACGTCTCGCCCTCAGGCTACACAACATAATATCCCACAAGGTCAGCAACCTTTTTAAAGCAAAAAGCCATTTTATCCTAAATGTCTGACCCAAGATTTACAAAGAGCATCAACGGATAGAGAAGAGGGTTTGAGATACGATTTTTAATGCGATATTGGTACATATGCATTTAACACAAAAAAAAACTTTATATATTTACAAAAAATAAAGAAAAACTATTTCAGGGAGGGAAGGGGGTTCTCAGTTTTAAATCACTCGGATGCGTAACAGCACAAAGGTGACTGTTAAGAATGGCTGAGAGGCCAGAGGCTTCGGGAACCAGAGAAGGGCATGGAGTTCTAAAAGGTGCAAAAATGTATTATCCTCTCTCACAAAAGTGCACAAATACAACGTATTAACAACAACAAAAAAAATCACCTAAAACAGGCTAAAACAACTTCTCCCTTTAGCAATTAATCTAACAATTATCTTCCTCAATACAATACATCCCACATACACAGTTCTAAAATATACCATCCAAAACAATTTCATTGAGATTTATTCATAATACCAACAAGGACTAAAATATCAGTTTTATTGTAATGTGCAAAAATTACCTGCCCCCCCCACTTGGTTTTACCCAACAAATTGTGAATACCCTTCCCCTCCCAAATCACACAATTGCAATGGTACAATCCATGGACAATCCTGGTTCGAATCCATATTTCAGCAATGCTACTTCAAAGTGGAAGGGAAATACCTAAATGTCACTCATAAGATATCTGCATCATCACTATCAGTATGCTAATGTTGGCCAATTAATATTAACATAACATGCGGTAGGGGCGGCATGGTGGTGCAGTGGTTAGCACTGTCGCCTCACACCTCTGGGACCCGGGTTCGAGTCTCCGCCTGGGTCACATGTGTGTGGAGTTTGCATGTTCTCCCCATGTCGTCGTGGGGTTTCCTCCGGGTACTCCGGTTTCCCCCCACAGTCCAAAAACATGCTAAGGCTAATTGGAGTTGCTGAATTGCCCGTAGGTGTGCATGTGTGAGTGAAAGGTGTGTGAGTGTGCCCTGCGATGGGCTGGCCCCCCATCCTGGGTTGTTCCCTGCCTCGTGCCCATTGCTTCCGGGATAGGCTCCGGACCCCCCGCGACCCAGTAGGATAAGCGGTTTGGAAAATGGATGGATGGATAACATGCGGTAACTTATAACAATATTGTCAGGATCCAATCCTTGACAGTGACTAATGTCACAATATTGTTAAGTTCTGTAGGGACAGTCCTTACCCTCACCCAAGTTTGTTTGGCTCTGCAGTTGTCTGCCCTTCATTCTCCATTTCACTACTTGTAACTGACCGAGCAGTGAAAAATGTCCTCACCACTCCGAAATCAGCCAGCTATAATATGTAAATTGGAGAAAATATGATAATTTTACAAAGATCTGGAAAGGCGTGGTGACAATTTACTACAAAAAATATATATGAAAGAATTAGAAATGCCAATAAACTTAATAAGCCTACATCCAATCTCAGACACTGAATAAATCTCCGGAAAGAATACCATTTGACTGGAGACATACTCTCTTAGAGAATGACTTTGAGGAAGATGTAAATTATGCAGTTCAGACATTACAAAAGCGTGTGACAGACCACCTCATTCACATGTATAGCTAAAGGAATACCTAAATAAAAAATAATAATAGTAACCCATAAATAAATTATTTATATTTAAAAAAGTATTATCATAATATGTTAAGACATAAAAATGCGTCTATCCTTCTGAGAAAAGCCGTAGCCTGCTATAGTATTTAAGACCAGATGTACTTCGGTGGTAACTCATTTCACATCGACAGTAACTGCAAATATTGTGGGTGTTGTTGATGGACCCATCTAACAGAGCTTTGAAGGTGAACCTGCCATTCAAAATACATTTTTCTTTGTTCATTATTCTCCCCACGCTGCCATCCGACACGCGTTAATGCTTAAGCTATTGCACATTGTGTCTGATCTTGATTTTTTGGAGTGATATCTCCGGCCAGATGGCAAGAGATCAAACAGTTCATGAGAGGCATGTGGAGAGTCTCACAATGCAGTGAGCTTTCTTCTTACATCTGTTCTTAAAAACGTTCTCAGTGGAGCGGAAAGAGACCTTGTGACCCTCTCAGCCATTCGCATCGTCTTCCTGTCTGACATACTGCAGTTTCCGTACCAAGATGACATACAGCTCATCAGGTGAAACTAGTTAGTCATTGGCAGCAGAGCTGCTCATGAAGAGTAGCTATCATTGTCAGTCGGCACATGGAGGTACATTCAGTTTCCAGGAAACAAACCAAAAATTATAAACCATTTAAAAATGTTACAGATAAGTACACTGGTAATTATTTTATATATTATTTTATATATTTCTGTCATTCTTGTTTAGTGGAATGAAGTTTGTTGATTTGCTTTTTTACCATTAATATTAATCATGCAACATAATTTGACATCATTTCTATGTATACAGCATAAGAACATAAATCCTTTAAACTGATTAAATGTACTTCAGTCTGAAAAAATGTGTAGTGCTCTTGTCTGTTTGGCACAGATGTAGTTGATGGTGGGGGCAGGGGGTCTATAGTGTCATGGCCAAAAGTTTTGGGAATGATACAAATGTTAATTTTCACCAAATCTGCTGCCTGTTTTTATTATGGCAATTTGCATTTACTCCAGAATGTTAGGAAGAGTGTTCAGATGAATTGCAATTCATTTCAAAGTCCTTCTTTGCCATGAAAATCAACTTAATCCCCAAAAAACTATTTCCACCGCATTTCAGCCCTGTGTCATGCCAGCAGTAAAGCATCCTGGGGTTGCTTCTCAGCCAAGGGAGTGGGCAATTTTGCCTAAGAAAACAGCCATGAACAAAGAATGGCACCAAAACATCTTCCGAGAGCAACTTCTCCCAACCATCCAAGAGCAGTTTGGTAACAAACAAAGCCTTTTACAGCATGATGGAGCTCCGTGCCATAAGGCAGAAGTGATAACTAAGTGAATGGGGAACAAAACATCGACATTTTGTGTCCATGGCCAGGAAACTCCCCAGACGTTAATCCCATTGAGAACTTGTGGTCAGTCCTCAAGAGGCGGGTGGACAAACAACAACCCACAAATTCTGACAAACTCCAAGCATTGATTATGCAGGAATGGGCTGCCATCAGTCAGGATTTGGCCCAGAAGTTGATTGACAGCATGTCAGGGTGAATTGCAGAGGTCTTGAAAATGAAGGGCCAACACTGCAAATACTGACTATTTACATAAACGTAATTTGTCAATAAAAGCCTTTGACACTTACGAAATGCTTGTAATTATACTTCAGCATATCACAGAAACATCTGACAAAAAGATCTACAAACAAATACTGAAGCAGCAAACTTTGTGACAACCAATACTTGTGTCATTCTCAAAACATTTGGCCACGACTGTAGATATGTGGTAGAAGCCAGCAGATGTCAGTGTGTCAGGAGAGGGCAGCTGTTATTATTATAGCAGTGGTAGTTGTGTGCAGCTTATCTCGGGCCATCCTGGATCTTCTGTACAACCGACTACTCTGCCTGGATCACCTGCCTTTTGTACTGGAAACCACTTGTATGGTATTTGCTGTTAAATACTGATTATAGCTCTCAGTGCATTGTGAAGTATCCCTACTATGAGTTATACTGCATACTGAGTATACTATATTGACCTTTTGCCTGATTACCTGACTTTGTTTCTTTGAATCACGTTTCAGTTCTCGGTTCCCTCAATTTCGTTTTCAATCAGTTTTGCCCATTTACTTTGATTTCTGGATTCTTAGTAAAAGTAATCCATCGCTACAACAAAAAGGTGAAAACACACTCTTGTTAGCAGTAACTTTACTGATGCCTGCATGACTTCTGCTGACTTCTGCTTCTGCATGACTAGTGCAATATCCTGTGGAATATTTTGAATGCTGTCACTTCTCTTCGAGGAGCTAGCCTTGAGCTCGCAGAACAGATTATATTACGTGTTGCTCGAATCGTTGGCTTGACTTGACCTGGTTGCATGGTTTTTAAATTTTGTCTATTCAGAGCAGCCTGTCTTCAACACATTGACCACATGACTTTTCAATATAAATATAGAGAAAAAAATTAAGCAAAAAATCAGTCCTTTCATAATCTATAAAAACTGAGCCCAAATCTAGTTTGGCTGAACCGATTGGTTACCAAGGAGACAATCACTTATATGTGCTGGGTAACAGTGATAATTTAGGAGAAGTTTTACTGCAGATACACTGCTTCTAGGAAGAGAGTCTAGCATATGTCACTGAAGCTAAAATTAAATATCTCTTCCTATGGCGCTGGAAGTGAAAAGACGTAGCATTTAAACTCTGCAAGAGAACTGACAAAACGAGAGCATTGCTCTAGAGTTTCCGATCAGGGCCCCTTACACACATTTCATGGGAAAACGTTTTTCGTTGCGCTTTCGTATCCATTTTTAATCTTTCTTGGTAATTCAATACCAATAGATCTAAAACTTCTTTAGTTACTTAGCAGATGCTGTCACCCAAAGTGACATAGTGTTCGGAAAGCATGGTCAGCCAGTCCCTGCAGCTTTTTGGGTTTAAGGGCCCAAAGGGATTTGAATCGGCAACCTTCCGATCTCAGCTGCAGAACTGCATACTGCCCCTTTCAGATGGGAAGGAGTAACCTCAGATGGGACATGGACCCACAATCTGAAAGCATACCTTCTGAATACTTGGTTCAGCTATATAAATCCAGACGACTGCCCAAATCATTTTCTTTGATGGGAGTGCCTCTTCCCCATTTCCATTCCACTTGCATAAATTTTCTACTTGTTCCTTACTTTTGTTCCAGGATTACTTGGAAAAACTGATTCATTTCTTAGGGTGCAGTGAACCTAGAGATACACCAGATCAAAAACTGGAAAAATGCTCCAATAACCAATCACCAAAATGCTTTAATCTGTACTATAAAGACATTAAAACCACGTATCCATCCTCCTAAATGTCATGTTTAAGACCCATGTAGAAACGGAACAAAACCAGTGCTGCAGAGGGTGAGAATCTGGCCTCAACGTGCTGTATCTGCACTACAAGGCTGCTTCAAATGCACAGATTGGACCATCTTCAGGGAAGCTGCCACTCATGGCAGTTCAGTACACCTGGCCTCAGTGACTGGCTACATCACGGCAAGCCCTGGTTCTCTGCAGACATGCACACCCTGGTACAAATCAGAGATGATGCCTACAGGTCCAGAGACAGGTTTGCACCAAACAGCCATAACATTAAAATCACTGACAGGTGAAGTGGATAACATTGATTGGTTGATTTCATTCCAGTGCCACCTGTCAAGGGTGCCATTATATATAAGTCAACAGTCAGTTCTTGAAGTTAATATGTTAGAAACAGGAAAAATGTGCAAGCATAAGGATCTGGGCTACATTACCCAAAAGCTCCCATTACAACTTACATAGTGGGAACTATTCAGTTGCATGGTTCCATTTATGTCAGTTGCTACCGTTGTTATCAACTATGGTTTTGGGAGCGACTTTTGGCAGACGGGCCAAATTGTGATGACTAGCCAGCTGGATCAGTACATCTCCAAAAGCGTCTTCCCGGTATGCAGTGGTCAGTACCTACTAAAATTAGTCCACGGAAAGCCAACTGGTGAACTGGCAACAGGGTCACGGATGACTAAGGCTCATCAATGTGCATGGGGAGCAAAAGCTAGCCGTTCTGAATAAAAGGTTAATGCTGGCTATGATAGAAAGGTGTCAGAACACACAGTGCATCTCGGCTTGCTTGTATGGGGCTGCATAGCCGCAGACCAGTCAAGGTGCCCATGCTGACCCCTGTCCATCACCACAAGCACCGGTATTGGGCAGGTGAGTCTCACAACTGGACCATGGAGCAATGGAGGAATGTAGCCTGGCCTGATGAGTCACATTTTCTGTTACATCATGCGGATGGCTGGGCGACGTCTGCATTTTTTACCTGGGGAAGTGATGGCACCAGGATGCACTATGGGACAAAGACAACGAGAAAGAAACTCCAAAAATAACACATCAAAGTTCTGACAAGTTTGTGAAGCTCTGGGATGCCTCTGCTGCCAAGATCCAGTATGAGGAGATCCACTCACATAACAAGCTCTAGTTTTCCAAAGCACTGCAAGTTTCCTGATGCACATACAGTAAACTATTCTATAACATTACAGCAATATTATAAATGTGGCATTTGAACGAATGTTGCATTTTTATAGCACTTACTGTATGAAAGTACTGTACGTTTGTTACCTGGAATATCTGCATGTTGATAAGAATTGGCTGTTTATTACTGTGCAGCTTGATGTACTTTGTATGCACATGACAGTTTTTCAGCATTGCCTTCTGGTAAAATCAATAGCTGCTTGCCTTCTTAGGTGATAAGGAAACAATCTGACTTACACTGGACCATTCAATAGTTGTCAGTTTGATATCCAATATAATCAAGCCACATATGAAACTCAAAACAGGAGATGATGAGGTAAGATTTGTTAGGTTTAACCTTCTGGAAGAACGCTGGAATGTGTTTTTGGATTTACAGTAGAATCTAAGAACATATATTTGCGGAGGGCCCCAGACAGGTTGAGACAATAAAACAAAGTTTTTCACTTATCTCAGATCCAAGAGTGTTTATTTTCTCATTTTCTTTTTTCATACCTCTATTGTTTTATCTATTATACACTGAAATCACTATGGAACCAACAAGAGCCAACGAGAGCCTTGTGTCATTGAGATCTGAGGTCATCTGAATAGCTTCATCTGTATCTCTGTACCAAGGCCATATTCCAGCCAGCTATGTGCATATTTCCCGCTTTGGTTCACCTGTCACAGCATAAAAAACACTCACATTCCGCTTTAATTACTTGATATTCAGTAAATACTGGAATAAACTATTCTTAATTTCTGGTGACAACATAAACTTAAGGCACAAATGAAGAACTTACTGTTTGTTGTATTTACCTTTCACCTGGACAACAACAGTCACTAAAAAACCCAAAAGAAAAGCAGCACCTGGTAACACTTTACTTAAGGCCACGTTTTTAGTCATTTATTAACACATTCATAACAAATAATAATGCATTCATGAAGCATTATACATAAACATGGCTTTAATATTTATCGAAAGGCATAACATTATAATCATGTGTATTATGTATAACCATATGTGTATATGCATTATGAATGCTTTATGAAGCTCTCATTTATAATGCACTATAGATACCGCTACAATGCATTACATTGGTCGATATAAGCATTAAGGATGCTTTTTACTGAATTATAATGCATTATGAATGTGTATGAAATTTACTAAAAACACGGCCTTGCATAAAGTGTTACCCAGCATCTTTCAAAGAGGTCTTTGTTTATGGAGTTGACAATAGATTCACGTTACTTGGTTGGCTATATTTATCTGTAGGTTATACACAGGCATACATGTACAGTACCACTCAATAGTTTGGACACGCCAAGCTGCCTAAAAAGGAGAGTAATACTGTGTCGCATCACATGACCTGGCCATCTGACCTAAACACAGTAGAAATGGCTTTGAAGGAGTTTGACCAGATAATGAAGGAAAAGCTGCAAAGGAGAGCTCAGCAAATGTGGGACATCCTTCAGAACAGCTGGAAAAGCATCCCAGGAGGCCACCGCAGGAAAGTGGTGTAGAGGAGAAAGTATGGTCAGCCAGTCACTGTAGTAATTCGGGTTAGACACCTTGCTCACAGGCCCAATACTGGCATCACTCTGCTAACCCAAGGATTTGATCCGGCAACCATCTGAGTCCCAGTCCACAGAGCTGCCCTCTCCTCAACACATTTTTTATTTTTTTTTTTTAAATACTTTTTTGGTCAGTGGATAATTCCTTATGCTATTTTATAGTTTTGATGTCTTTATATACCGTGTGGTGTGATGGTGCCCGCCTAGGGCTGGTTCCTGCCTGCGCCCATTGTTCCCGGGATAGGCTCTGGGAGAGGAACTCCTGCAGCATGCCACCCCTCCATCTAGGTAAATGGTAAATGGACTGCATTTATATAGCGCTTTTCTACTTCTACGAGTACTTAAAGCACTTTACATTCACCCATGCATTCATACAGTACACCAGTGGTGGAAGCTGCCATGCAAGGCGCCAACCTGCTCACCGGGAGCAATTTGGGGTTCAGTGTCTTGCTCAAGGACACTTTTATGGGGTCAGGAGGAACCTGGAACCCTCCAGTTGCTGAACGATAGCACTACCACCTGTGCCACCATCTTCCACCATCTCTTTAAGTTTAAGTTAAGGTACATAGAAATACAGGGAGGTCATACTTCAGAGTGGAGACTGAATCACAAGGAAGGACTTTCAAGCCCTGCGAAGAGACATAGATATAAGAATGCTCGACACGGTCATATCAGCAGCATCTGCCTGGAGTCAGAGATCCCTGTGTTTACTACCAACCAGGCCATGTTCCGCCTCCCCAGAATACTGAGCATATATAGTAGCTGGTTTACTAATTAGGATGCATATACTCGTAGTGTTACTAATTAGGATGCATATACTCGTAGGGTTACTAATTAGGATGCATATACTCGTAGGGTTGCTAGTTAGGATGTGTAATTTACAGGGTTACAGTACACACTGTGTGATGTACTGGGCTTGATCCATGGAACTATAGGCATTCCTTACTGTAGCTGTCGACTGGGGGGGGGGGGGGGGGGTTTGATATTTCTGGAGTCCCACTGAAAATGTCTCTTTGGGGCCTCTTGCCCCCCATCAGAGGTTTCAAAAACTAAATAAATAACTAGCAAGTAGCAGCTAGCTCGCCGAATCTCACACCATGCTGCTCAAGCACCTCCCAAATAAATAATAACATGTTTCCTTAATATTTCATGTAGTGACTGTTTGGTAGGAAACCCTGCTGCTGGACGCCTGTTGTGCTGACTTTTGCCTCGGTCATGGTTTATTACTTCATTTCCATGTGGGCACACATTACTACATAGCCTGCTTCTTGCCTAATGCAAGAATAACAATAATGACTCTTTATTTATACTTTCCCCATTGGGAAACTCTCCTTTTGCCTACCCCATCTTGCCCTCCATTACACACAACATTTGCAAAGAAGGGCAGCCATCCTGAGCTGCACACATGGAGCTGAGGATTAAGGGCTTTGCTCAAGGGCCAACAGCTATTCAACAGCTATATGTACTGTAGTATCCAAGGCTGAATAGCCTGCTGAGCGATACACTGGCCCATTAAGCCGTACACATCCGCATCTGCTGGTATGAACCGAGATTTCATTTAATTTTCGTTTAATTTCATTTCGAGGTTGGAACAGAGTGGTCCCGTATTTTACAGAAACGTCCGATATTGAAAAATAAAATGCTGTGTCCCATTCTGAACCAGTATGGGATGAGGGTTGCCCCATATCCGCCAAATTTTATCGTGCCAAATCCATTGTTTTAACTCTGGTGACCAAACAGAAACCATCTATACCCAACTATTACAAACTACCTAGATCAGTATGAAATCACTACAGCACCTGTTTGACACTCCTTCACACAAATCTGCAATCAGTCTGTACACCTATAAATCAAGGTGTATATTATGGTTGGATAATGCATGCAAGAAGGTTTTTTCCTCGTTCCAGTGCAAGAGAAGATATTGAATGTGATGTGGATGAAGCCATGTGGCCCCATCGTCAAGACAGAAGTGACTGAGTATCAATAGCCTATGTAGAAAGAAAACAAATGGCACTGGCATGAAAGCTATGTAATAGGCTACAATGACAAGAAATGCTGCACTGATTCGCACTTAGTGCTATATTTTGTTGTCCATTGTGTGATGATTGATTAGAAGAGCTCATACACTTGTTTGCAAGTTGTGTTGTTTGAAGGCAAAATTTGCTTTTGTTTCATATATTACATGTTTTGGCAGCCTTTAGGAGCAAACAAAATGTGTCACTTTGACCATGAGTGCCACTGTTTGGGTCTGTATGTTAACTGTTAAAAATGTGGAGTATGAGTTGACTGCTGCATGAAAGCAATCAAGAAAAACTGTAAAATGTTGTGCAACTGCCAAACCAGAAGGAAGGAAGAATATTCACTCTGCCTCATCACCATGTGTCAGGGCTGGGTCAGGACAGAGCACTTTGTCTACATCACAGGAAGTGCACTCCCTTGCTGGAAATGCAGAAAGAATCCCCTGTGTGACCCATCTGTACCTTCATGTTGAAATTCAACTAACCTATGGCACTTGCACTCTCATCAGGTACATATTCTATGTTCTTTGACTTCTTCTCATGCTTAGAATCATGTGTAAACAGATTTGAGTCATTGTGTTTAAATGATGACTACTGTGTGCTGGCAGTACTTAACTTTTGCAACCTGTGTTTTCCATGTTGCATCAAAGTTCACCACGGTGCTAAATGTGTTTTGATGAATGATAATGTGTTTAGAGTTTTGAAAAAAATGGTGACTCAGATCTGCAAACCATGTCTAACTAGGTGAGCATGGTTTAAAGTTTTGCCAAAGGAGTGACCAATTCAATAAATGAGTTTTGGCAATAGGCAGTTTTGTTCCAGGAATGAGATTTAGTGTTGTAGCAATTCAGAAAAACTGTAACAAAATGTGGTTTTGAGCAGAAAATTAACTATTTGGCAAATTGTGTGATGTTTGTGTGCTGCTATGTTTAGAGTTTAGAAAAAGTGTTTTAAGTATAGGTGAACGATTGTTAGTGGTTGTGAAAAATTATGATATGTTGTCAGCTATTTGCTTTGCACAAGCAAAACTGCAAAGGAAGCAACTCTGCATAGAAGTCTGTGGTTTTCTGAAATAATCTACAACCATACAGCTTGTCTTTCTCCTAAGATGTAATCTCTTTCCTAAAAGAAATTGTGCAATACACTGATGAGGAAAAAGCAAAAGGAAACCTCTGTACACTCCTGACCAAAAGAATGGGCCAAACCCATTTTACTTGTATCGGTTGATCCCCTTACTTTATAGGTGGCCCTTCTTTCTCTCTCATCTATAGGAGGGTTGCGGTTGTATTGTGCAATCGCCTTGCGCTGCCATCTCGGTGCAATGTCAGTCATAGTAATGGAGTACTCTGAGTATGTGAATGCAAGAAAGTCAAGTAAGTCTTTATTCTCACACCAGGGGGGTATTCCACAAAGCAGGATTAAGGGAAAATCTGACTTATTTCGACAAGTCTGGCTCATTTAAGTGGGAATTCCATTCCATCAACGCGTCTTAAATTAATCCCTGCTGAGGTAACTTAGGCGAGTGAACAAGTCTGCTCCGGACCAAGTTAGTTAAGCATTGTCTCAAAGAATGTTTGACATGTGGGAACAGAATCCCTAAAGATTGTTCCGTCGAATGAACTTCCGCGATCTTACTACTAATGTCATGTAATAAATATAACAAAGCCTATTAAAAAAAATGACGTCTTAGCATTCTAATTAATTCCAAAATAATTCAAGTAAAAGCGTACCCATATTAGAAAGGTCAAACATGAAATGCAATGACTGAAACTGAAAAAAATGGTTAAAATGATATGAACAGGAAGATATGTTTATATTTTGTTTAGCCACTCTGTACTTTGAAAGTTTATTAGTAAAATAGCAAAGACAAGATATGCTTATTTGTGCAGAACATTTCACACAGATGCGATTGAAAGTATTTTACGGAGATCAAATAATATAGAATAGCACTATACAGTAAGAATGACACATGAACTCAACCAAGAAGGTTCCCTGTTGGCTATGGGGCTCGAACCAGGAACTTTCATGGTACAAGGCAACAGCAAAAACCACTATACCACCTTGCCACTGTACTAGGTACTTGTAACATTTACGTAACTTACACATTTAGTATGTCTGCAATTCATTGCCAGGCCGACTCCCTGGCTGTATTCATGGCCACAGTATTGCCTTTTTTAGCGATTATATCTTTGTATTTTTCATACAGGTTCATCAGGAGCGTTTGTTCTGTGGTGGAAAAAAACACCGCTCTCGTTTTACACGCTTCCTGACTCATTTGATCAATCGATCATTCATCCATTCATCTGGGCTTCTTAAATATCTCAGGTGTGCGCACTATAGTGTGAGACTATACAAGTCTGTCTGGCATGAGTCTGGATCTCTTTAGCTACTTTCATGGAATACCCCCCAGTGACATTCAGTACACCATTTGTGAAATAATGTTATATAAAAGCAACATATATAAAAGCAAATGACGTGAAGAGAAAATGGATATTATTGGATTTAGCCTGCTGTCACTTATAAGAATATTAGATTCTTATAACAATATAAGAATATTGTTAAGGTGCTGGTACTGTTTCTGATGGCAGGATGAACAGTTGTACAGCAGCAGGGCATGAAGGAAAGATGTCACAGGCAGAAGGGCGAGCAGACCAGAGAAACGCCACAGGTAGTGGAGATGTTTCAGGCAGCAGGGCAGGCAGGATATCTTGAAAATGTTGGGTCTCCAGGCAGCACATCCCAGGGGAAGTGCAGTTAGCCAAAGTAGGGGAGACTAGAGGTCGTGCGAGCAGCTAGGTGAGTGCAGTATGTAAGCTCCAGCAGATATGGCTATGGCAGCATAAGTAGGAGGGAGAGGCAAGTGGGAATGCAGGCATGGGGAGTCCCTGGACGTCAGTACTTCAATTCTACGAGGGAGTGTGAAGCTAGAGTGACAGCACTGACAGTTCAGATTATCCAAAGTCAATGGCACCGATCCCCACCCAGCTCTACACCTCACACTATAGGTCTAACTGGGAGTGAGCAGCTAGCTAGAGCTAGAACTAGAGTCCCCATAGGCTAGACTAAACAAGTGTGTTTTTAGTTGAATATTGCGAATTAGCCTGAATCCTGCACATGCGCTGGAAGACCATTACACAGCTGCGCAGCGCTATAAGAGAATGCTCTGCAGCCAGTTCATTTATTAGCATTATTTTTTCTGTAGGAAAGACAGCTGATAAACAACAAGTTTTTCCCCAGGAACTTTCAAATGAAATGAAGATTGGCAGAAGATTTTAGTCACATGCATAACGTTTGTATTCCAGGCAGTTCCAGTATGTTATCTGCTATTTCTCCCGAAAAGCACATAAAGCAGTGACAACTAGCTTTCAGTTAATTTACCTAGTAAAATGTTTATATAATAATAAATAATGTATTGTTAGTTACTGTAATGTTGTGCTGCTTTTTTGTTTAATCGTCTAGAAGGCATTCAAGTAGGAATTGCATTGCACTCTGTAAATGACCATAAAAACTTTGAATCCTTGGAATAAATGTATTTGATCTTTTTCCTGGCAAATATATTTTTACACTGGGCCACTATACACAATAGTTCTTTTTTACTGTTAACAGTTTGTATCAGAAGTTGGTTATTGTAAAAGAAGTAATGTGCATGCAGGTGATATTTCTATAGATTTATCTACAGCCTTCTGGCAGTGCTGCCATTGCAGTCAGGTCTCGCACACTATGAGGAGCAGAAGTTGTGCAACTTGGCTGCAGTCACTTTATACTCCACCTCTGCAGTCGCTGGCAGATCTCACTCCACGTCACGTCAGCTGCAGACAAACCTAAGTCCAAGTCGATTGCATCCACTAACTACATGCTGGGAATTAAACACTAGGAATGGAATGCAAGGATAATTAAACAGAACCGGGGGTAATCCATGAAAGTACATAAGAAAGCCAGTCTTTCCCAAAAAATGACTCAAACTAGCGCCATCTCAAATCTTAGCCTGAAGTCATTCCACTAACACAGTTCAGCTATAACTAATCAAGACTCAAACAAGACAGACTTGAATAGTTTCACATAGTGTGCACACCCGAGATATTTAAGAAGCCCAAATAAATGGGTGAACGATAGATCGATCAAGGAAAGAATGTAAAATGTGGCCATAAATACAGCCAAGGAGTTGGTTTGGCAAAGAATTGCAGACATACTAAATATGTAAGTTACGTAAATGTTACAAGTGCCTAGTACAGTGGCACAGTGGTTTATGCTGTTGTCATGAAAGTTCCTGGTTCGATCTCCATAGCCAATGGGGAACCTTCTGGGTTGAGTTCACATGTCATTCTTACTATGTAATGCTATTTTGTATCATTTGATCTCCGTAAAATACTTCCAGTTGCATCCGATCCGTGTGTAACGTTCTGCACAAATAATTGCATCTTGTCTTTGCTTCTCACTAATAAACTTTGAAAGTTGACTGTGATTAAACAAAATATAAAAATATCTTCCTGTTCATATTATTTTAACAGATTTTTTTTTTTATTTCAGTCATTGCATTTCATGTTTGACCTTTATAATATGGGTACGCTTTTTTATTATTATTATTTTGGAATTAATTGGAATGCTGAGACATGATTTTTATAGGCTTTATTATATTTATTACATGAGTACATTACATTAGTAGTGAGATCGCGGAATTTCGTCTGACGGAATCTTTTGAGATCCTGTTCCCACATGTCATACGTTCTTTGAGACAATGCTTAACTAAGCGAGACAGTTAACCTGGGCTGGAGCAGACTTGTTCACTCGCGTAAGTTACAGTACCATGGTGCTTAAGCGGGGATTCATTTAAGACACGTTGATGGAACGGAATTTCCACTTAAATGAGCCAGACTTGTCAAAATAAATCAAGCCTGCTTCATGGAATACCCCCCTAGAATGGAACAGAACACAAGTACGGAAAACCTAAGGACAAGAAAACTAATATAGAAAATAAACAAGAAACAAAAAGAAGAAAAAGAATAAATACAAATAAACAGATGAGGCTGACCTGAGACCAGCCTCAAACCCATGGCTAAGGGATTACCATTCTCAAACCCATGACTAAGGGATTACCATTCTCAAACCCATGACTAAGGGATTACCATTCTCAAACCCATGACTAAGGGATTACCATTCTCATACCCATGACTAAGGGATTACCATCCTCAAAGCCACAAGGCTCAACCTGGTCTGGGGAAGGGGAAGAGCACACTAGGGCTGAAAGAACAGAGACAGGGAGGAGAACAGGATGGCCAGTAACACCTGTTGACCAAACGACAGGAGACACAATGGGCAGGATCAGATGGGCACTGGTCCTGACATTTATTTTACCATTAAAATGTAATAAAGTCATCCCTCCTAAGAACTGGTGGGATTTGTGAGTTTAACATTGAAGAATTCTGTGTTAAACTAGTCAGATTCAAACAGGAATTTAGGATTGTTTTTGTTGTCTTCTGTCAATCTAGAGACCTAGCAGCCATTAGTGCTTGTCTATATTTAGAGGCTCTTTTCCAGGCAGATCTGAAAACTTCTAGTATAGTTGGGTGTCATTTGTGCTCCAGCTTGCTTGAAGCTTGTTTAAGTTCATGCGTATGATCAGAGTACCAGGGGGCAGGTTTCTTATGCATTACTTTCGTAAGTGGAGCTACAAGATCTAGAGTGCTGTGAAACAATTTCTCAGTTGTTCACAGTTACCTGTTCAAGTTCATTTTCACTTCATGTGTAAGTTTGAAGGATTGTGAACATTGGTCAAGAAACATTGTTGTAGATAACGAGGTTACGGAATGTTTTGTACTAAACTTCAGAGTTGGGTCTGAAGAGATGCTATATTGTATTTCAAAAGTTAACTAGTAATGAACTGAAAGTAGAGGATTCTGAGTTCCACCAGGACCCCATGGGTAAGAATTAAATCCAGGGTATGGTTGCTGGCATGAGTAGGCCCGACTACATTCTGACACACACTACCAGAGTTAAGAATAGCAGCAAATGTTGTTGTTAAAAGATTACTGTCATTCTCCATGTGAATATTAAAATCATCAACAATCACGACTTTGACAGCAGTGACCACCAGGTTTGTTAAGAAATCTGCAAACTCCTTTGGAGAATTACTGTAGGGACCAGTCGGTCTATACACAAAACCAGTGGTGATTGAAGGTGAAGAACTACAAAAATTTGTTGATTTGCAGCTTTTCGGTTGAGGGTGTTAGATTCACAGTTACAGCTTTTCTCAATTGCTTTAAAGAATTTTTCAAATGACAATTGACATTTGGAAAACAACAAGTGCAATCCCCACACCATAATGCATTTCTGCACAGCGGAATACCATTTCTCATTGTTTCACATAAATTTCCAAATGCTTTAGTACACATATGCAAATGGTTTTGTCATTATTTGGCACATTTTTCAGTTGTTTTAGTCTTGTTGATCAAGATAGATTATAAGAACATAAGAAATTTATAAATGAGGGGAGGCTATTCGGCTCATCAAGCTTGTTTGAGGAGAACTTAACTAATAGTTCACAGTTGTTAAAATCGTATCTACAGAAGCTCTGATTTAAAGGAACCCATTTTCCCATTGTAATAATTTTACACCCAAAACTATACATGTAAAACAGTTAACCAAGGTTTCAAAATAACTTAAAAAGTTCATTCTGTAAACTGCAGTAATATGGGATTGTTGTGTTTTTGGTTCACACAGTACATGCTTTTGTTTTCATTTTGTTGTTTTTGTATTGCTGTTTGCTATTGTACTGTTTGCTATTGTACTTCAGATCTGAAGAAGTTAAATGTGCATGCGAGGGCTTCTATGGTCAGTGAAGTGTACATACTGTAATGTAGAGCCTTGAAATGATGAAGCTGGTGTCTACGACAAGAAGAAGTATGAGTTTGCTGAAGGAAAATGATCGATCAGTGACAATGAAAAAGCAGAAAACAACTATCATTCAGAATTTTGGAGATCAAGAGCATACTTACTGTACACTGCCATTTTCACAATATATCTAAACATCTTGACTCACCAATTCAGTGGTGGAATTATTTGCTTTAGAGACAGCTGTTAATTGTTTTGATTACAGGCTTTTGCAGCAAAATCATAACATTGTGCATGAACTGTTTTGAGAAATGCTGCCATAGTCATGAGAATGTTAAGTATGTTTCATGAAACGTGCCAAAGCAATTGAGAAAAACTGTAACACTAATGGCACATTAGTGCAAACAAAAGCGCTGCATATGCCAAACTATGTCTTGCTTGGCGGTTAAAAGAGTTTGAGCATTCACTGGCTTAGGAAATGGTGGTGCTAATGTTACACATCTCTCCAAATATGGAAAGCTATGCTATAACATTTCATATCTCCATTCATTATCATAACTGCTTATTCTCCACTGGGGTTGCAGGGGGCCCAAAGCTTATCCAGAGAACAATGGGTGCAGGCAGGAACCAACCCTGAGTGGGCATCAACACACCACAGGACCAATTTTAGACACACCAATCAGCCTACCCGGCATGCTAACCCAGAAACCAGAGCCCCTGGTGAAAACCCACGCAAACATGGGGAGAGTGTGCAAACCCAAGACCTTCTTGCAGTGAGGCAGCAGTGCTAACCATTGTGCCACTGTGCTGCACCCATTTCATAGTTCATTCTTACCTAATTGAAATCAAATTGGATTTTATTACATCACTATCTTGTGAATCGAAATTGCACTGAATCAGGCCATTGATCCAGCCCTATTCAATCAGGGCTACACTGTTAACAGTCTAAGATACTGTCTTTCCAAGTAGGAAAGCAAAGTCACAGCAAGTGGACTAATGCTTAATGATACTGTCTACGCAACCCCAGCGCCTTAGGCGGGTTAACAGAGCGAAATACCTCATGCAATTACAACTGGGTCCTTGAGATTTTGGAGCACAAATATCAAACTGTAGTATATATGCTACTTTGGGATAATGGTGGCTTTTCAGGTATCTTCTCACCTGGAATACAGCTTCTCGTTTGGCTTGCCCTTCAAACATCCAATATGGTATCACGGTCTGGCCCAGGCTCTCTCCTATAAGGAGAAAAGCACTGAAGTCAATGCACAAGACACAAGTGTGGCCTACAATATGACATGCCAGACAAGTATATAAATCTATTAAGAGACATTTTCCCCATCAGCTCCCATCAAAGTACACCACACAGGGCTCTAGACCACAACAATTTAGTTGCCCTGAAATAAGATATTGTTCCTGATATCAGATATCGGATTTTCAACTAGTTAAAAATTTTCTTCTGATATCAACAATTGGCATTTTGAATAGTTAAAACTGAATTCCAGGTATCAGAAATTGGCATTTAAAGTTCAAATTTCAACTCCCTTTGAAATGAATGAGAGGAAGATCATGACAGTGTGTTACAGTGGGAAAATTACATACGAATTGGCAGGAGCTACAAAAGTTCTCAGTCCCAGCAGTAGATGCACTGATGGAATAGCAGCTGATGAAATACCTTTGAATATTTTTTATTTAAGGTTTACATTTTAAAAATCATCATTTAACTTAAAGATTTCTTTTCTCTTAAGAAAACTTTGTGATTTGATCCTTTAAAATAAAATATCACTATTTTATTATTATTATTTTTGTAAATTGTGTACTTATTTCAAAAGCATTTATCAATAACACAGTTGAGATGGAAAAATAGGAACATGTTACATTGAATGTCGATATACATGTAAGTGGTGCTCCTAAAATTTTCAGTAAGGAGCACCAGTGCTAGTAGTGGAGAAAATTAGTCTGGAGCCCTGCCACAGTGGGTTGAGGGGGTTCATTGTAATTCATGACCCAGTCAGGTGGCTTGCTTCCATCACCAATAATTACATACACTAACTGTTTGTTTTTAACATTGTTTAAATGCTTTAAATATTCAGTATGATTATCCTTCAGATCTGAGGAAGATGTCTCATTGCTACGAATCATCTGTGTACTTCACACAGCACTGCAGCCCCAAACTTGAGGCACATGGTCTAGATCAGTAGGGGCACTGGAAGCTGGTGGTTGTGATCTCTGCTGGTTCTGTACTGTGGCATTTTATCCTGGCTGCTGGCTTAACTTTTTGGCACTGGTTTTTCTCAAAGTGGGTGGTGCCTTGCCAGCATAGTCTACCCCTGGCATACTTTTCCATCTACTTTGGATGGATCTTGCACCAGGGGAAGTTGACCTTGACCAAGTCTTTGAAGCATTTCTTGCTTCTGGTGTCCTGGTGTCTTTTGCCATGCACAAGCTCTCCAAACAGGAGGCATCTGGGCATATGAGGCTTCTCCATGCGAATGATGTGCCCTCCCCCCATCGAAGTTTGGGCTTAGATTTGATGTTAGTTAGACTCTGTATGATCTAGGACCACAAAGTTGGTAATACAGTCCAGCCACTGGATTCCCTGTATGGATTGAAGAGCTCACATGTGAAAGCTTTCCAGCATCTTGGAATGTCTGCGATACATGATTCACAGCCAGAGAGCAGAGTTGGAAGGACCACTGCTTTTTACATCTTCAATTTTGTCAACAGGTGTATGTTACCTTGGCTATTCCAAACTCTGTTCCATAGTCTCTCTTGCTTTGCTGAAGCCATTGTTGATTTCATTGTCGAAGGAGCCATCCTGGAAGATGCTTCTTAGATATTTGAATGACTGAATATTTGCAAGCTAAATGTCACCTATTGTTGCGTTTTGTGCAAGAGGGTTGGTGTTAGGCACTAGTTGGTGGAGCACATTAGTCTTGCTGAGGCTGACTGTCAGGTTAAACAGTTTTGAAACCTCAGAGAAGCAGTCAAGCATTAGCTGTAGGTCTGAGTCTTTGTGGGCCACAAGGGCACAGTCATTGATGAAGAGGGATTCCTGAAGAAGGGAGTGATGGCACTTTGTTCTGGTGTTAAGGCAATGAAGGTCAAAGGGGAACCCTATCTCTAGGCTACTAACAGCATGAAACAGCATGCAAGAGAAGATGAAGCTCAACAGATCTGGAGCAATTACACAGCACTGCTTAATTCCATTGCTGATCTTAAAGGCATTTGTCAAGTCCCCACTGGTGAGGACCTGGCTGGTTATGACTTCACGGAAGAGCTGGATGATTTTTACAAATTTCTGTGGACATTCATTGTCTACCAGGACTGTCCAAAGAGCCTTCCTGTTGACAGTACCGAAGGCTTTCATCAGATTGATAAATACAGAGTAGAGAGGCATGTTTTGTTCGATGCATTTTTCCTGTAGCTGCCTCAAGGCAATAATCATGTCTGCGATGCCTCGGCCTGGTCTGAAGCCATACTGAATCTCTGAAAGAATGTCCTCAAAAACAGAGATGAGTCGGTTTGTGAAGACTTGAGCAAGGATCTTGCCAGCAATGGAAAAGGGTGCGTTTTTATAAAGTAAAATGATCAGGGCATCACGGAATTCATCTGGCATTTTCATCATTGTTTAATGATAAGACAGAGGGAACACTGCAACATGTGAGTGTAGAAGTGTTAACGCTAATGCAAAATTAGTCGGTTTATCTCAATTTATCTGTTGCATATCATATACACAGGAAACATCTTTATCTGCAAAACCTCCACACTGGCAAAAACGAGCCACTGAATATCCATAATCTGATGGGGGATAAAAGTACTGGGTTAAATGGCAACTTGCGCGCAGTTCCATAAAATCATGGGTGGCTGTGATGAGACACAGGGTCCTGGTTGATGACTGGCTCAGACCTGTGAGATGAGTAAATGCTGAGCTGCATTAGACGAATGTCAGACCGACCCAGAAGATTGCCAGCCTGCTGCTCTACTCATATACAAGCACAATGAGTGTCTCATTTCAGCTTCAGCACGAGGAGTTACACCAATTCAAGAGGCAGCGGCAAGATCCATGCTACATGCTATCTGATATTTTATAATAAATCAAATATGTTAACGTCTGGACTGCTGACTATTTGCTGGATGGGAAATTTGGGACTATGACACCTTGAAGGCAGAGATCTTGGCCTAGTTGGGTCTTTCACCTACCGCCATGGTACCCTGGTTCCGTGACCAGAGCGATTCTCTAAATCAGCTGGCTCAGCCAGTTCTGTGCCACACACCCTGCAAATGGCAGTCAGGGTCACCACAGACCGGGTCCTGGGGGCTCTGCCCCATACTGAGAGCCAATTCATCTGCCAATAAAGGGATCCATGACATGTCAGAGGTCTGACACCTCACCTGTTTGGTATGGATTCAGGGGCATCCAGTCTCAGCCCTTCTGGATTCAGGGAGCATGATCACACCGCTTCCCTGGAGGATCAACTAAAGGTGCCCTCCCCACTTATTACATGGCTGCCATGCTGCTGGTTTGGCTGAGGTTTGAAGTCTGGTGGGGTATCCCTGCAGCTCTGCAACTGGGCATGCCAATCAATGCAGATCGACTAGCCCATTCCTCTCAACCCTCTGCAGTTTATTTGTAAAGTAAGCTGAGGAAGGAGACAATGAACAAGAAAGTCAGCCCCCTCTGGCCTTGACATCCTGTATGCTGAGCTTTTTCAGTAGGTGTCAAAGCGGCAGTTCCTTTTCAAATGATCAACAGTGAGACAACTGGTTTGGTGATCCAGGGAGAATGGAAAATGTTGGACCATTTTCTTAATAAGAACTTCCACGACCGAGAAGGACATCATGGTGGAGCACATCCTGATATGCAGGAAAGGATTAAAAAAGTCAAGTCAATAATCAGACAGCATAAGAAACAATCCTAACAGAGGCAACAGCAGGCCTATAACCAGCCTGCTCAGGTCCAAGAGTTCCACCCAGTTGATTGGGTTCCTATCCACATCCCAAATGGCTCCTACAAGTTCCTCGTCACTGGGCAGGAACAATACCCTATAGTGGAGTGTGGGTGGGTCCCAGGAACTATATGCTGTAGTCTGGCAAACCAGCAACTATTCCATAGAACAGATCTATGAAAACAATGAATCTACACCGTTTGGTTCTGCTATGACATCCACTGGCTGAACCATGGTTGCCCATTTTGAGAGTTACCCCATGCCTTGCATGAATGGACTGCTCAGGTGTCGAGTTAAGGCCCACTCCTTATCCATCCAAGACTATCTCAAGGGTTATAAGCAGGTACCCCTTCGTCTGGAGAAATCAGCCTTTTGTATGGTCAGTAGCCACTTGTAGTAGTGTGCTCTTTATTGATGTCTTCCAGGGACTCATAGACCTTGTAGTCCATGCTCACTAATGGTATGCAGCAGGCAACATAGATGACCTTGCCAACCTTGCTGAGAGCTGCACAGAGTACCCTGCTTGCTACGACAGGGTGCTGGACTCACAACTAAACTTGCCAACGGGGGATCACTGAACCCTGCTAGCTGGGGTACCTCATTGTATGGGGCCTGTTTCACTCCCTAATCAGTACCCACCAGGGTTATTATCATTCACGATAACTAACAAAATAACGAAAACTAAATGTGACAAAACACTTTCATTAACTTTAACAAAAATAAGGCTTCATGAAAAAACAATACCTAACTAAAGCTGTATTGTATGTTTACCAAACAAACTAAAATAAACTAAAATTATGAATAAAATGTCTTCAGTTTTCATTTTGTCAGTTTATTTCATACATAACTCTAGGTGGATTATTTCTTTTATTTTTTTAGCTGTTCCAGTTTTACACACATAAACATATGAAGCCCTAAAAGGAACATGGAAGGGAAGAAAATCAATGGTTGAAAAAAATCCTGCAAAACCTTTGTAAGATCTTGCAATACTTGTCTGAGTACTGAGCCCATTTAATGTACAAAAGATAGAATTAATTAACGAAGTATAAGCCATATACTTATTATTATCCTTATACATACTTATTATACTTAAAGATATTATCACCAGAAAACTGAATATATAGGTAACTTTTCTTGCTTAGTTACTGGTGGTGAATGGCCGTAGTGTAATTATTAATAAATATATATAAAAGCACATAATACGAAAATTCATGGTGTGCATTGTCCCCCATAGACTAAGGCTTAAAGGCCAGATGGCTTATTTGATGTTGTTCAGATGCTTCCAGTTGATCATCTTTTTGGAGTGATGATAAGGTGCGTTGTCACCTTAGAACAGGAACTGGTCTGGAAACAGCTCCTGCGATGATGACACCACGCACTTTTGCAGTTTTGTGGTGTAGTTTGGTCCAATTCACCATTCCATCAACGATGTGCAGATGTCCGATGCCATTGGCAGCCATGGAGCCCCAGACATTCAAAGGATGCTTCACAATGAGGTTGAGGAACTCAGGCTTTAACTCCTCTTCAGGAAACTTTGCTGAAAAGCACCTTTTCCCACATTTCATATGTCCAGCTTGAGGTCGTCCATGCCAACTTGATCTAGTAGCATTTTTGGATATCAGTAATTAATGGCTTGTTGCGTGCCCTGGAGCCCTACAGACCAATCTGCAGGCACCGGCAATGAACTGATGATGAGCTGACACTGACATGACAGTTGTCTGACCACTCACACAGTAGCGGAGGTGAGGTCATCTTGCGGTTAGTCAATGAAATGTGTCAAAGTGCATGGTCCTGGCATAATGTTGATGCACATGGATGACCAGACCAAGGCTTGTCTACCAACGAACACATCACTTTCTTCTTTGTATCTATACAACCACACTGTGATTGCAGCTGATTTTGTTGCCGATCTGGAAGCACGAAAATCCTTCCTCACTCATCACTGACATACGAACACTCTCAGCATTCTTTTCAGTCTTTTTCATGATCAATGCAGAAAGTGTATGAAACCCAAAAAGATCCAGTTTTGACACAGGATGCATACAAGTAATAGCAGCTATGTTCCAATATCGTAATTATTGTAAAATTAGAAACAAGTTATATTAAAAAGTTGATTCTAATAGCCAAATGTATCAGTTTTTTTATTGTTTTTAAGCAGACTTAATCTTGCATTACATAGCATAACTTCTCTGCAATTGTTTGCCTGTGTAAATGAGAAAACCATGGATTATTTGCATAAAATTCAGAAGCTTTATAAAGCATTCCAGTCTGTTCATCTGATTGCACATGATTTATGATCAATGCAATTGCTCACTGAATGTACCTCTACTGGGAGAAAAGAAACCTCTACTAGCTATTGAAACAGTAGTTTAACAAATTAAAACAAATACGATAAGAAATACAAAGGGTGTTAATAATGTATTACTAATCTAGCAAATATAATATTATGTGGCCCACACAAGTTTGGGCAGGTTCCAGTGTAGCCCATTCACTAAAATGAGTTTGACACCCCTGGCTAAGAGGAATACAGATCACCTCTTGCACACACACTGCAATCTCATAGCTAGAAATAGCATCCTTGCAGTAACTGTGACTACAGGGGAGCTGCACGTAAGGTTCAAAGCACAGTAGCAGCAGCAGCATGATGACTTGGAGGTGCATCTCCTCAGGCTGCATTAACAACTTTATAAAAAAAAAAAAAACCAGGAATGAAGTGAAGTAAACCCCGCAAATCCTGTTTCAATCTGCCAAACATTTAAAGCTTATACAGAGCATATACAACCACACACAATGGTCAAAAATGCAAAATCCCTAAGCTTGAAGGCAACAGTGCTACTCATGGAGCATCCAGCTCAGCTTCTAAACTTGTAAAAAAGAATAAAAAAGCATGATGCAATTTGATGAATGATTTAACGTTAGCATAGAAATCTCTTTATAAAGCCTGAACATTCTATGAAAGCTGGAAACAGCTGTAACTTACAGTGCAGATTATTTATTTCATTTATATGAAAGCAACAAGATCCAAAAATAACATTTGTTGGTTTCATGATTTTATGACGATTTATTGATTTTATGGACTACTGTATGATTTATTATAAGTAACGCATTTTTGTGCCAGAATTACAAGAGAGATCCCGTTCTGACCGGAAGAAAAAAAAATGCAAAATCTTAAACCACTGATCAGACTTTCTGATTAAACAAGTAAAGCGCATTTGCAACCTATTTCAAATGTCTTATCCTCATAAAACGACCTATACAAGAATTACCATCAAAGTATAAGAGTCTGTATGCATGATAGAAAACCTGTTCTGCTAAGTGCTCGGAATAAAGCCGAATAAAACAAAAATCTCATTAGTGTATACCTACATATCAATGGACACGGATGCTAGCACATGCAACTGGTAGGCTGAGAACAGGCAAGTTTAAACTACCGAGATGCTCCATCTAAACTGACAATATAATTACCTTGTTCCCTGAGGTCTCCATTCACTATTGTTAGTGCACTGTTGACAAGTAGCAGGATCAAACATATCAGTGGGCGTCCGCATGCTGCTGATATAACTGACTTCTTCTGCTGGTACATCCCCGTTTGTCTAAGTACCTCTAACCGTGTGCACCACTCGCTGTAATGATCACTCCTCTGCTTGACGTTAAGAACTGTCTACCTAAGAAAACAAGAAACGTATTGCTGTGTAAAATCGCAGAAGAGAATTGGCGCCTGCTTGGTGGACTGTACGTGCGTGTGTGCGTGAGCGCGCGAAAGCGAACAGGAAGGAAAACGCCAACTTATCCGAGAACCGTATCTTGACTTGTTCGTTTACACGTCATATTGTACCATCAGTCACAATTCATTCACAAACGGCCAGTTTCAGTCATCTCTTGCCTTGTACATACACTTTTGTGAATGTGGTATAAGGACTTGTGGGTTTAACCTCATCCACCCAGAATGATTAAAGGTTGTATTGCGGCAAGTGAGAAGCCATTCTTATTGAATACGTTAGTACTATTTATTATTATTATTATTATTATTATTATTTCAGAGCTATGAAATTGAATAACAGGTTTCTAAGTTTCCAAAACTTTACAAATTCCACCAATAGCATTTTCTATTATCCATGCCATATGTTGTTCATTCTGTATCGTTCTCTACCCTCATACTCGCATTGACAGTAAACATAACCGTAAATAGAAATTGTCATTTATCTATACAGACCTGAATTAACCTTCCATCCATTTTCTATACCCTCTTGCCTTGTGCAGGGTCAATGGGGTTCAGTGCCTATTTCAGAAGCCTTGGGCACCAGGCAATGAGAACTGAATTTTAATAACATCAAAAGTGCTTACTCATAATAAAGTTTGTTTTAAAATGATACCCTGTATACCACATAAACACACTTACGTCACAGATGTTTTTACCCGTTCATAAATGTAATAACTTTTAATGTCTTTTATTGGGAAATACCCTCACAAAAATTATCATGGTATTATCATGTCAGTATGGTTGTGCTGGATTGTAATTTCAGTGTTTTTCTATTTTCTGCATGGTACATTTATCGTATAATGATATACATATGGTATATGTTCCTAGTATTTGAACAATATTTTATATTATAGTACTTTGTTCTGATGCCACAGTGTTCTGTTATGCCCCACGGTATTATGGAAGCGAGACGTGGCGCAGGCAGAAAAAGAAGGTGACAATCCTCTGGCAGCTCTGAGACACAGTGGGGTTTATTACAGAAGCTAAAAAACTGGGTAAAATTACAAAGAAAAGGACCACAAGGGGTCAAAAAGCAAAATGGGGAAAACAAGGACTAACTACAAGGAATGACTAGGAAATAAGATCCAGGAACAAAGCAACACAGGGAGGAAGAACTGGCAGGGAACAAAGCACAAACTCATGCAGCAGCGCAGAGTAACATCTAACATTCTAACTAAATGAGCAACTAAGGCAACAGAACACAAACAGGCACTAAACTACACAGATAACAAGGACTTACAAAAGGCAGGTGTGAATACTCAAAACAATCAACCAATCAGGACAGACACCTCAAACAGGACACAGGTGGAATTAACTAACACAATCATAAAACTAAGAGAAAGAAGGAAACAGAATCTAACACTAGGAAAACAACAATGGCAAGTAAAAGAATACCAAGGGCACAAAGCAAAAAAACAAAACAAAATGCACAGCAAAACACAGGAACTAGAAAAAACTGATACAAATGAAACACAAAGGAACAAATGTACTAAATACAAAAACAGAGGTGACTGGACTTGAAAACATGACAGAGGGTTTAATAGCCACACACTCAGCCCATAGAACCATGCAGCAGTCCAGGGAGCTGGGAAAACACACTAAGGACTTGGGCAACAGGGAGGACAGAATAGCCAGTAACACTAGCTGGCCAAAGGGGGAGGAGACACGAAAGACTCGGACAGACAGGTGCTGACCCTGACACCATGGTATTTATTTCCTACCTGTATCCCCATGGTGTTTGTTTCCTACTTGTACTATGGTATTTAGTACTCATGGTTCTGCTAAGAAGCACATATAGCATAGCTCCCTTACAAAAAAAACATCTATTGAAAACACTGGGTTGCGATCATTTTAGTTGTACTGCATTTGGTGATGGAATATGAGAATTTCAATAAAGCAACTTTCAGGAATCAGTAATTATAATGTGAATTTTATTTTCACCATTTCAAAGACCATTTAAAATGTGAAGAGTTTTATTTCTGTTCATTTGGACATTGGTTTTAATAAAAAAAAAAATTATTCCTTCAGCTTCTGCCATTGAAACACACTATATGGACAAAAGAATTGGGACACATCTCTTAATCACTGACTTCAGGTGTTTCATTCAGACCCATTGCACAGGTGCATAAAATCATGTACCTAGCCATGCAGTCAGGTTTACAAACATTTGTGAAAGAACAGATCGTTCAGAAGAACTCATTGGATTCAAATGTGATACTATCATAGAATACAACCTTTTCAATAAGCCAGTTTGTGAAATTTCTTCATGCTAGATATTCCATGGTTGCAATAATACCACTCGCAGTCAAAGTGAAAGCTTTTAGGAACAACAGAAACTCAGCCACAAAGTCCCAGATTACATAAAGTAACAGAGTGGGGTTGCCAAGTGCTGAGGCACATAGTGCATGAAAGTTGCCAACGCTCTGTTGACTCAGTAATTGCAGAATGCAGCTGATGAATGCAGCTGCTCGGCCATGTAAACCTATTCCATGAAGTTCCCTATGCACTGTCCTTGCGTTAATCTGAAGGCCACGTGAAGTTTGGAGGTCTGTAGCTATTGACTCTGCAGACAGTTGGCGACTTCTGCATACGGTGGCCTCAGCATGTGTTGTCCCCGGAAACAGCCTACCTTACGTGGCCTACAGTACCACTTCATGGCTGAGTTGCTGTTGTTCCCAATTGCCTCAACCCAATTGGTTATAATACCACGAATAGTTGACTGTGGAATATTTAGTAGCAAGGAAATTTCACAAATACTGCACAGGTGGCATCCTATCAAACCCATTCTTTCATAAATGCTTGCAGAAGCAGTCTGTATGCCTAGGTGTTTGATTTTATACACCTGTGGTTATGAAAGTGATTGGAACACCTGAATTCAATGATTTGGAGGGGTGTCCCAATACTTTTGGAAATATAGTGTATATTACAATGGTTTTACCATAATGGTACTACTATGCTATTACCATACCATAATACTTTATAGTAAGAGACATCAAGAGACTCTGAACAAATTTTTCAGATTATATGTTTACGCACTTAATTACTATTCTGTCTGCTTTCCAATAGCGATAAAATACATCAGGAACTAGAAACTGCAGTGAAAATAGACAGAGGAAATTGAAATGAATGAAAATTTCCCCGAATAAATTTCAGACTTAGTTCAATATAAAATGAATAAACATTTACATGTACGCAGCTTCTCTGGTGAGACAGGAGTGGGAGAGAGGAGCAAAGAAGAGAATTGAAGCGGTCCAAGAAAAGGGCCTCTCAGGGTAGCATTTCATCAATAGTCCCACTCGTTTCAACCAGTGGAAAGAAGTGGCGGTGGGACACGTGTTCAAGGGGTTACCGGAAAGATACCGAAGAACACTCCATCTGCAATGCTGCAGAGTATTCTAGAGAAAAGGAAGAAAATGGAAAGGCATATCTGGCCAAAGCAGTCCAGCTATTCTGAGTCACAGGGAGCTTTTGTCAAAGGAGGAACAGGATTACTGTAATCAAGTAAGCTTTTGCCCCTGGGAGGTACACGACAAGACCCCAGGTCCCATTAACAGTTTTGAATGCCAGATACAAGCTAATTATCTTTAAAGTGCCAGTACCATCCCTGAAAGCCTATATTTAAGTGAGCTATGTGCTGAGGCATTTTCAAATTTCTTGGTGACTGGTGTTTAGCCTAGGGTTCCGTCACTATTACAGTATAATAAGCTCTACTCAGCACGTTTCACTGAAAGATTGCTGGTCAGACAAAAACAGGAGAAATCTGGAAGCGGATCGACACACAGAAGCAGGGACGCACTGCTGTTTCCCAGAGTGAATATCTTGTAATACCCTGTTGGAAAAATGAATTTCTGTGCAGTACTGCAGAGTTCCTGGTTCTTATTCAGTCTCATATACTGAAAGGAATTGAACAAGGAAATTTAAAATATATGTAAATTGCTCACGTGTACATTAAACAGATTCAGCAAAACATAATATAAACATAGTATAAAACAGTATAAAATAAAATAGTATAAATATCAATTTGTTGATTGCAGTCTGATTAGAGGTAGCATAAAAATGAATATTGAATACCATTGGTCTTGTGGAAAATTCTGTGTTTGTTAGGTCAACAAGAGGTTATTGGCCTAAGTCGAGGTTAAAGGGAATCTTCTAGCTTACAGGGCAGAATCCACGCCTCAGTACTGCTGCTGTTCAGAATGCTAGATCTTACACAAAGTGGCCAAGTTGGTTAGGATGGCTACAGGGCTGTCTGTGACTATACCCATCTATGAGCAGCAACACTTTCATCAGAGAACTGTTGGTTCAGGCACTTAATCAGTGCCTCCTTTGAAATCTAGCTATATTCTGTATTTTTAGTGCAGTCAATCATCTTAATTACTGCATTTGTGTAATTAATTTCCACCCTAATGGCAATGTTAATTAGAAGATAATTGTACTCTGTATACTAATTGAGTGATTTTGGCAAAATGCGTAGGTACCATGTTGGCCCGAATACAAGACAATTTCCCCCCCTTAAAATACGTTTGAAAAAATGGTGTAGTCTTATAATCGGAGTCTAGACAAAAAAGGGATTAGATGGCACCAAATACTAAATTTTGCAACGACTATTTGACTTACCATAATGTAGATTTTATGTAAGATTTCTTGCACAAGCATGATAGTCTGAAAGCGTGATTATCATGCCAGATGCGTGACAACTGGCAACCTTGGCAATGTGCGTATTTAGCACGCATCACGCACCACGTGTCTCATGTGAATTGTTGGCTTTCCTGCCTGTGCTGGTATTAAACCGATACCTGTTGTTAAGAACAAAAGAACATAAGAAATGTACAAACAAGAGGAGGCAATTCGGCCCAACAATCTCGTTTGGGAGGAACTTAACTAATAGCTCAGAGTTGTTAAAAACTTATCTAGCTCTGTTTTAAAGGAACCCATGGTTTTACCTTGCGCTACACTAGCAGGAAGACCATTCCATACTCCAACTACATGCTGCGTAAAGAAGTACTTCCTCAAATTCGTTTTAAAATGTTCTTCCGCTAATTTCCACTTATGGCCACGAGTGCTAGTATTTAAACTAATATTGAAATAGCCCTTTGGCTGAACAGCATCCAGACCAGATTCAGCTCAGCTAACCTCTCCTCATAAGACAGGAGTGGCCAATCTTACCCAGAAAGGGCAGCTGTGTATACAGGTTTTCGCTGCGACTCCCTAATTAGATTACTAATTATAGGACTGATTGGCTGAAGAGTCCTCACACCTGGGTGTGAACAGCTGACCTAAAGGTTATCCCAAAAAGCTACATACACACCGGCCCTGTCATGCCCAGCTCGTACGATCCTCGTGTGTGTGCCACGCCCCCCTGAATATCCACGTGTGCTTCCCTGATTGTACCCAGCTGTACCCTGTTGTCTTGCCTATTTTAGTCCATGTCTTGCCTTAGCTCTTGGTCCGTCATTGATGTTGGTCGATGTCCGTGCTAGTGCTCTGTCCTGATCCTTTAATAAATCCCCAGTTTCCCCCCATACTTCGCCTGCTTCCTGCTCGCTTGCCTGCCTGTGCGATCACCCGAATTAGCAGCGATCGTGACAGGCCCTTTGTGGATAAGATTGGCCACCCCTGTCATTGACATTGCTCTAAGAGCAGGAATCATTTCTTGTAGCCCTATGTTGCACCCTTTCCAAGGCAGCAATGTTCTTTTTAAGGTATGGTGACCATACCTGCACACAATATACTAGGTGGAGTCTTACCAAGGAATTATATGATCGTAGCATCACCTCCCTTGACTTAAATTCCACACACCTAGAGATGTAATCCAACATCTTATTGGCTTTTTTTTATTGCTTCCCCACACTGGTGAGAGTGGGACATGGAAGCGTCAACATACGCACCGAGGTCTTTCTCATAATCAGCTACCTTTATTTCAATGGAACCCATAAAATATCTGTACTTTATATTTCTGCTCCCTGCATGGAATACCTTACATTTATCTATGTGAAATTTCATCTGCCAGGTATCAGCCCAGTAGCTAATTAAATCCAGATCCCGTTGTAGCCTCTGTGCTGCTAGATCAGTATCTGCTACACCACCAACTTTGGTGTCGTCTGGAAATTTAACCAGTTTACTGTATGTATCGGTGGCAATATCATTAATGTAAATGAGGAACAATAGTGGTCCTAAAATTGAACCCTGCAGTACCCCACTATAAACGCAGGCCCACTGTGACATCGTACCTCTAATAACTACTCGCTGCTTCCTGTCTGTTAACTAGTTTTCGATCCAAGTTACTATAGTTCCTAAAATCCCTGCATCTTTCAGCTTAAGCAAGAGCCATTTGTGGGGAACAACATCAAAGGCCTTCTGGAAATCTAAGTAGGTAACATCGTAGGCCTTTTTGTGATAAATTTGTCTTGCAGCTTCCTCACAGAACTCAAGCCAATTTGTTAAAGAGGACCTACCTCTCCTAAATCCATGTTCGCTATCCCTCAGAATGTTATTTGAATCCAGGTAATTTATCATTTTCACTTGGATTATAGCTTCCATTACTTTTCCAGGTATGCAAGTTAAGATGATTGGCCTATAGTTTGCTGGATTACTACTATCCCCTTTTTTGAATATGGGGATAGTAACATTCATTTTAAAAGAGCTGTCATCTGATTTGTTAATATGACCTTTCTCCACAATATGTTTTATAACCCTTTATGTAGGTCTGCTGCATTGAAAACATTCTGCAACCTTAAGGGTTGTGGAGTATGTAATACTCATTATCTCTTCCACCACCCCAAATGGATGCTTGTCCATCCATCCATTATCATAACCGCTTAATCCCCACTGGTATCGGGGGGGGGGGGGGGGGGCTAAGCCTATCCTGGGAATAATGGGCGCAGGCGGGAACCAACCCTGGGCGGGCACCAACATACCGCAGGGTGCACACACTCATCCAGCCACACTCACACAACTACAGGGCCAATTTACAAACACTAATCAGCCTACCGGCGAAAACCCATGCAAACACGGGGAGAGCATGCAAACTGGTTGCTTGTTAACTTATTAGATGCTGCAGAGGTGACCATGCCATCACTCTCCGCCAGTGTACCTAACAGGAGCTGCAGAGGTGACCATGCCTTAATAAAATATATTTAGAGGCATCCCAAGCAGCCGTAGTTCATGTTAGTGGGCATATTTTGCCACGTGTGCAGTATACGGCAAGAACCAGAACCAACCGATTGCACTGCCACGATGGAGGCTTAGTTAAATGTCAGTGATATTATATCTTGTGTTATACAGTATATACAGATAAGTCCAGATTGACTACGTTCCAGGATGAAATCGGTATGCAAGTCGATGGATACCTATATCTGTTAACTCAAGAGTTAGATTCAACAGCAATCCAGAGTAATCATTACAATAAAATTTGTGTCCCTATAATTATTAAAAAAATAGAGAAAGTACTTTAGATTTTATCTTGGTTACAATATGAGGGTTGGTACTAGCTAGATATGATGTGAAGCTATCCATAAGCCAGCATACTGCATGCAATGGCAGAAAAATCAATTAAGTATAGAACCCAGTTTTGCTCTTGTTTTAACCTGGAATAGAAAAAACTACTTAAAACCAAAATTAAATGCAATTTAGAAATGGTTACTTTGATTATGGTTAGTTATGGTTATTATAGTGTTAGTGCAGTAAATATTTATAATTTCCTTTATACAATTTGCTTCAGAATTCAATTCAGAATACTAGCTCCAAGTTCCCTCCGGTGGTGATGTAAGGTATAACAAATATGTGAAATGTCTTTGTGGTGTGTGTCTGTGTGCTCTTGTGTATTTCCTGGTATTGCCTCATTGATCCACTTCATTTACAAATGTTTTATTTCATCCAAATTTGTTACTTTAAAATTACGATATTTATAAAACAAAAACAGTTATACTAAAAACTACATAAAAACAATATTACGAGAATAAAATTAAATAATTATAGCAAAATTCAATCTTATTATCATTAAAACACTCACACTAAATTTTTACACTCTCTCAAGTTAAATATGCTAAATAAGGCGTTTCAAAGGTCCACAAGGCCCTTCACTGCCACGGAGTCTTCCGGCCCAGGATGCGGTTGGTGATTTTCTGTAAGAAAGATGGGAAATGAATCACTCATCCCACGCCTGTAAGACTGTCCTGTCATTCAGTGCCTGGCTTTCTGGGGCCTTGATGCACAAGCGTGGAAATTTCTGTCATAATGCAATGTTCAAATCTGACAGCTAGTGCTCTGCAAGAGCCAAAGCATGTATACTAAGTGTAAAAGTACACATCTTGCAGGGCACCAGGCTCACCTTCAATGCTGGCTACTTGCAATACTGAATTATCATTGACACTGCACATGGCTGAAGGGTTAAAGGGCCACTTGGCCGGCTGCTTACGGTCTTGTAGAGCTGGGCCTTCAGCCTGTAGGAATGGTACTCAGCTTTGCGTCTCTCCTCCTCTTTCCTGCGTCGCACTTCTGGCAGCTGGGAGTACATCCTGGAACAGACCAGATGCATGCTTCAGTTTGCGTCCAGGCATCCTGCAACCCTCCCGCAGTCCGATCATACATGCTTTAGAGGGATTTCCTGTGTGTGTGCGCATGTGTGTATGTGCGTGTGTGTATGTGCGCGCACCCTGACTAATGTCTGTAAGCTCCAGGCTCACCAGAACCTTCCACTGGATAAGCAGTTAGGGAAGATAGGTGCAATTTTTGGGGATTTGTGGAGAAAAGGCAGAAAGAAATAAGACCTACTGTTTGGATCTCATGATCATCTCCTTCTTTGGAACGGCTCTTCTGGCACAGGCTGGAGGCCCTATGGAAGCATTTAAAATGGAAAATAAGCCATTATAATTTATTGTTCAATAATTTTAACAAGATTGTCATTCCTTTAACTGAAGTGAAGCCAAACTGCTACTAATTGCCTGACCCAAAAGCAGCTCTACAGCGGGTCAGCTGCAGAGGACCATGTCCAGGCTTGAAGTAACATTACATGTGCAATGCTGAGAAATGCAGTGAAAGCCAGAAGAAACGCCCGTAGTCATGGCAGCTGCACCCCTGGGCTGATAAAGGTGGGACTGGCACCTGCAGGCTGTGGGTGCATCAGCACATTCGCGGGCTGGTTGAATAGATTCTCTCTCTCCTGGGCAAAGATGGCCTGCAGGCGGCGCTCCTCCACCTGTAGCCCCAACCTCTTCATCCGTTCCTGCGAGCGCGAGATGAAGTCTGGCCGACGCATCTCCAGGGCTTCCTGTGGCCAGGTCATAAACTCATCTCAATAGGCTGCTCAGGAATTATCACCACTATGTTTCTTACAGCAGGCAGCAAAAAAGGGCAGTTTAGACATTATTATCAAGCAATTCCCCAGTTTAACTACAGGGACCAGTTAAACACTAAGGGCTCTAGGAAGAGACTTGCAGATTCGTAGCCCAAGGAGTTCGGGCAAAGACGCAAACCTGCAGGGTAATCCGGATGAGGCCACTGGGCACCTTGCTTGTTTTGGTGCTGGTGATTGGCTCCCCCAGGGTCTTGGGTCTGGAGCCCATTGGCTCTTCCTGTACCTGTCGCTCTCTGAGTGGTTCCCTCCAGGGCTTGGTTTTAGTATATGCCTCAAACCATGCCAGGCCAGATGCTAGTGCTGGTGCTGTTGAGTCTGGCCGGTTCTCCTTCTTGCTCCTGGCCTTCAGATCATCAGCAGGGACGAACCATGACACACCTGAAGAAGAATCAATTACTGCATGCATGTTGCCATGGTTTTTAAAAATGATTTTTAACCAATAGGAGACTCACAAATGTTTATACCTCGAGGGTAGTACATTTGCTGGCTACGTCTGCTCCTCCTCTCATTCAAGATGGTCTGATGTTTGGGGGGGGTCCTGTGCTCCCCTTTGCCCCCCTTCGTGATGAGCACAGCACCCTCAGACATGACCTCGATGGCCCTGGCCAGGCGCGGTGATGGAAAGTTAGTGCCCACATCACGGGTATGTTTCCGGGTGCCGTTACTAACAATCTCCAAGTTACCTGTTGGTGAGGAGGACAACACATGACAGGCTGAAATACACCTGACCAGACAGGTTCAAGGCAGCTTTTCTGGATTGCATCTCACCTGGAGATAAAAATCACGCATCTAAAGGTACTTGCATTACTGGTACAAATAAAACACATCTGGTATCACTTGACGGATCATACCAGGACGAACATATTTGAAAGAACCCAGACAAAAAAAGTGGCACTTTCAAGAAACCTGTCTCAAAAAAGAGTAAATATGCACTGTAAATATGGATGCATCACCTGCTTAGTAAAACTATTTTCAGCTGATGACAAGGCATGTAGGAGAAGCATGGAAGACTAGAGGAGAGGCAGATAATCTCTCATAATTAAGGTCAAATACAACCCTATTAATACTGTACCCACTGACTGAAGACCAACCTGCTGATTGAACACTGTACCCTCTGACTAAATACTGCCCATTTGACTGAATACTGCACCCGCTGAATGAATATTGTACCCGCTGACTGAATACCATACCTCTGACTGAATACCTCCCCTGAGCAGCTTTGTTATAGCTTACTACACTATACAGGACCATTTGAGACTGGATTGGGTCAAATGTGGCCAACTGAATGGAATTTGACAGCCCAGCCTTACTGCTATCAACAGGTTCCTAAGAGGAGCTGCAGAGGTGACCATGCCATCACTCTCCCCCAGTGTACCTAAGAGGAGCTGCAGAGGTGACCATGCTATCACTCTCCCCCCAGTGTACCTAAGAGGAACTGCAGAGGTGACCATGCCATCACTCTGCCCCAGTGTACCAAAGAGGAGATGCAGAGGTGACCATGCCATCACTCTGCCCCAGTGTACCAAAGAGGAGTGCTTCCCCTGAGCTAAATTTTAATTTAATGATTCTGAAAGAGCAGGGAAAAGTATACCAGGAGAGCAATTTTCAGCTCTCTAGCATGCTTAGAAGCGAAGATATGGTCTCCTGAAAACCCTTACAAATTATATGCGCGATTCGCGAGTGCAAAAAAGGGGCGTGGCACCCAAATTTGAAAGGGCCATAACTTTGGACTCCATCAGAATTTTTCAATAAAACTTGGGGAATGTTCAGTGTTCTCTATAAGGATCAAAATACCAAGTTTTCATCAAAATCAGGAATGATGCCCATGGAGCCCCTGGTTGATTGGGCATGGACTGACCCTTTTGAATATAATTTACACCTTGTGATGGAGTCACAATTAGTGTGTCATAGACTTATTCAATTTAAAATTTTGTTATCTCTGACATGGTATCCTGGTTAGAAGAGTAAATTATTATATGTCTGTGTTTTATATACTGCACAGAATGAGGGCTGACATACAATTTATAAGCCACTGCGAAGTAATAGGATGCCTCAAGATCCATGAATAATAAATAGGAGGGCGGTGGCTTTTCAGAATGCATTTCACAGCGTAATGAGATACAAACTCCAGTGATGAGAATGTCTAAAATGAATGTAGTCTAAAGCATTTGAAGGCTCACTGTAGAACATATCAATGGACACAATGGACATGTCACAAAATAGCAGGTTTCATCTTCCACGCTTTGTAGACAGACAGCATTTGACCCTTCAGACTGTACACTTATGCTGATAACTTGCAACATAGCAGTCTGGTGACTGATTTTCGTCAGAAACGGTCTCTTATTGAAAATGGAAAGCACATCTTTAAGAGGAGAATCAGACAATGGGGACCACGGACCGCTGAGCAGCTGACGTCTTCTACAAAGCTAGAATGGAGAAATATTCCAATTGCCAAAATGTAGCATTTAGTACACTCAGTTTCCAAACAATTAAAAAGTGACATTAAAAACAATGGTGATGTAACACAATGATAAAAATGCCTCTGTGGAGTGTGCTGCAGGCATTAAATGTTAACTTTGTTTACACTTGCAGAATACAGTCAAGCTAGTCAGTAAAAATACAATCTTTTCTTTGTACATTTCTCAGTTAAAGGTTCACGTTAATTAACAAATCACAGATTTTTGTTTTCAATGCATTTTGGAAAATATCCTAACTTTTTTGGAAATGGGGTTTGAACTAAAGACTGATATTGTAAGTAAAGAAGTGCAGTTTTAAGTGCACACCATGTGATAGGAGGAGATGAGCATTAACCATGAGCAAGGCGACTCATTTCAGCTGTTCTGTCTTTGCTGCCCCACACAGGCTACTGTATCTGTGGTTCATCACTCATGTCCATGCAAGACAGTTATCCTACCTACACTGGCCCATTTTATTATATTGTCCAGGGAGTTAAGCACCTGCACCATATTATCTCTGGTATTATCTTTCGTTTGCTCTCAGTGTCACTGGGCTGCCATATGTTGAAAGGCGAGTGGCCAGCAGTCACCTGAGCAGCTACCGTACTTATTCATTAGGGCTATGCATGGCCCAAAAGACACCCCTCATTTAAATTTTTTTTTTTTGGGGGGGGGGGGGGGTATGGGTGCTTTTCCAGCATACCAGGTACTGTACTCTTTTGGTTCTTCGAGAACATATCACTGTACTTTCCGCTGTAGTATATTATAGTGCTGGACGATGTGTGATATTAATATCAACATTGCATGTTTTGCACACGCAATTCTTACATCTCTAGCCAGGTAGATTAAGTTTGGACTTTTTCATACCTTCCATTCTGGACAGACATTATAACACAGGGAATTTAAGTTTCACTAAAACATTTTTACTCTCATATAAAAAAAATATCACAATGGCAGCACACTATATGTGTGTGTGCTGCCCTAGCACATTAAACAAAATACTTTTAAATTTCTTGTCATGCCGCCCTGATCTTTTTGCTGTATCCGACCAGATTGCAATCCATCTTTTCTTTTACTTTACTTCACCTTTGTCATTCTTTTCTGAATTCACCGTTGTCAAGGCGGCATTTATATTGTGTTTCAGAGTCGGGCTATTTGCGTAATCAATCTACAAATAAAGCATTTCAAGTCGCAAGGGCCAAAGTACCCCAGCTGGTTCGGCACTTTTGATCCTGGAACTTTTGATTCTGGCACCCGACCAGAAGTCAAAGGGAAAGTACTAAAACTACTGCACCAAAATGACCTGGTGCGGTGGAAAAGTGCCCTATATCGGGCATTTTTACTAACTGTTCACATGCACTTGTTCACATGCACTAGTATAATAAATATGTAATACATAAGGAACAGTAAAGTTATACTTGGAATAAAGAGGGGAAAAAAGGGGAGATATGCGTAACACAGGTTCAGTAAAGTGTAAGGAGTGAATGTTTATAAATGTCAATGAAGCGTGAAGTAGCCGGTTGGCCTGGGGGTAGAAGGTGACCTGGACAAACAAGCCGAGCAGCAGACGGCATTAATCAGCACAAGGTCAACATTACATACGCTTTGTGAGCTGCAGTAGCACTGACCTGCCTGTATTCCTTTGCTGAGAAGTTTAACTGTCCTCTGTCCACGCATGGGGTCACAGTGTGGGGCATGGCCGCTGCTGCTCCTTGACAAAACGGACTCAGGGGTCGCCTGAAAGGAGAACAAGCAGCATGGATTTACTCGGTGTGATTTGATGGATCATAGCCTTGTTAAGCAATGACTTTCGCTAACGACTGGGGACTGTCCAGCTCCTTATAAGCAGCACGCATTTTGTAGGACTGCCGCATTACATCCTGGGTGAAAGTACTACTGATCTTTAGGTACCAGACATAAAAATGAAGTGACTAATAAAATTATCAAGGGAAGCTCTATTCTGGTCCAAAAATTGACACATCCAAGACATTATGAAATGTAACATTTACCATAAAGGGCAATGAAAAAAAAACAACCGCTAGGCTTTTACATTAATTCTCATAAGAAAAATGACAGTGACAGAGTACTAAATAACCTGCCACCGTGTTTTATTCTCTATCATAGGGACAAGATCTATACCGCAGACTCGTCGGTGCTGTGTGCCTGGCCCAGGACATGGCCCACATATCTGCTGCTGCCCTTCTTCCCTCTCCGCGGCTCCCTGCCCTCTCTCTGCCTGTCAATGGCACTGTGCAGACGCTCCAAGCCAGCATTCACTCGCTGGGAGCCGAAAGCCCGCACGAGGCGGGCTGTGTCGATGGTGGAGGCCGTGGTGTCTCCAGACTCGGTCTGGACGCTGACATCAGTCTCGCCGGAGGTGAGTCCTGAGGCGTCTCTCTCGGCTGGGCAGCGATGACGGCTCTCAGGGGTGGTGTCAGTGGACCTCAGTGGACCATGCGCCCCCCAGGCCAGCCGGACAGGCTGCTGGCCTTTCCCGCTCATCTTGCTGCTCCAGACTCGTGACTCCATGAGCCTGCTGCTCTCCCTTTTCTCTGCTCCCTTTCTCCCTCCCTGTCCTGTCTGTGTCCTCCTCACACCATCCCCCTCTGTCTTGGTACCCTGTGCCTTTTCGCTCTCCTCCCTTCCTCGCCTTGACGCCCACTCCTTCCTCACTGGCTCCATCGCTGCTCTCCTCTCCTGGCCCACGGTCTCTCCTCTCCCCCTCAGCCCGACCGGCTGCTGTCCCTCTCTGATCCCATGGAGCTGATTCGCTCTCTCCAGCTCAAGGCCAGTGCTGTGGATGAGGAGGGACAGGCGTTCCAGCCTCTCCAGCAGAGACTTCTCCGTCTCGCGACTGGAGCATGTGCCCCGAAGGCTCCATCCCTGTCTGCATCTCTGCCGCAGCTCATCCAGGGAGCTGCCCCCCTGTTTCCCTGAGACCAGGCTGCACCTCGCTGCAGCAAACCCCTCCCTCCCTGTCCAGTGAAAAGGCTCCGGGTTATCAGCATTATCGACCTCCCCCAGCAATGGTGCACATTCATCGTGCTCCTGGCTCTGCTTGAAGACCATGTGCCCTACGCTAAGATCTCTGTTTGGCAGCCACTGCTTTCCGTCCTGAGGGTTAGAGGGACTGTTGGAAGCTGATGGACTGGCATGTGTGTTTCTTTCCAGAGACAGACTGTCCGATCGTTGAGAGCAGTAGTAGCTGCCTCCATTTTCATTCAGGTGCAACCCTGATGGAGATAAAAGATTACGCTGCAGTTAATAGCATAAACAGGGCAGAGCAAGAACATTTAACTGTATTCAACATGAAAATCTGAAAATCAAGTCAGTATGTATAGCAGTGATCAAAATTAGAGAATGAGTGACATTTTTGTAATTCACAAAGTTACTGCTTATTCGAATTCAAAGTTATTCAGTGTTTCCCCTACAATTACATCAAGGGAGAGCACTGACCCCCCCAACGGCACCTCCCCCCCCCCCCCCCAAAGGTCAAGTTAATTTTTATTTAATTTTATTTTCTATATAGCGCCAGATCACAACAGAAGTCATTTAAGGTTACCTTTCCTATAGAACAGGTCTATACATTGTCCTTTAATTAAACAAACTAAATAGCCTTATGTTATTTAGCTTATTTACACAACAGCTTGTCATTTTTGTCTCTATACGATCAGACATTTACATTCTCCTCTGCTCTCTGTATCGCACGTGGCGGAGTTCCGCCCCAATGCGCTCACATAGACACGTGCGCGTAGACACAAGGGAGCACACTCCCACCAGCGGACAGAGAGCGCGCGTCGGAAAATATGTCGCGTCAACCACCTGAAAAGCAGACAAAAATATCTGAATTTTTTTGACTGCCGTCATTAGACGAAATACATGAACACCATGAATCCTGTCGGTGTCCGTCTGCCCCCCCCCAAGCTGTAAACCTAGGGGAAACACTGATATTCTAACATGAATAGAAGAAATATATTTTAATCATTTCATCAGTGAAAAGTATTGCACATCACAAAATAAAAGTTTAAAACAAAAGTTCAAAATAGATCTCCAATCAAAATTAGAGAACAATGCGTTATACTGAACATTTTTTGATTGCAATATGAAATATCTCAAAATATCTGGCAACCCCAATCAACGCTGGTAGCCATTTTACAAGATGGTGGGCCTCTCCAAGGTGGCTGAAACCCTGTGATGTCAGGCTGTTCGAATGATAGCCGATGAGATGACCCTCTTAATCATTGTAAGAGATGTTAGTCATCACCGTAGCATCATATCTCGAATATTAAAACTGTACAAAGAAACTAAATAATTCAAGCACCAAAGAAGGTCGTAAGAGGAGTGTGTGAGAGAACAGGATGACAGGGTGCCTTTCAGTGGGGGATCAGTTCAACAGTACAGCTGAAATTGCTTGACAAATCAGTTCTGAATGGAACAAGAATATATCCTGACGGGGTCTTGTCGTCGGGGAGAATATGAACTGAAAGCCCACTCCACAGTTACTCACCAGCAACAGAAACCGAGACGCATTCATTCTATTCATAACACTGAATTCTGATAGGCACCAACATGGTAAATTATAACAATATCACTCATCCCCTAATTCTGATTATACTTTAGGACAGCTTAACTTATAGCAGGGAGCTGAACTGATATACAGATACATGAATATGCAGACAAGCATGAACGCAAGTCAGAGCAGTTCAACACTGATCATAAAGAAAAATGGCCCATCTCAGCGTACGTCGATCGTGGATGGCAGATACGGCATTCCCATTCGACACATGCTGTGGAGCCTCACCTTGCATCGCTGCCCCCTGGTGGACGTCACTGCCCTGCCGCTGCATACTGTAGGTCCCCTCGACGTCCATGATGGCGATGGTGTTATTGACCTCCTGCTCACTGGAGCCCAGAACCTCCATGCGGACCTTTGGAAGCGAAGCATCCCACTCTGAAGGAGACAAAAAGGTTCTTAGGATGGGAGCAGCAGAGGTCCAAAGAGGCAGCTCCCCCTTATCTACCTGCCTGGCAGAGCAGCTGATGCCTCAGACCAAGGACGCATTCATTATTAACAGCTCTACATGGTGGTATACATGTCAGTGAATTGACTGGGCGGGAGCTTATAGACAAGCTGCTTAGTAACCTGCTGGAGCAGCAGTGCTGGATTAGCCAGTTACGGCTCCCAGTTTTTGTGACGGTGAGCAGTACGAAACGGCACCTGGCAGGCGGCTCTCCAGAGTGGTGCCCGAATCAATGTGGGACAGCGGTAGCCCTGTCTGGGGCATGTAGAACAGCTCTGAGCTCCCGCGGGGCTTGTAGGGCAGGAGAACAGACACAGCTGCAGGGGGGGAACAGGAAAAGCACATCATCCACAAGGCACTCACACGAGCGTGCATGCAGAGGCCACCTGCCGGATCACTGCAACAGCAGGGGATGATCAGAACTCAGTATCCAATTTACGACTAAGGAATGACGTCTTCATGTGTGAATGACTGGCGTGTGAGTGTGCCCTGAGACGGGCTGACGCCCCATCCTGGGTTATTCCCTATCTTGTGCCTGTAGCCTCTGAGACCCCAGAGACCCTGAATAGTAGAAGCGGGTAGAGGAAATGGACAGATGGATGAATGGAACAATATCTTCACATGCTTTGGAGGCTTTTGTCAGAAGTAAAAACAGAAACACTAATAACACCTACATACCAATGCATGTGTTGGTCATTCAAACTGTGTCCCTCTGGGACAGACTGGGAATAAAAACCAGCTCTGGAGTTTAGGGTCCAGCAGATGCAGGTGCAGTTGTGTATGACGAGGCACTGGGTTATACTGCCACATAAGGCAGCTAAGAAAATGAACCTTTAAGGAAATAAATCGAAAGAGCCAGCATGCTGATCTTTCTGTGAAACACTGAACAAGGAAAGCACATGTTTCATGTAAGTGATAAAAAATTTAATTTGACAAGATATTGATTTGTGAACAATGGCAGTAATGTGGTTTGTGCCACCTTGATTTTTTAAATGAGATATTACAGGCCAGTCTAGAACTTTCACAACACTGAGTTAGCGGTTTACTAGGTTAACTTCATTACTAGTAATGAGTCGTGGATGGTAATGATCAAATAACTCCAACTTCTAACCTGGTGTCTGAATGGATAAAGGGGCAGACATCATCTTCTGCGGTAACGAGGATGATTGTGGTAAGGTGGGCCTGGTACTCTGTGACTCCTCCCGGGGAAAGCATGTAGTGATCTGAACTGAGGCATCAGCTGTCTCAGGGTCCTGTCTTCTAGCAGACTGCTGTCCTTTCTGTGGTCCAAAGGCAGTGCTAGCAATTCCTGTGGCTGGAAAGTATGAACTTTGCTCTGCTGATGGTTGGCTGTCTGGCTGTAAATCACTGTGCTTCGTGAAGTCCACGTTCATGTCACGAGCGATCTGGGAGGAAGAACCAGAAGGCTGGTCAGCCTGCAGCTCCTTCACACATGTGGAGCCATCTTCTTGAGAACGTGTCACTGGGCTGAATTCTAAAGTGTTTCCACTAGGCTGCTTAGCAGTTATGGTCAGAGGCAGGTCAGAAGGAATGTTCTTGGTGGAAGAAGAGATGGACAAAGAACTCGAAGCCAAAGGCACAATGTGCAAAGGAACTGCACACGGCTTCAGGCTGGTGAGGGACCTCCTCACGTCAGGCAAGGACTTGGATATCTGCCTGTAACTGGTACAGTTCATACCAAAAATTCCAGTACTGAATTCAGGAAGCTGGCTGACTGCAGCCAAAGGGCTGACAGAATCAGACAGATGTTTCTTCTGTTCTGTATCCCTCGTGCTTATCCAGCTGACATTTTTCTTCTCAGAAGCTAGCAAAAGGCCGGCATAAAAGCTGTCCTGTGTCCCTCTGCTCAGTAGGTTTGAATGTACCTGTAGATCTGAAGGTGAGCCTGTTTCGTTTTTTATCACGGCACCAGTGTCTTTAGTGCTACTATGTCCTGGAGTTGACCTTAATGGCAGCATGCATCCAGCTTGTGTGTCTGGTTCAGTGTCTAAAGAATCTTGAGTCATAAAACCAAAGTTTTGGACAACAGTTGGCTCCCTGGTTTTTGACGAGAGACCACTGTTGTGGGGTTGTGGAGCTGATGCAGGGGTTATAGTGGAGGAGAAGGGGAACTGATGGTGGGAGGTAAGGTTGATGGATGAGGTGCCGGCCCCAGAAAGCGTGAGAGCCTCTCTGTGAGTGATCTCACGGACTCGTGCCTCAAGGTCCCGCTGCCTGTCGGAATCAAACCGAACCCCAGAGTGAGAGGGAGTGCGGCTCAGCCGCTGCAGCTGGTCAGAAAGCTGATGTTCTGCTGTCTTTAGGGCCAAGAAGCACTCAGCCTGTGCCCTGGGTTCAGCCTCCAAGCCGTCACGGCTTGACTGGGTGCTGGAGTCAGTTTCTGAACTCGGCTGGCTCTGTAGAAGGAAACAAAACCATATCAACAACATAATATCCATGCGGGCAGTTCTAGCAGATGTGCCCAACTGAACTAATAGGTTTGAATAGGTTTAGAAATCTGACTGGACAAGAAAATATCTATGCAAATGATTTTCAAAATATCAAAATTATGAGCTATTGCGCTTAAATACAGGGTGTGTCTAATACTGGCTAATGACGAACAATAGCTTCTATAGCACACGCTCAAACTGTCACAACCAGATATATAATTATCCAATAACCACATGCTCCATATTTTTAGTTATGTGCATAAAAAACAAACAAACAATACATTTCTCATACAAGATCTGAAGCAGGTTGCAAAGTTTCCTCTGCTGGAGAAAAAGTGAACATATGATGGACCGATGCATTGATGTTTATTTCTCGCAAGTCATACCTGCACCGGTCCTACTAGCCTCAAACCATATAACAGATATGTTACAGCTGATGGTGATTCCAGCATGAAACAGCTCCCTGGCAGATCCAGATGCACATTACATGAAAACACCTCATTCCAATAGCAAAACCTTATTTCTCTCAAACTGCAACACAGCACGCTCAAAACACAGCGCATGTGCAGTTACCTTTCACGGACAGTATCCAAGGGCAGCAGTCTGTCATCAAAGGGAAAAGGTTTGTTACACAGTCCTGTAATAAATGTGACTGTGACATACTTTCTGTAGTTGCCCCATAGGGAAATACGATATTCTGAACCAGGATTCAAAGTAATGTTAAAAATTGCTGTGAAATAAGATAGGTTTTTCTAAACAAGTAAGTTTATAACAGGAAATGTGAAACGTGGCAGGATGGGTGCATTCATTTAACAATCATTTAAGCATACAGGGGAAGAATTTCTATTCTGCAATGAGGACTGACAAGCAGATGACAAGCGTTTTGCCTCTAACCAGAGATAATTCCCCGGAAACGTTAACGATTTCTACTTCGGCTCATGTAAAGGAAATTGAGAATCTTAAAATTTCTATCAGTGATCAAGGGCTAATTATGAATTGAAGATGTATATCGATCAGGCTTCATGATTAACCGTTATTATTCATAATAGAGCTGTAATGATTACTTGAAAAGTACTCGATTTTTTTAAAAGCATTCATTAAAGTGAGCTTTCTCCTCGGCAACATGGCAAAGGAAGATGGAGCACAGAGGATGGGGGTCCAAATGGAAAGAGCGAAAGCCTCAGAAGTGTGGGAGCACTTTACAATACAATTGCAAGAAATTACAGTTGCCTGTCAATACTACAAAGCAGAACTTAAATATCATAACAGCACGACTGCAATGCAACTATATGTAAAAAGAAGACATCCACAGACTCAACCGATAGCTTAAAATATCTATGGCTAACTAAACGTTAAGTGTTCTTTAACCTCCTGGAGTAGCGTAGCCCATCTTTGGCATCACTTTCACTTAGTTTTGATTTACTTTCTACGATTCCAGTAACTCAAGATAATCACTGCTCAAATGAAGGCTAGCCCCATTTCTTATCCACATCGTTTTACGTAATATAATAATACGGTACAAAATAACCATTTAATAACCACTATACGTATAATACATCAAGTTGTAATGACAGGAAACAGTAAAGCAGTGATGACAAATCATTTGCTTGTGCTAAATAACGTCTTTATGGAATCCAAAACATGTCCATGCAGTGGAAGGCGAATGTCTTTTGGTGACCAGTTCTTGGTCACTTTTTTCCTCCTCACTCATTTTTGTTCATTTCTGACTAACGGGCCACATGATCTATGAGGAGTCCGGCAGCAATGATGAGAAAGATTACGATCGTCTCAGAGAGCGCCATGGAGAGCTCATGCAAAAACAGTGGCAGTAAACTTTGGACTGTTTTGTTATAAACATATACTAAATAACGTTAAAATGGAGTAATCATTAAAATTACAAAGCTTGCAAAGTTTTGCTTCCCATGGCAGAGTACAAATGTATTGCACTAGCGATGCACCAATAAGGAAATTTCTGGCGAATTCCAATAGCAGATTATTTCAAAAAACCGACACCAACTGACTGTTTGGAACAGGGGTCTCCAACTCCGGTCCTGCAGGGCTACCATCCAGTAGGTTTTCTGTCCCACTTGGCTTCTGATGAGCCACACCTGTTCCTGGTATTCAGCTGAGAGCAGGTGTGGCTCATCAGAAGCTAGGTAGGATAGAAAACCTACTGGACGGCAGCCCTCCAGGACTGGAGTTGGAGACCCCTGGTTTGGAAGGTTCTGCTTAAATGAGTTGAATGGACACTACATTCAAATAAATTTTAAAAAATTATTACATTCCAAAAATAAGAAAAAGTATTTAGTTTTTGGTAAGAAAACCTCAACTCTAGCAAACAATAACAGTCCCAGAGTACTATATTTTATAAATGTATACATATTATAAATGTTAAATACATAACAGAGAAGGGCTGATCATGAAGTGTAATTAACTCCAAAATTTTCCAAGTAATATCTTTTGATTTTGCACTGTCTAGACTGAATTTTCTTTTGTTATCAAACATTTGCATTACTGACAGACTAGCATTAGTCGGCAGTATTGAAGCCTTCTTTACTGGAACGGACTTGTTTTTCAGAAACACAGAAATACTTTTTTCTGTCTCGCCTTTAGGTGAGCAAACAAATTTGTGTTGAAATGTTTATTAGTAGATCGCAATAAGGTGTCCACCGTTAGCAGTGCAATGTTTGCAAAATGCATTTCTAATGCCATAAAAATAATTCCACACAGCAGTAGGACTGGGCATCACTCAAAATTATTCGATACCAGAGCCAGAATTGATTTTGATACCTGTTCATGAATAATACTTTTTACGACACCAATATGTTTTTAAATCAATTTCAACAACAACAAAAATACAATAAACATTACAACAGAAATCTTTTATCTGAACAAGTCATTTTGTTAGTTATTGGCTAGTTACAGGGGGATCAATCACAATCATACTTGTACGATCCGCAACATTTTTATATTTCATTATTAAACCTGGCTGGCAGAGCAATCCTCCTTTTCTCACAGAATAAAAAATGTTGTAACATTATTCTGTTAATAAGCGCTGGCACGTTACACTGCCGGCACCTGCAGTATATGGAGATGCAAGCAAAAAGGTACCAAAACAATTCCATCTGCACTCTCTCTTTTTCTGCATTTCCAAATAACCTTTAAGTTAGTGTCGCTACTTGTGGTCAAGCAATCAGTAAGTAATCACTGTAAGCGCCTCCACAGCAGTGCCTCTGAGGAACTGCAATCACATGATCTAGCTCACACACACATGCATACGCATACACTCGCTCTCTCTGGGAGTTTCAAATGATATGTGACGATGTGGTCAGTCACTATAATGGGGGCATAAATGAAGGGCATATTGGCAAATCACACTGGTGTGCCTAGCTATAAAATTAAGTAACACTTTCTCCAAAAATGGTCGCAAATACAGCTAAATGGTCACAATCTGGAAGCCTGTGGAGCCACACTTTTGATTTCATAAGCATTTTTCACACTACGCGGCAAACACAACCACATGCACACCAGTTTACAAGTTTGTCTCTGGATATACGTTTGTCCTTCCAGCCTCCATGAAGTGTTTACGTAGCATTACGTTAGATAGCCAAACCACCAGTGACAGAATCACAGAACTGTATTGTTTGGATATCGGAATTTGGCACTGAAAGATAATTCATTTTTCAATCCTTGATTTCGGTCAGTACCACAAAAGTACCGAAGTTTGGTACCCAGTCCTACACAGCAGACATTTTTCTAACTGTTTAGTGCATGGGTATGGCAATGCAATATGAATCACCAACAGAGATGGGTAGTAATGCGTTACATTTACTCCGTTACATTTACTTAAGTAACTTTTTGGAAAAATTGTACTTGTAAGAGTAGTTTTAATGCATGATACTTTTACTCTTACTTGAGTAAGAAATTTCAAGAAGAAACGGTACTTTTACTCCGTTATTCTAAGACATATGTTGCTCGCTACTCGCTACTTTCATTTTAATAATCTGTTATTCGCTACACAGGTGATTTTTTGTCATACTAGTCCAAGGGTTCTGTCACATGATTCTTTTTCGCCAATCAAATGTAGCTAATAACGCGTCATTCAGTTTCACCAATCAAATGGAGCCATACAGTCACATGACCACACAAAATTTACGCGGCACCGCACAGAGCAGTGACTGAAAGGAGAAAACAATGGCGCAAACAACGGTGTGTGATTTTGAACCAGAAGAAGCAGAACACCCCTGGCCTCACATTCGATCAATGTTTTCATTACAGACTATAAAACAGAACATGTTCTATGTCATGCACTGTCTTACGTGTCTGCCTAAGCGTGTCGACATTTCAACCTACAAGAACTCGACTTCGAACTTGAGGAAGCACGTTGCGGTATGTTGTAGTATATGTGTTTTGCCTGTGGATTTTATAACGTAATAACGTCATAAATAACTGTCAAATGTACATTGCTTTTGAGTAATTTATCACACTGCAGCCTCACAGACAGACACACACACACACACACACACACACACAATGCACAGCATGTTCCTCCGTATAATCCTATTGTTATTGTTACGATGTTATTAGCATTTCCTGTGGTTGAATTTGCTTTAATTTCTGTTAATATTTTGTCATTTTGTGAAAACGTTATTATTGTTTTAGTTAAAGAATTTGCATTGCTATTTTGTTTTTGTCTATTTGACTACATTCATGCTCTGAAACAATAAATCAAAAGTTACTCAAGTTACTCAATACTTGAGTAGTTTTTTCACTAAGTACTTTACTTTATTACTCTTACTCAAGTAATTATTTGGATGAGTACTTTTACTTTTACTTGAGTCATATTATTCTAAAGTAACTATACTCTTACTTGAGTACAAATTTTGGCTACTCCACCCACCTCTGATCACCAATTTAAAAGGACTTATCATCAGTATATATTGGCTCAATCGGTGCATCTCTACTTCGAACAACATGCAACATCAGTATTAACATTGCACATTGTGCAAGGGTAGCACAGTGTTGTAGTGGTTAATGCTGTCGCTGCACACCACCGCTTTGTCTGCGTGGAGACTGCATGTTCGGCCTGTGTGTGTATGGCGTCTTGCCAGATTTTCCGGTTTCCTTCAATTGTACAAAAATGTACAATTTATGTGAATCATGGTGTCTAAACTGATTGTATATGTGAATGAGTGTGCACTCTTCAATGTTGTTAGAGTGTATCTGTGTATTTTATCATATTATTATCCTCCTATATGTGTACGTGCAACCCTTAACAACTAACCCATGGCCCAGAAAGGGTTGCAGACAAGATGTCCTCACAGGGGCCTACCAGATTGTGACGCAGGAATAAGAGACCTTGAGAAAGGAAACAGATTCTGTCAACATAGCAGGGGGCCCACCTTGAGAAATGTAATGCTTTGTATTAACCCTGTTTCACGGAGGCCTCACACAGCATTGACTAGTTTAAAGACAAGACCCATGCAACCCCTCCCCTACCCTATAAATAAAGAAGCCAAGGGACTGTCCTGTGTGACACTCAACAGAGGCGCAGATACTGTCTGTTGCACCTGAAGTGGGCACCCTTGCGCAAGTAAAACAGAAAGACGTGTGCTGTCTCGATTATTCCTGGGTCCTAGAAGTGGAAGTGTGTGAGTGGTAAGCTGCGGCGCTTCCTCACACAGGAGATTGTAGGAGTGAAAGCTACGGCGCTTTCTCCAACATAACTAGATTGTAGGAGTGAAAGCTACGGCGCTTTCTCCTAACAAATGTGTGGTTGGTTCCTGCCTCAGTCCAATTACAATGTATATATTATATATGAACAATAACTTGATTAATAACCAAATTAATCAGTAGATTACTCAAGTATTAATCTAATTGATATAATATATTTTGATATATAAGACATGGATCCGATCAGTGGACGTTACATAATCAGAATGAATCAGAATGTTTAGTAGTAACAAAATAAGCTCTGTGATTTGGGAGTGGAAAGTTTTGTTTACCTTGGTCTGTCGTCTGGTGCAGAGTAGAAGCTCTCGCTTAATTTCCTCAATGCGCTGCCTGTCCTGTATGTTCAGGCCCAGCGGCTCACAGTGCTGTCCCAAAACTTTCAATCTAATCCACTCTGATGAAAAACAAGCATGCACACTGTTATTAGGGCTATGCTTAAAACACTGAAGAGCTTCATGTCACTGTTAACACCACAATCACAAGCATGCAACCTAGATAAATGTTTCTTGCCGACTGATTCTAGAATTTCAGTACAGGTTTCTGTTTATATGTATGCATATCCATCCATCCACCCATCCATCTGCCTGCCTGTCCTGGTCAGGCTTGGGCGGGGGGGGGGCTGGAGGATATCCCAGCAGGACAGGGTCCCAGGCTGGGGGACAGCACAAGATTCCTCACAAGATTCCAGTCAACTGCAGAGTACATGTGCACACGGAATGATAAACTACTACTTGTTTACACAGCATGTATTTGGAGTATGGAATAGTCTTCTAGCTAGTGTAGTGCAAGCTGAAACCCTGGGTTCATTTAAATCAGAGCTAGATAAGATTTTAACAACTCTGAGCTATTAGTTAAGTTCTGCCAAAACGAGCATGATGGACCGAATGGCCTCCTCTCATTTGTAAATTTCTTATGTTCTTACAAGCAATACAGAGAAGCAGATTAGGAAAACAGAGAACCTGGTGAAGCCTTGCACAACAAAACAAGAGAAAAACATACAAACCTACTGGAGATGTGCAGCAACAGCGCCACCCGCTGAGCTACCACAATACTCCTATGGAGTAGCGTAAACAGAGGAATTTTCACTAAGGTTCGCTACAGAGAGATCGCCGCAGGAACACACATGCACTGCAGACTTACCCCTAGCCCTTCGCTCCTCTTCATCTGCAAAGCTCACCCCGCTGGAAGCCACAGTGGCTGGTGACTCATTCCTCAACAAACTGGCTACTCTGGCAGCCAGCACATCAGCACTGCTGCTATCGCTCTCGGCGTTCCGGTCCGCTTCTCTGCAGCCTGAGGCTGGCCTCATCTCTACTGAAGCACTGGAGGAGGCCTTGGATAACGACACCACCTCCTGGGACTGCATGGCCCCGTCAGCCTCAGAGCAGCCCTCCGCTGGGACAGACACAGGTGCAGGGAGTGCCTGGTCTGGAACTACAGCACTACAGCCCTCAGGCTCCCGTCGCACAGATTTGTCACTGAGGAAACCAGCAGGCTGCCCTGAAATGCTAACAGAGGATGGGCCCACATCTATCCCCAAGCTAAGTGCAGCTGCTTGTTTCGTGGCTGTGAGCCGGTCAGTCGATGGCCTTGAGGACCTGAAGGGCTCCCTGGAAGAAGTGTCTCTCTGTCCATCGGCTATGAGCAGTGAATCTGAAGAGGACTTGCCCCCAAGCAGAGAGGTGGTCTCACGATTCCCTGAGGAGGCCAAAGAGTCTGCAAAGCTGCCTAGCTTCTTCTGTATACAGAGAAGGGAGTTTTCAGAGCCCCACATGGTGGCTGAGGAGGAAGATAGAGAAGGCCTCTCAGACACAGTGCTCCGAGTCTTGTTCAGAAGCTTGTGCAGTGTTCTGCAACCCATAGAGGAGTCTGTAACAGACAGGACAGGCAGCTGATCTGTAGAGGAATCCCTGTCTTGTTGGCTTACAGCCTTACTAGACTGGAAAATTTCTTCCTGAGCATGTTCCGTGATCTTGCTGCCTCCACTCGAGGCTTGCTGGGATATCCCTGGGGTAGGATGCTGTCCTTCACACAGTGTCTCATTCTTAAGGGGCTGCTGAGGTAGAGGGTCCAGAGATGCACCTAGATGATGAATGGCTGCTTGCTGGGGGAAAAGTGCGTCTGGCTGAAAGCTGCCGAAACTCAGTGGAATGGTTGTGCTTGAGCCCAGAGACAGAACACTGGACCTGGAAAACTCCCCTTTTTCAGGCGTGTTACCTGGAAGACAACAGTTATTATTGAAGCACAAAGGTATGACCCCCCCCAGCAAGAGTAAATCATTAAAAATTAAAAAATAATTGCAAAAATTGATGGCAACATGGTAACATTGCCACACTGCATGGTCTCCCTGTGTTTCAGGTCCCCCGACAGTCCAAAAACATCAAGTTATTTTGAATATTCTCTCTAAATTACACATAATGTTTGTCAATATGCCCTGCAATGGAGTGGAATTCAGTTCTGGGTGTTCTGTAAGTGGTTAGCAATGGTATAGATGGACTAGAAGTTGTTACTAAACTTTCTTAGTATTACATCCTTACTACAGGGTGTAAATGTGTACCTAAATGTATACCTGCAGACGGCAATGTACTCTTTGTGGGTGTGGAATCTTTTATTGTGCAGAGATCAGTTGGTGAGAATTCTGGCTCCCTGATTGGTCCTCTGGGCATGAAAGGAGTCAGAATAGTCGACGGGGACTGGTCAATTCCGAGATTACGGAGGTACATCTGCACAATGAGAATTGTTAAAACAGTAAATGATTGTTATAATCTGATGAATAACAAATTTTAAATGTTTCAATATATTATCATCAAAAACTTAAGTTATATTGTCATGCTACAACAGTTTCAAAACATGCTTGCAAAGCTGCTTAATGATTGCTTAATTTGATTTGTCTGTGACTTTTTTTCTGTTATTACCGGAATTCTTTCATCAATATTCATCTCCTTCTCTTTGACTGGTGTGGAAGGGTCAGTCATCCAATGGGTGTAGGTGTCCACCTCCAGGCTGGGCACAGAAGAGACAGCCGATGGGGAAGCTGCCAGCTTCTGCTTACCCTGGTAGCTGTCCTGAGAGCTAGTGAGCACACTCTGAAGGGCTTGATTAGAAGAAACAGTGCTGAAATGGGACAAGTCAACTTCGGGCAAATGCTCAACTTTCTTCTGTATCTCCAATAAATCTGCTGACTTGACTCTTCCTCCCTGCGCGACATTAACTTCACACTCCTGCAAAACAGATTGTTTCACCGGGATCTTTGTACACTCACTTGCTGGCTCACTTTGTCTCTGCTCTATCTGGGGTGTTTGTCCTTCTGATGTTTCCAAGAGCAAGTCTGAATCAGAGGTGGCCAAGTTCCTAGCTAAGCTAGGAGACAAACAACCAGCCTCTGAGCCAGAATAGGGTTTGGGCAAACTCTGAAGGGCTCCGGTACATTGAGCCTCTTTACCGGTTGTACCGAAACGGCCAGCTAAAGGTGATGAATGGGAGCCCCCACTTCTAGGAAGCAAAAGAGAATCCCTTGCTGAATCAGAGGTTCCACAGAACGAAGCTGCAAGGTTGCGCCTAGGACTATGCAAAGCCAAGTCAGAATAGGTTTTTCCTGATGCCTGGTTTACATTCCAAGCCCCCACTTTCTCCATGTAGCTGAGACTTGGCAAAGACTGAATCTTTCCAGAACTCTGAAGAGATAGAGGGCTTGGACTCAAAACAGTGCTGCTGTTATCAAAAGCGTGAGCTTGTGCTGGTTTGCTTGGGACATTCCGGGCCTCGTTAGCAGAGGTCAAAGGCACCATGACACTGGACTCAACTGCAGAAAGCTTTCCTAAGGACGGCTGCACAGCTGCTTGGAGAATCCCCGGGAAGATAAATGGGGTGGACTGGTACACCGGTTGTGCAAGAGATCTTACAAAAGATCCTTCCACAGTTGTGTGATTTCCTGAGGAGGACAGCTCTTTCTCTGAATGGCCTCTCTCAAAGCTAAACCCCGCAGACCACTGTGGATCTGCTTTGTTGTCATAGGGTACCTCTGTGGTAATGCTCTCTCTTCCAGTGGATGCTTCCATTGATCCAAAGTTGGAGGTCACTGACTGGCTATTTCTGGGAGGATGGCTTTGGTTCTCTTCAGGTTCGCTCGCAGATTGAATTCTGTCATTTTCGCAGCACAGCTGTTTGTGAAGTCCATTTGAATTGTTCTCCTCTGTGGGAATTTCCTCCTGCAGCTTCTCTTGAGAACCAGCGTTTGGAGAACCCCCATCCGAGTGTGAAAGCTGGCTCTCTGTTCCAGATTGAGAGCCTTCTGGAACCAAATCTTTCTCAAGAATTATGGGGAGGCAATCTGCCACATTATCGCCATCACCTGACACGGGGGACAGGGTGTGCTGAGATAGTGAGCAGGAGCTGCTTGCATCCTCCCCCAAGGCCAAGGCGAGAGGCTCCGTGTGCACAGATAGTGAGGTATGATCAGTGTCCAGCCGCCCCTGTGATAGCTCCGACAGTGAAAAAGCGGGGAGATCACACATTCCAGTATCCCTTTGAAGTGCGATGCTCAACCTTTCGGTTTCAGATGCAGCAGAAATGTCTGGAGTACCTCTAAAACAACAAAAGTCAAAACACGATGAAAATTTTCACCTTAACAAAAAAATTCTAGGCATTTTAGAATGGTCCTTTATATATATATATATATATATATATATGTGTGTGTAAAAATAAACATACATATACAGTCATTCCTCGAGATACACAAATTTGACATTTACAGTTTGGATTTTTCGAGAATCGGCCATGAGCAGTTACATGGGAATACTTTTCAGTGACGCATAAGCAAAAAATAAACAAAGCATACTAAAATTATTTGAATCACTCAAAAATAATGTATAAAAATTTGTGTTACTTAATATTTGTTAGAGTATGTGCAAACTGTATGTCTTTTAAATTAAAAGTTATTTTAATACTTTTATTACTGTGGGATCTACACATCGTGGCTTGGATGCACCACACGTTTGTCTTGGCAATCAGCCTAACTCGTGTTAGCCATCTCTGTATCTGTGGAATCTCACATTTGTCACAGTAACTTTTAATGCCCTAAATGTAATGGATCCAAGTATTATTCGTGAATATTTCCAGGGATCTTCCACCCCTTACCTTCGTGATGGTGAGGGGGTGAGTATGTCTGTGTATGTTTTTATATATTTCTGTGATAAACAAAAGTATTACATCAAATCCAGGGTAAGAGATCTTGAAATGGATGACCCGCAGACAGATCATTTGCACCATCTACTATTATATGTGTAAAATGACATTTAAATTGAAGTGCTCAATCAAAAGATAACAGTAGTTTTTTTAGATATAATTTTTGGAGGAGGAAAAAAAAGTTTTTTTCTTCATTTAATCAGCAGGTCAGGATAAAGTAATTCTCTTTCAGGAAAAACTGTACCGTTCTTTAAACATTTAGTACTTGCTGCACACACATCACATACAAACTGTTTGTGACACGGTGAGAAACTGACCTCAGAGCAACAAACTCCAAGGCTGTGTGATGAAAAACTGTGTCTTCCAGCAGACTGTGGACTTTCCCATAGTTTGCCGGTAGCAACGGGAGGGCAGGTGAGAGGTGACTATCCTGAAATTCTTCAAATAGAAAGATTATATATACACAAATGTTATATTATATTATATACATATATATATATATATATATATATATATATATATATATTACATATATATATATATATATATATATATATATTACATATATTACATATATATATATATATATATTACATATATATATATATATTACATATATATATATATATTATATATATTACATATATATATATATATATATATATTACATATATATATATATATTATATATATATATATATATATATTACATATATATATATATATATATTACATATATATATATATATATATATATATATATATATATTACATATATATATATATATATATATATATATATATGTTTATTTTTTTTAATCTCTGTGTTAATTTTATTTAAACTGATAATGACTTTCATCCTCAGAATTAAACTTCTCCGGCATTCATACTATATACTCATAAATACTTTTCAAATAGGTGGCAATAGTCTAACTTATTATCATAAAAGCCACTCTAATAAATCCTGAGAAGTCATTCTTTTCTATGTATTCTTGTCAACATTAGCAGACATGTAATGGCTGGCACAGTTGGTGTATATTCTATACCTAGCTGGAAGGAGCAGGAGGCTCCCCCTGGTGGTCGCAGGGAGGAATCCGCAGCTACTGTTACAGGATCAGCCTGAAAGGATGGGGAATCCTGGTGGGCATGGTTCCCTGCAGGCCAAGGAGATGCCTGGGTCATGCTACTAATGGAGGCTTCTGTCAACAAACCAGTGTCTTCCACTCCTGGCAGGGGACACCAAGACCCAATGGCCTGAAACGGAAAACCACACAGTTAACGTTATATCTCTCAATCCCAAGAAACAATTCAATATCTGTGTACAAGGCTCCTACATTCTTTAGCACCGTCAAATACATAGAACTGAATCATGGAAAAGATGAGATTTTTGTTAAAAGATACATCTTACTAGAGATAGCACCAGTCTGATACCCAGTATCTGCATCAGGTCAATCTTGGCAAAAAATGCTGGACTGGATAGAGGGTGGGGGTTGGTCAGCACTAGTTGTTCAGCAATGCATGCATGTCGGAACTGTCATGTCGGCTGTGTGGAAACACCCTCTTCACATTTGCACATTTGACAATTAAGCTAGAATATTTTTGGAGCTTGTTGAAAAATCAAAAACACTTTTACGTTTAAGCCAAAAACAATACTAAAAATGATTCGGGTCACGTACAATATATAAATAGCAGCAATACAAAATATTGTTAGTTCACATGCACACTACAAGTATATCATTAATAAACTTGGCTATGGTTACGCCGCACAACTTGTCTTGGCAACCAGCCTCACTCATATGCCAGGTGTCTTTGTCACCACGAAATCTTGGGGTTCTTGCAACTTTTAAACGTTTTAGTACCGTTAATTTTGCATTTGTAACCAAAATGTAGGGCTACCAGTGCATACAACAGTATCTTTATACATGGGGGGGTATAATTTTGCATGTATATTATATAAATACAAAGTAATTTAACATACAAATTACTTAAGTTTTATCTGAGCTCCATCATATATTTGGTAGTGGAGAGTTGTGTGTACTTTTTCACTATAAATGGTTAGTTGGGGTTTACAGTCATATTTTTATGATTGATTTATTAAATTTAATTTAGAAGGAGACTTCACAATTTTCACTTTATGAAATATTTCTGTTCATTTTTGTGAAAGATGTTAATGAGTAAAACAAAAAGCTGACTTGTGTAAATTACGGTGGCCTTGGATTCCATCCTGTAGCATAGTGGCATGACTTTTGTTTGAGCAAATCTTAGCATACTTGTTTCCTAATCTTAGCATGCTGCAACTAATCCAGAATGCAGCTGCCCGACTCATTTTCAACCTTCCCAAGTTCTCCCACACCACACCATTGCTACCCTCCCTCCACTGGTTTCCTGAAGCTGCACGTCTCAGACTCAAAACACTGATGCTCACCTACAAAGCCAAAAATAGACCAGCACCATTCTATCTAAAAGAACTTCTCACCACACACTGCACCACGCTCTGTCTGACCCTCAGCACCGCTCCACTGGTCCCACCATCTCTCAATACGCAAAGACTACGTAGCTCTTTTGGAAGTACTTGGACCAGCACTTCCAAGATTAATTTCTTATTTAAAACAAAAATGTATTACTTGCCAACCGAGTTTTTTGAGTGATATCATTCTTAGCCTGGGTTCTACTGAACAGTATCAAAATATGTTCACTGATAAGACTTCTAAGCACTAATGTAAATCACTTTGGCTAAGGGGGTCTGCTGAATTGAACACAGGGTTCAATTTTAGGACCACTATTGTTCCTAATTTACATTAATGATATTGACACCAATACATACAGTAAACTGGTTGTATCTGCAGTTGACACCAAGGTGGGTGGTGTAGCAGATACTGATCTAGTAGTGGAGAGGCTACAATGGGATCTGGATTTAATTAGTTCAAAATGTTCTAAAAGTAAAATGTAAGCATACTCAAACAACACAGCTACTGTACGACACTAAGTGCAGATAGTTTGCCATGTTCATGGAAATGTATTCATATAAATACCTCATTTAATGCTTAGTAGTTGATAAAGGGTAAAATATATCAGATTAGTATCAGTATTGGCAGATACTCAAAAGTTTAATATCAGATTTCATATCGGACCATCTACATCATGCACTTATATACACACAGCCCAGAACAATCAGAGCAGGTAACCAGAGCAATTTAAAAACAAAAACCTTAAGTTTAGGGTACATTGATATGCAATTCAGGACAGAGCCAGAATCATACACTAAAGGAGATACAGAATGACGGGGGTTGTGTCTGTGAGGATGGAGCACCTGTCTGGCATGGTTTGCAATGACCTCCCCAAGAGACACAGCGCTGGTGCTGGAGGACAGATGTGTGCCGCTGCGGGGGCTGCAAGGGCATTCGGGGGTACAGCTCTCACTGCGATGCTGAAATGACAACGTGAGCAACATCCATGCATCTGCTTCAAAACAAAGAATGCAACCAGCTTCTGCTACACACTTCTATATTCCAGGAAATACGTCCCTCATCTTTTTCCGTTCAGCTGAATTTTATTCAGTATGTTTATTACTGAACTATTTATGAGATTTTATTTATGATATTATTTATCTTAGAAAATACTGAGGGGGACTTGTTGAAGCCGCGATAAGCACACTAAATGACACCAGTTCGAAAGTGAATCAGACCAATTTGGAGCGATACTGTCGTCAGCAGGATATTACTAAGAAGTGACCAGTTGCGGTACCTAAGCACTGTACCGAAGAGGCGGCATTTAAAAAAAAAATTAATTAGGTAATCAGATTAGTTGAATCATATTTGCTGCGAAATGCAATAAGCCATTCAAAAACTTTTCGGTATTTAACCTAACAGGCAAAACAGTTAGACCAGGACCGACCGGAATATAAAATAACAAGGTTACCGAAGCAGCTAATGAATACAATGAAGAAGGCTTGCTAAATAAATATTTAGTTTGTTTCCACTTACTCGGCATTCTTCCTCCACTCGCAGACCTTCGGAAGACTCCATGTTTGTTATTCGGCTACAAATTTGCGTCTGCGCACTGGATTCGGCATTCGTCTCGCTCCGTTGGTTGCTAAGATACCTATGGACGCCCGGAAATTTACGCGGGCTTTTGTTTGGCAAAAAAGCGGTTCATTCAGGGACCCTAACTGAGACAGTTCGCCATCTGGTGGCTGGGAAGGAATACAATAATTACTTCCAATATAGCATGCGGATGTGGCCCGCTTCTGGCAAATGTGTGCCACTGCAGGCACTGTGCACTTGTGCTTATGGAAAAAGAAATGTTTTCTAGATGTAATGCATATGCTATTTGGACAGAGACAGAGGACATTACATAATTTAAATGCATTATTAAACATTTATGCAGCATTATAATGAACTAATATGTTCCATTGTGCACAGTAAACCCCAACAGTCCTACCAACTCATAAACATTATGGGAATAGCGATCAAAACCTGTTAACTTTAGTTAACCCAAAATTGAACTTTTGCGTGTTTATAGTGAGTCATACTGTATTAATTTTACCTGAATATATGTTTTTGAGTTAACATTTCTCGCTACTATTTTTTAATAAAGTATTTAACATGTGGCCCATGTCTGTTTTGTGACATGTGGGCCACATTTGTCTAACCACAAGTGGGCCACATTTGTCATACATCCGTTTGCCGATGCCGGAACCGGGCCAGCAGTGCCACACATTTGCCAGAAGTGGCCCACATCCGCATGGTATCTGGGTTTGGTGCTATTCCGTCAGGGATATGTGCATTATGTAAACTGCAGCCACAATTAAATAACACACAACTTCCACCCCTTACTCCAGTACACCCTTCTGTTGGTAAGATTTGTTTCTCATCCTATCCTTTTAAAACTAATAAATCTGTTAAATCTGTATTTCAAAATTATGTGGTCACAGTGCCGTTCTATATGTACTGTAATATCAGACTGGAACAGATTAGTAGATAATATTGAATGGAAAAACGTTTTGCGTATTCCTGATCGTTATTTAATTGCAAATGAAGTAAATGAAGTATCACTTAATCTTATCCATAAAATTTACCCAGTAAAATTAATTTTTCTAGATTAAAAAAAAAAAAACATTGTGTCATGCCCGGTTCGTCCGATCCTCGTGTGTGCCACGCCCTGATTATCCACGTGTGCTTCCCCGATCTAGCCCAGCTGTGTCTGATTATTTTCGCCCAGTCCTGTCTAATTCAGTCCACGTCTTGCCTTCGTACCTTGTCCGCCATTGATGTTTGTGAGCGTCAGTACCAGTGTTCCGTCTTGCCCGTCCCGATCCAGAATAAATCCCCGTTTTTCCCGTGTTCCGCTTGCCTTGCCTGCTTCTTGCCTGCTCGCCTGCCCGAACGATCACCCGTTCAACACGGATCGTGACACATTGATATAGATTGTACATTTTGCAACAATTATCCAGACTGTTGTTCATTTATTTTAAAATGTCCTTATATAATTTCTTTTGAACCTTGATTTTACAGTTAATTGTTTGATTTTTCATAAATTTGTACGTAATCTAAGAAAGTGGGAAACATACACTATAAATTAAACAGAATTTTTCCTTTTAAAAATGTGAAATAGATGTAATTTTTCATTACTGGAGTTATGCGCAAAATGAAAGTTGGTTTAATTCAGGGATAATATCTGTAATTTTACAGTTTTGCAGGCAGCTTTTTTAAAAAAGAAATTACTGTAAAAAATGACAGTTATTTTTTGTAAAATTATATATATTGTTTTGTGTTGAAAAAACGACCCAAATATCTTTTTCTGTGTATAGGGAGTGGATGTAATGAATTAGAACTACTCACATTACTGGAATAAAGCATACAGTGTTTCAGATACTTGCAGTTTAAGTATATTTTAAAATTGTAACTTAACCTGTTTCAGTCATGTAAGCAATATGCTTCAAAGTTTAGTTAACTTCACCGTCATGAATAGTAATGTTATAAAAACCATATATGGTACAACTGAATACTCAAATGAAATCTGGAAACCAGGGGCCGGTTGCACAAAAAACCTTAAATTTCCCCCTTAAGTATGACGCTTAAGGTTTAATATCTCCTTAGCTAAGGGATTTATTTAAGGGTGTTCCAGAGAACCCCTTAAAAGATTTCCTTAGTTAAGGAAAATCATTAAGGGATTTACAACATTGAAAGACGTTTTACACCATTAAAATTGTCCCATTTCCATGGAGACATGCTTGCACTCGCAACTGCTTGTGATACCTGTTATTGGAGGAATACAATAAAACAAAGAACATACTGAAAAGTAAATTTGATCCACAAAAAACATAAAACAACAAATGTGGGAGGAAATTGCAATGAAAATTAATTCAAAAAGTCTAGTGAAAAGGTGGGTGGGGTGTTATGGTGGTGCAGTGGTTAGCACTGCTATCTCACACCTCTGGGACCCGGGTTTGAGTCTCCGCCTGGGTTACATGTGTGTGGAGTTTGCATGTTCTCCCCATGTCATTGTGGGGTTTCCTCCGGGTACTCCGGTTTCCCCCCACAGTCCAAAAACATGCTGAGGCTAATTGGACTTGCTAAATTGCCTGCATGTGTGAGTGAATGGTGTGTGAGTGTGTCCTGCGATGGGCTGGTTCCCCATCCTGGGTTGTTCCCTGCCCCGTGCCCATTGCCCAGGCTCCGGACCCCCTGCGACCCAGTAGGATAAGCGGTTTGGAAAATGGATGGATAGTGAAAAGGTCCATCCAAGAGGTCCAAAAAAATACAACGTATCTCTTCTGGCCAAAGAAGAGATCACTAATTACAGGAAAGAATGTGACAAAGCTGGTAGGATAACTCTTACCAGTTGACCTTAACTTACAACTTCAGATAGGTTAAATGACTAACATTACTTGAGGGAACTGTTAACATTAGTCTGTGTTGCTGACAGTGAAATGGATCTCTGTACATAAGTTGCTCATTTTCTTTAAACAAGTTCTTATTGCACAAAGTATTTAAGGTATTGATATAATGTAGACTGTAAGGGTGGGTAACATGGGCTATGGTTAGTTAGTAAAATAGGCTGAACGTGAAACAGGCTTAACGTTCTATGACACTCACGTATAGACTGCAACCTAATGTGCTAGAAAATAAATTATTGATTATTAGAATTAATTCTATACAAAATGTGATATTTAAGGTTTCAAAGTTTCGAATGAGGCAGCGATGGTAGCGGACTTGAATGACGCAGCACACTGTTGACTTGTGGACAGGAAATACATCCCTTATTACAGCCTGGAAGGAGCCCATAGAATAAACCCGCAAAGCAAACATTAACTGCAACGCAGCCGGGGGAGCACAGCTTCAGTTTGGGGGGGGTTGATCCAACTGCAGACGGTCGGACAAATTTATAAAGCAAAGTCAATTGCTCATCATTAAGCGTATCTAAGGGGTTCTCCCGGTCACTCTTTTTGGGATGCGTTCATTTTTGTTATTTGTTCTCAGAACTTTGGCCATGTTGCAGTTAAGGAACGGTTAGAGGTACCTTATTTTTTTTCCCTTAGTATGGTTGCTAAGGACTTTTGTGCAACCATTAAGGGATTCCTTAAGTATAAGAGCAAGACAAGGAGAAAAACTTAAATACTTAGAAAATTATAAGGAAACCTTAAGGAGGAGACTTAAGGGTGTTTTGTGCAACCGACTTTATTTTAAAGAGACCTTAACTCGGAGTTTTAGGAACATCTTTACTGAAAGTGTTTTGTGCAACCGGCCCCTGGCTTCTCATTCACACCTTTGTGCACTATAGTATGACATGCCTTGTTTCCATCTGATTTTTAGAACATTAAATAAGTCTGGGCCAGGACAATGTCACCTTTTCTATATAATGAGGTACCTGACCTGTACCGCGAAATTGATATTAGCCTGGCACAGAGAGGTTTAAGGTACTAAAACGGTCCCCCTACAGGCACAATCGCATCATTGTATTGGGCTGTGAAGCATTTAAGATGGACCGGAAAATCCGGAAAAGGAGCTGCGAATAAGGAGCCAACTTCAGCCTCGTGTTTATACTCCACCCCTGCAGCCGCCTGCAGATTTTGCTCCACATCATGTCAGCTGCAGACAGACCTAAGCCCAAGTCGAAGGCACCCCGCTTTTCTGAGTGTAAGCATCCAAGATGTAGTTCAGTGCGCTAACTGTTTAAGGCTTTGCTCCATCACCAAATATGACGTCAGCATCACAGAGACCATCTATGAATGAAGGACATTTAAAATATTTTGCAAGAAATTTAGCAGATAACCTTTAAAACACAAATGGACAATTCCTAGTTTAAAAAAATCTAAAATTTAATACCTCGTAATACCTTTTAATACTTTTTAATGGCCTTAATTTTTCCTTATGTGATTTACTACCTTTTAGCACCCTGGAATTCCATGGAAGATTGGAGCCCAGGTCATCTTAACTGGCTTTAGAAGTTCTTCCAATTTGTATGTCAGAGTTCACTAGATGCCCATGGACAGTAAGTGAATGAGGTGAACTAAACTCCTCATGCAAATATCCAGAATGGTGTGTGCCTGTGAGAGCAGGTCTGGCTGCATCATTTTCACCTTCAGAATATTGTCTGGTCAATGTGCTCACGAGTTCCGTCTGCATTTTCTTCAGAGGGTTTTGAATAATGGACGATAGCAATACCTATTGTTTTAGGAGAAGACTTTTCTGGTTTTCTGCTTCTTTTCCTAGCCTGTTGAGAGAATCACAATATGTATTCTTCTGTTATGAAAAGCAACACTGGTATCCTGAAAACAAGGTTTTAATGCATGCACTACTATAAAAAAAGTGCTGAGTGCTTTGAGTCTTCAAATGTGAAACAGAAATGTGAAACAGTCTAAGTTTTATACATATAAAATAAAGCAAAATAAATTATATAACATTCTTTAAAAGTTATTTTTTTGAAAAATAAAAATTACACATAATGAAAGTGAAAGTACGAAAATTAGACTAGAGAAGTGTAATTTTTACAGGAGAAAACAAAATATAGTGCAGTCGACGGTAGTAACTGCTGGTTTGGATATTTGAAAAAATAGCATTGTTGCAGATAGTGTATTATGACACATACTGTATTTTAGCAGCAAGACAGCAATAAATAGTAAATAAAGTGCAAACAATACTAGCAGCAGGACAGAGTATGTAGTATATAATAAATGGCATGAAATACAGTTCATGATTCACTTCTGATTCAGTCTAATGGCCTGAGGGAAAAAATTCTTTGCCATCCTGGCAGCGAAGGTTTGTGTGCTACGGAACCTTTTACCAGATGGAAGGAGAGAGAAGAGGGTGTGGGATGGGTGTGTGGGGTCATCCACAATGCCGGTGGCTTTGCAGATACACCTCACGTCCGTCGACCAACCTGGGAGGAGGAGGAGGCAACGCAGGAGAACCCAGGGGACTGACTACATGGGGTTTCAGTATGGAAACATGGAATGTAGGATGGACTCGCCACACGGTCACCAGAAGACAAAGACGAACTGCCAAGGGACTTATCACCTCGATGATGGGAACTCATAGAGGAACCCATAGAGGAAGGTTCCTAGTATCCAACCACACCTTCTGTCCCACATGGAGAGTGGGAGGCCGGCAGTTGGAGTATTTCTCCATGCGTTTACGGACACATAGCAGGAAAGACCTGGCCACATTCCAGGTCCGTTGACAATGACGAAGAAAGTGGTGGACAGACGGGACCAGGACCTCTTACTCCACTGTTGGAAATAAGGGAGGTTGATGACCAACACAACACTGAAATGGGGACATCCCCGCAGAGGATACAGGCAGATAATTATGGCCGTATTACATCCAAGAAAGGAAACCACTCCACTATTGGGGCAGCATGTGGAATGGGGCAGCATGCAGCTCAGTGTGCTAAGCCTGTGTCCTTGTAATCAGAAGGTCACAGGTTTGAACCCAGACTCAGCACATCTGCAGCTCCTTGAGCAAGACTTATGGCATTATTTTTAAAAAGTTCAATTACCCATCATTTACAGCTCACGACACCAGTGACGTGTATGACTTATGTGCTGCATGTGAAGCAAAAAAATAAATAAATTTCTTAAAGAAAAGAAGCAAGTATGGACCCACCTCCTAGTGTCCATCAGCTGGTAGGGGAGGGCATATGGTAACCGGTCCTGCCGGTTCCCGGGACCAGTGTAGTGTAGTGTACTGTGACAAAATCAAACTCAGGTTCGAACCCAGCCTCAGTACGTCTGCGGCTCCTTGAGCAAGACCCTTAACCCCCAGCTCTACGGGTGGCAGCGGTCAACTTACTCCACAAAGAGCAAGTTGAGGAGGCGTAAAGATAATTTCCCTACAGGGGATCAATAAAGTATCAATTAATTAATATTCAGGTGAGTGTGAGGCCATACAGTGTAGCATCTGGTCCAGCACGTCTGGTCCTGGTTGGCTCTCTCCATCTGTCTATTGGACTGTGGGTGGAATCCAAAGGACAGTGGCACCAATCAGCCTACAGAGTTCCCTCCAGAACCTGGAAACAAACTGTGGACCCCTGTCAAATACAATGTCAGACGGTAGACCATGCAGCCTAAAGACGTGGTTCACTAATAACTGACCTGTCTCCTTAGCCAAAGGCAGCTTGGGAACAGGAACAAAATGCACAGCCTTAGAGTAGCTCTCCACTATTGTGAGTACCCCTGTGGGACGGGGGAAGGCCTGTCACAAAATCCTAGGATATATGAGACCAGGGGCATCAGGGAACAGCAAGAGGTTGCAATAGGCTTGCTGGAGCACGGAAGGGATTATTATTACATGCACACACCAGGCAGGCCGTGACGTAACCATGGATGTCCTGCAGCATGGTAGGCCACCAGAAGCGCTGTCCAAGAAGTGCTCGGGTGCGATGCCCAATGGAGGCAGACTATGTGAACGGAAACCTGTGTAGGTTTGGAGAAACTCTATACAATATCAGGTGAAGGGATTTAGCACTGAATAGGATTTAACATTTTATACAGAACAATGAATGCTCTGACAGGCAAAGTGTGCTGTATAACTGAATCCACTCTCTGTGTTTAGATGATCTCTGATGGGAATTGCCTCATTTCTAATGCTGAGGCAAAATGGCCAGGCTCTGTCCATGACTCCAGGATCTTTAAAGCATCCTCACAAAGTTGCAGATTATTGATCTGCAACTTTGTTTTCTTTATCAGAAGTCTTTTGTATTCTATGTCTAGCTTTTCCCTTTCAACAGATAAAATAGGAGCGGCCTCCTTTTATAAATAGCACGTATATCCTGTAACAAAAGATAATGGGTCACAAAGAAGTTTAGCATTTTGTTAGTAATAAGTAGTTACTCAATTCGCTCCTTGCTGAAAGGGACCGTGGTCTGATTAAATCCTGCAGAAAAGTATATTGTTAATAAAAATTTCATTCTTCAGACTGCAAACGCATGCAAAGCATTTCATATGTGGTCATACCTCTGGCATGTCCGTGTCTGTTGACACCGTTTCTTCATCAATAGCCCTAGATGTACTAGATGTACCTAGATGCCATCAAACTGCAAAATGAGGAACCCTAAAGTTGTTGAAGAAACAGAAAATTGCATGGTACTATATCCTTTATTTAAAAGAACATTACATACTTACACATGGGTCAAGAGTGATATGCACTGATGTGACTGTGGGATCAGCGAGAAATATTACATCCCCTCTCACTGCAGAGACAGGCATACCAACAGTTATCAGACATCAGTATTAAGGGATGGACACCTAGAGAGAAAGAAGTGGACAGTACCTTCTACATATTTCTCCCGGGCACCTGGGGGGATGATCTCTAACAATATCCCCCCTTCTATTCTTTCCACCTGAGGCCGTCCTCGATTGACGCTCAGTGCCAGCTGCTCTGCTGGTGTGAGTCACTCAAGTGGAGGCCCCCCACCAGTAGCAGTGGCCTGGCTCTTTTTCTTCGTGGCTACAGTTACATTTATGAATTTTGTAAACTATTGTTCTCAAACTGACATGATATTTTTATATTTTGTTTTACTTGCTGCCAGGTTCTTCGTTCTCCACTGAGAGTGCTTCTGTTGAGATATAATAGTGAAGGATGGATATGCAAGTCAAGGGTTAGACAAGTGGGTCAGTGGAGCTCACACACACATCTAAGTCAGTAGAGCTGTAATTAACAACCTAAAGTCTTTGTAGTTATGGGGATTACACATAGGCTTAAATTGTATTTTCTAGACCACTGCCAAGTCACATAGATCAACAATCTAAGTTTATTACGAGCAGTTTATTTTTTATTGTTTTATATTTTTATTATTTTTATTATTAATATTATTTTATTATTTTAAGTTTACTACGAACAGCCTCCATCACACTCAGCACTGGAGCCCCCCAGGGGTGTGTTCTGAGCCCCCCGCTGTACTCTTTGTACACATATGACTGTGTGATCACTACCAGCTCCACCACCATCATTAAGTTTGCTGACGACACCGTCGTGGTGGGCCTGAGCCCTGATAACAATGAGACGGCCTACCTGAAGGAGATTAGGAATCTGGAGAACTGGTGCCAGAGGAACAACCTCCTTCTAAACGTCAGTAAGACAAAGGAGTTGATAGTGGACTTCAGCACTAAGCAGGAGAGGAACTACCAGACCCCCGTCATCAACGAGAGTCCAGTGGAGAGAGTGGACAGCTTCAAATACCTCGGTGTTCATATCACGCAGGACCTGTCATGGTCCTGCCACATTCACACCGTGGTGAAAAAGGCCCAACAGCGTCTCTACCACCTCAGACGCTTGAGAGACTTCCGACTGCCCTCCAAGGTGCTCAGGAACTTTTACTCCTGCACCATAGAGAGTATCCTGACGGGAAACATCTCAACCTGGTTCGGGAACAGCACCATGCAGGACAGACGAGCTCTACAGAGGGTTGTGCGATCAGCTGAGCGCACCATCCGCACCGAGCTCCCTGACCTGCACTCAGTCACCAGCAGGCGGTGCTGGACCAAGGCCAGGAAGATCGTGAAGGACTTCAGCCATCCCAACAATAAACTGTTCTCTCTGTTGAGGTCAGGAAAGCAATTCCGCTCCCTGAAGGCCAACACAGAGAGACTGAGGAGGAGCTTCTTCCCGCAGGCGATACGGTCTCTTAATCACACCACCACACAGTACTGACCCACACATATGGTTTTTACATACACTCTGGACATTCTGGACATTCGTTTACACGAGTGGCCACTGCACAACTACACTTCGTGGTCATCAAATCACTCTATCACAAGTCACTTTAAATAAATCACTCTTAAGCATATTTGCACTGCACAAGACACTTTAAATATGTGGATTGCATAATCCTGGACATTACCATTCCTTTATTACCATTTATTCTAACTCCATTCCACACAAAAATTACATAAATATATACCTACTCATACAGCTGCTCTTATTGTTCTATATTTCTTCATATATTCTTCATATATTTTCTATATTGTGTGTTTTTGTTGTACAGTTATTTTATTTTTAACTTTAATTTTTATATTTTATTTTATTCTTTCCTAGTTTAATTTACCTTTTATTTTAATTTTCATATTTATTTCCTATTCCTATTCATAGTCTTTTATTTTTAGGTCAGGAGCAGTTATCTAAGCATTTCACTGCATATCGTACTGTGTATGACTACGTATGTGACAAATAAAATTTGAATTTATTAGTAACATGGAAAGATGAGATAGTTATTTGTACAATTTCAATGCAATTTAAAGTACTTTATGGAGATCAAAGAATAAAGAATTACACAATAAAGTAAAACGAACATATAAAACCAAAAGAGAGAGGAGTCTGTTGGCCAGGAGGTTCAAACTAGGAACCTTCTTGTTGCGAGGCAACAGTGTTAATCACTGTATCACCGAATCACTAGTCACACATACTGGTAACATGTACATGACTTACGCATTTAGTCTGTCTGCAATATTCTGCCAAGCCATCACTCTGGCTTTATTGATAGCTACAGTATTGCCTTTTTTTGTTATAATATTTTTGTATTTTTCATATAGCTCCTTCAGAAGTATTTGTTCTGCTGCGAAAAAAAGCTGCTCTCGGTTTGCTCTTGTTCTGCGTCATTTTATCTACCACCTAAATATCTCGGGTACGTGCACTAAGTGAGACTATGCAAGTCTGTCTGAAGTAGCCTTGATTAGAAAAGTCTCGTTCTGCGTTAATGGAATGACTTCAGGCTTAATTGGGAGATGGCGCTAGTTTGAGTCTCACTTTTTCAGTGGAGTCTGACCTTCTTTAGCTACTTTCATAGAATACCCCCCTGAACTAGCTCTAATCTTCCTTCAGGAAATAAGCTTAGTTTATTCAGGAATAAGTGGTACAACACATTCTCAGAAATATTTTTAAAGGTTTTTATTATAAAACAAACTTTTTGGATCTGTTTCTCTTCTTCTCCATCAGCTCCTCCAAACTCGATTGTGAATCCCCGTGAGTCTGTTAATGTGAGACTTAAATGGGATTCACTAATAACAAGTATCGCATAGTAACCTGGGTTAGAAGGCTCGTCCAGCGAGCTGCATCACCAGGTAACGTAAACGATCAGTAGCGAAGCTCCTCTCATCGCCGACGAGGGAGAGTCTTGCGATATTTCAGGTGAGTTTGAGGTTTCAGAGCTTGTACCTGGAAATTAAGCTCTGTGATATGTGCATGTGTGATCCTACAAAAGAAAAGCTTAGTTAGAAGACAAAAATGAAAACAGAATGCATAGTATCTAAATTAGACCATAGAGTACACTACCTGATCACATGGCAAAGATGTAGTTACAGAGGTACAGGAGGGCGGTTGAATTTCATGTGACCCTGGTTATTTAAACTTCTGGGCTCAGGAGGATTTTAATAGTTCCAGAAGTGACCCGACAGCGCCAAAGTAGCCCTGTAAAAAAATAAAAACCATTATGCACATTATAAACAGTATACATTCATTTTGTGGTGCTCATAGCAAATAAATAACTGTTTTATGAGAAAAAAAATAATAAATAACGGAAATAAAAATCGCATCAACAAAATGGCTGATTCTTTAGCAGCTTATAGGAAAAGTTCATAAGCTAGCAGCCATTAACATTCATTAACATTCAAGACGTCAAGGGAGGCTTGAGGTTAAAATGACTCATACCTCGTGCTGAAGAAACAGCGCTTTCATTTGTCCAGCAGACCAGTACTCCATTGAGTAGGCCAGGAGCTTCATGGACAGCATGTTACCCCTCAGGAAGTTGCCCACAAACACCACTCTCTCTATATTCTTCAAAGAATAAAGAAAGCAGTAAGCAAGCAGTTTTAAACAAATACCCCCGTTTAAAACAAAAATATACTTGTTGCCCGGGTGGTTACTGAACAGCATGAAGGAAAGGCTTTTACTACTATTGGAATTTGGGTTTTAAATCATGGGAGACACTAGAGAGTAACTGCATTCTGATGCTTGTTAGACATAAAAAACTGTAAGAAACTTTTAATATCTTGACAGAATAGAGGGCAACGCTGTTTATTAGGGAAAAGCCAGAATTCTGTCTTTGTTCTGGATATGGATTTGCTCAACATAATGGCAAATTCCTTTAGTAATGTGGTTCGTCCCATTCTGCATCACGTATGTGAATCATATATGAACAGAGCACACAGGCACGGTGTGTGTAAGTCCTGATAAATGTTTACCTCATTCCGGGCACACATCCTGGTGATGGAGCCGATGTTATTAGTGACGGCAACTAATGCTGCTCTGGCCAGATCTTCTTTGGACACCGAATCGCGCTGCTCCTTGGAAATCATGTTTCCAAAACTGAAACAAAGAGTACACAACTATAAATAAACCCTATTTTTTTCTTCTCTGACATGTCTTGGTTATTCCTGCAGCATCAGGTATCATGCAGATTATTGCTGACACCTCTGGGCAGTGGTGGCTTAATGGTTAGGGAAGTGCACTTGTAATTGAAAGATTGCAGGTTTGAATCCCCGACCAACAAGGCACCACTTTGGTACCCTGAGCAAGGTACCGTCCCCAAGCACTGCTCCCCGGGCACTGAGTTAGCTGCCCCCTGCTATGTCACATTGTCACATATGGGTTAAATGCAGAGGACACATCCCATTGTTGTGCAGTGGTGTGTCAACACTGATCATTAAATTCTAGGTTTAAACATGACTGAGGGTTACTGCATGCCAGCTGATTTTCAGATTACTCAGCATCCACCACCTCCAGACATCCTTCCTTGCTGTAGTGACTTTTTACAGTATTACATTTTTTAAGCACAATTTTAAGCCTTGATTCAGGACCGGGGATGCAGGTCATTCTAGGCTGACTTAAATATTATATGACTACATCCTACCTGGAGGCCACAGTCCAGCCTGGGAGACCAAACCTCTCATAGTCTCCCCCATAAATGTCCTGCACAAGCTTGTCCACCCGTGTGCTGTCCCCATGTGAGGCCATCTCCAGTGCTTCCTCAAACGTGGAGCAACCCGTCAGCAGACAGCACAGTCCATGGAACGTTCCTCCACCAAGACTGAAAGCCAGACAGTTTCAAACTGTTATATCAATATTAGCTTTAGAAGATTTGAAAATTATCACCAGAGGCTAGCTCACCTTGTTCCAGTGACACGTCTAAAATTGTCTCTGCCATGGACTGCCAGAATGCTGACCCCAGATCCGATGTTGACTAGTAGGAATGGGAAAGGGTTCTCCAGTTGGAATGGTTTGAGGAAGCACTGCTCTGGATGGTTAGGATTTTCCAAATAGAAACACTCGGAGGGTCCACTGGAGCTCATGAAAAGGACCCCCCGGATGACACAATCCAACTCATCCAGTTGCACGAGCTGTAGACCAGCAATCTGAAGGGGTTACGGGGAAAAAAAAGTCATAATAGGATTTGTGATTTCCTCTGGAAATTTCACATTTTCAAAGACAAAGTGAATTGCATTATATTGTAATGAAATGTAACATCAACAGAACTCACCGTTCGGAAATCAGCCTCAAACTTGTGGGCCCCACCACCTGTGGCACAGAGTGTGGTATGGAGCCCGGAGAACTGCTTGTCACGGGTCATTTGCAGGAAGGTAGTCAGGTCTTGGGTGGGGAAACGAATGAAATGCAGGTTCCCCATTCGGCCACACAGCTCCAGACCCTTCACTTCCAGCTGCACATCTCGAATGCCAGTGGAGCCATAAGCCACATTAGAGGTCAGACAGGAGCGGATGTTTTTCAGGTTCTCCGCTTCTGCCTGTTCCTCCTCTGGTTCGAAGTAGACTAATTTTACAAGGGTCCCACCAATGTCTATTCCGAACCAGGGAAATGCTTTAGCAAGAAAAAAAGGAAAGTAATTACAATCCTGTTTGATATGTACAAATCTCATGAATAGAATAACTAAAGACGATTAAACAATTTATCCATCCATCCATTTTCCTGCTTATTCAGCACACTGCTTATTCAGTACCAACTGCAGAGACCACAGCACTTCAAATGACAATAGGAAACGTCACAACATGAACATGAAACACCTAAAAATCATCAGGTAAAGTTAGGCCGGTAACTGATGATATGAAAACAGCAGTAATCAGGGCAAATGTGGTGTTACTGATTACCTGGCAGTTTAAGTTTCTCTAGGTAATAAACAGCACTTACCCAAGTCAAAGTATCATCACAAATATAAGCAGATGCGATAGATAAATAAACCAATCTTAAGTCGGTCCGGCTGCCTCGTGCCCATTGCTTCTGGGATAGGCTCCGGACCCCCCACGAGCCAGTAGGATAAGCGGTTTGGAAAATGGATGGATGGATGGAAATTGGTCCGGACCAGCATCTCTTATGTTACATTAAAACGGGAAGCCTGGCAAATAACATGACAAAGGTCTTTGGACGGGAGTGGCGGGGACACTTACAAGGTGGCTCCACGGTGTGTACGGCAGGGATGGGCGATGTGCAGGGGTTGGTCGGCTCCTCTGGTTCTCTGGGCACTGCCATTGTTAAGTGTAAGTGATACATTACTACACATATATTTAATCAAAACGAATTATTATTGTTTGAAGTGTTAATCCGTGAAAACAGTATTACTCTTTCAAGTGTGTAGCACATACGTGTGTAATTTAAAAATGTGTTTTTATCTAAATGTGAAATGCATATATGTTACACATATAGACGATAATTATCCAGGTACCTTCCTGGAGCTCCGCCCTTTTACGGAGTCGCCGCACAAGGTACGCTGTACCGGCTGCTGCAACCACCAGTCCGGTTGCGCAGAGCAAATGGCGCGGCTGGAAATAGCGAAATAAACTGGACATGACTATCACCTGATGCTTCCTCCAATAACTACTAAGACGAAATGAGAATCGTTTGCCCGGCTGCGGTATTTATTCTCTCCCACGTCACACTGGTATTCTAGAACGTATTTTATGTTAACGTCACTGCAACGTAGAGGGGGAAAATGCGTCATCGGGGGCGGAGCTTATGGAAGGGCCAAAGCCTCTTAAACCTTTCATCTAGAAACGGATTATTTCAAGTCTGCAGACTTAGGAAAAGTATGTATAAAGACGGCGATAATTCACACGATAATATTTCAGCCTGTCGACGTTACATTTTAAACAAAGTACGTGATCCTTCAAAATAAAAGGACAATCTTCCACAGTAATTTGTAAATTCTTTCATACCTTCCCACAATGAAGATAACTGACAGAACTGTGTTTTTGCCTGGTCACACTGCACTTTGATGTGCTTAGTGAAGCTGCAGTTATATATCTTAGCCTATATACCGTCCGTTGGGAATGGATTTTTGCCACTGCTTAGAAATTTTAATCACTTCTTGTTATCTACTTAATTGTAACCTTTCCACAATTTCCCTAAATTGACTGGCAACCACCAATACATTGTGCGGTGTATACACCCATGGTTTCCTTATTTCTTATCCAGCGTTTAAAATTTCAGTGCAAAATACTCTGTACTTGTGCAAAATATTTGTTCTTTGGCGCCTTAGCATTTAACATTGTCTGAGCGATCTTAAAGTTATCATGGACTTGGTTACAAAGAAAACGGAATTTTCTTCTATAGAACATTTAATTATCAATGTGCGCGTCAAAAATCCCGTTACGCAATTCGCGCACGGGTGAACCATTAATTAACGTACTAACATGTTCACCGTTTTAATCTGGCTTAGATGTAAGTTATAAAAGCCAACATAGAAACACATAACCAACGTGTGCTGTTATTTTGTATTACAGAAAATATGTAATCAAGAGTTTCAACCTACATCTCTGTAATGTACTTTACTCTTACTGCGTCGTTCCTCGTGTGTTCAAATCCTAGGAACAAAATAACATTATACAAACATGAAGTATTACGAAATTTTGCGTATTGTAAAGTAATGAATAATGTGTTATTAGCAAACAAAGCTAGTTGCAATCTGCCAAAATAACAAATAATGTTTATAAAAATTGATCGACGTGAGACGATGAAATTCAATTTCACACGGTCTTTTATTGATTAACTGTTGGTTTTTGTTTGTTTTTTGTTTTTATTCAACCCTTTATTGCTGTTGCAATATACCATATTGGTTGCCATAGGTCTTCAATGTATTACAGTATGTTCATTACAGTAAAGCCACATTCTGCCGATCGCAGGCCGCTCCCTTGTCCATTTGCTCACAGGTGTGGAAGTGAGCGTCAGCCGGAATGGGAGTTTAGACTAAACCATTTTAATGGAGGGTAGGGGTTCTGTAGGTAAAAACTGTCAGGAAAAACACGTTAAATTTAAAAATGTGATGAGAAACATTAATCATTAGTGTTTTTGTCAACTATACATTATAGTTTATATGATATTATTGAGGGGAACGATTCCGCATCTCAACAATGGAGGGGATGTGTCCCTCCGCCCCCCCTCCAAATCTATGAGTGTTCATCACTTAAGAAAAAGAGGATGTTTAATTTTGACTATATCTTCCTGTTATCATGATAAAAAAATAAAAATCATATCAGTCGATGTCGATAATTCTCGCAGTGAATGTGAGATTATTTCCAGTTTAAAGACTGCTTTTGCTCCTGAGTGAAAGTCGAAGAAACCAGATGGTTAATTACCAAGCTGAAGCTGGCTTCTTTATTGTCAGAATAGTCAGTGTGACATGCACTTGCCACACAGCGTTTCACAAAGGCAGAAGTTGAACAGGATATTTTAGTCAGCGCTGACTAAACGCACCGCTTGCATACGTCCTCGCTTCTCCAAATCCTCTGTTCATTATATTACTGTCTAGATTTTTCCTTGCTGGAATTATGGAATATTATTTAGCACTATATAACGTAGAATACAAGTATTATGATATTATTAAAAAGTATGCCAAATATCCATGATGTAATCATTACAATGTAAACATACTGTAATGTAATCAACACAATGTAATCAACTGAGTATCTATTTGCACCTTTTGTTAGTCTGAGTTTCTGTTAGCTACTTTATGTTAGTCCTGAATCTATGAATATTCACTTTTATTGACGTATATTTTATCACTATGTTAAAGGACAAATATATTATCAACCTTTTAGTTAGACAATGTGTAAAAGGCCGAAACTGCCTAGGTTTTCTACTCAGGGATTCGCCTGAGTTCACCAGAAGTTCACGGCTGAGCATTTAAAAAAAAAAAACGAAGTGGAGCTGCTCGTGCCACCATTATGTTCAGCCGAGAGACCAAACGGTAAAAGAAATGATGGACAAACTTATCACCTAGGGGTGTGGTTTAAGGGAAAACAATTATTGTGAATGGCTGAAGGAATGATGATGCTTAAGTGACGAGATATTGTTAAATGATAAGAACTTGTATAAAACAGTACTGGACACACCTTTCCGTGCCCGGCCTTGGTTGTAACTTCATTGTTGCAATAAAGACTGAATTCTGGATACTACACAAATGGACCTCTGACTTCTGATTTGGCGGGGAAGGAGAAAAAAACCACGACATAAATTGGCGTCACGAACAGGATCGGAGAAGAGACCTGGGGAGGCGACCACCTGGCGGAGAACAGGGAGACACCCGTCTGCATTTAAGCGGCGCGCCCTAAACATAGGTAACGAAAGGTTTTTATTATTGTTTAATAGAATAGGGAAATAGAATAGGGAGACGGAGACGGGGGTGTCTCGGGGACATACGCCGCCAGGCAGGGCCTCCCGGTAAGGGTACTCACCGATTAAAAGAACTAAAGATAAGAGAGCTGTTTGTGCAGTGTCCAGTGGGCCCAGTGTGTGTGTGATGTGAGAGAAATCCCTAAAGGAAGGGTCACGTGTGGATATTCCCTCAGAGACAAGCCTTGAAGAAGGGGAAAGTTGACCCTGAGGGCGTGATATACTGTTGCGAGGCGTAGAAGCCTTGAAGGTTTAATAGTGATTTAAAGGTATTGCCCTGAGAGAGGGCCAGTGTTTGTGCTGCAGGTTCTTGGATTAGTGTGAGTCGGAGACATCGCCCTAAGAGAAGGGGGTCTTCTTGTTCTGATAAAGTAAAGGTTGGGTTGCACTAAGGGAGGGGCCCGTGTGTTTCAAGTTGTGGGGGAAGAATGCTGTTATGTCGTGATGCAAAGATATTGCTAAGTTGCTAAGGAATTGTTTTAAGCAAAGGTTATATTGTGTTGCAAATAAAATATTGGTAAAGTAATAAGGCCAGAAAGAGCCTAAGTATTAGAAATTGTGTGGATTTTAAAGGTCTGCTGGATCAGACTGGTTTTGTTATGCAGAAGTGGGGAAAATGGTCATATATGCAATTTTGGGTTAAATCGGAGAAAAAGCACATATATTTTTGACGGATAAGTTGAGTGATAAGGTGCATAAAGCAGAAATAAGTACCCCAGAGGTAAAACCGCTTAGGAGACTAAAATTAAAAAGGGATCAATCTAGCAGGGGACTGGATTGAGCATTTGTGAATTTTTATAAAAAATCATTTATAGTAGTGGAAGTGCAGGTAGGTGAGTTTAGAATTTTGACAAATCTCAAAGTAAAGTTTTTGAATAAAATGTGATTAGAAGATTCTACGGACTATAGAGACTAAGTTTAGAGATAAAGGGTATTAAAGCACATCTTTGTGAGAGAACAACAGGTCATAGACAAGAGGTTTTATGACTTCCCATGGAATTAGGGAGTTTAACAGAGAAAGCGTGAGGAGGCTCGTGTGCACGGTGAACAGACAAACGTAAAATCAGGCTGAAAAAAAGAGAGAAGGGAGGCTTTGGTATATGTGTGCTCATAGATAATTGGGTGCAACATTAAGAGTAAGTAGAAAATAATTTAGAGTCAGTGACACTTTAAGGTGAAGTAGGTTCAGTCAGGGAGAAAATTCTTATTAAGGAAAAGAAAGGAAAACAATAGAACACGGGTTGGCTGTGAGGAAATTTGTAAATTTTTATATCAGACAGGAAAACAGCCTACGTGACAGTAGAGTGGAGGAAAGCAGTAAAACGAAGGGCCCAGTAAAGGCAGCAGACACACCAGTACAGCAGTTGGGGAGGGAGCACCCCCTGCTTAAAACAAAGATAGAAAAGATCTAAAAAGTGGGAGAATAGAACAAAGGCTCTGGTAACTAAGTAGCCTAAAGGGGGCACATGGGATGTAGCAGTGAGGAGATGGAGACTCTGATAAAGTATCATAAGGCTAATAAGAGCACAGAAAGGCGTAAAAAGAAAAGGCATAAGGAACTGGAGGTTTTGAGGTTGTTTAAAGTAAAGGGAGAAACCTGGAGAAGGGACCAGAAAGCAATGAGAAAGGCATTAAGTGAGAAAGAAGAGATGAGGCAGGAAGGAATATGGCCACCGTCTTATCAAAGGCAGTACCCGTTAGTGGAAGCCCCACCTCCTTCATACAAGAGTCAGTTTCCAGTAATAGAGGGGAAGGTAGAATTCAAAGGTGAGGTGACACAGAAGGATGAAGGAAGGGAGCAGAAAGGAACGGCAAGTTGTCTAGATGGATACAGGGAAGTGAGTGCATTGCTGCGGCAGGCCGTGGAAGAAGGACTGCGAGGAAGTGAGCTAATAACAGAAGGCCAGGTATGTGGGTCTGAGAAAAAAGGAAGTGCTAAAAAGGTGGGGTATGGAGTAAGTAGTGGTAGTGATGCAGAAGGGCTGATGCACCTGCTGGACACCCCTAACCCTCCATTTAAAGGATGGAGTCAGTTTCAGGAGAAGGAGATAGAAACGGAGAGTGAGGAAGGAGTAGAGGATAGAGTAGTGAGAAGCAGGAGGGCTGTAAGGCCCCCCCCCCCCCCCAAGGTACACCAGGTACTCCGATGCTTCCGTTAATGGTGAAAGGAGCACAGACACAGTATGTGCCGTGGGCAGGACAGGATCTGGAGGGCCTGCTTCTCAGACTCCCAGTTCTGGCAGAAGGGGCCGGAAAGTGAATAAAAGCATTAGAGGAGGAAACTATGGGTCGGCTCCTGGTGATAGGGGACATAAAGGCGGTTATGGCTTGCGCTTTGGGGGTGGATGCAATGGAGAGACTGCTGCGAAGCAGTGGCCTGGCAGCGGCGACAGGGACTCCTGTGAATGATGCATGTCCCTTTGATGGTTACCGCGCTAACCTCTGGCACCAGCTGCGATGTTTCCTCCACGGCTGAGTGTGGTTGAAATGAAGGTGGAGCCCATAAAGGAGGGGGAGAGCCCTGCTGCCTATCTGCAAGCTCAAGAAAAGCGGTGGCGCACTGAGACAGAGCAGGACCTGCAGAATCCGGCATTCAGAGGTCTGTACCGGAGGGCACTGCAGGACGCGCTCCCTAAGCCAGTGAGAAGCAGGCTAAGGCAAGTTGTGGGACTTATTACTATGCCTGAGCAGCAGTACCGTGAGCAGCTGATTCACGCTATTGACTTGTGCAGAGAGGAGGAGGACTCTGCTAAAGAGCGTGAGAGGGAACTGACAAAGAAACTGAATCAGATGCAGCTGGAGGAGCTGACCGCTAAAAAGAAAAAAGTCCAGGCACCAGTGGTCTCTCCGGACCCCAGCCCCCGGGGGCAGCCTGTGGACAGCCGGCAGTCTCCTGTCGCTGGGGCCCCTCAGAACACTAATTGGCCTTCTCTCCCTGATTGGAATAGAGCGAATAGATATGATAGGTGGGGGGGGGGGGGGGAGGGGTGACCAGAGAGCACCCGATTTCCCACAAATTAGATGATCCCAGTCTATGGGAACACTGGGGAACAGGCCACTTCAGCTAGTGTGCTGGAACTGTAACCAGCCCGGACACACCTCTAGAGTCCGCCCAATTCTACCCTTTCAGGGGGTGAGCCCGAGACGCCCTATGGGCCCGGTTAATCCAGGAGGCTCTGTAGGTCCAATGCCAAATAGAGGCAGGGGTGGCAATCTGCAGTTGCAGAATAACAGACCACGGGGTCCGATCAACCCGTGGGCCCAGGGACGTTTATTCTAGGGGTGCCCAGAGAATCCTAAAGGGAGAATCCTCAGATGCCAATGTTGAGTAAGGGGTCTGAGGCTGAGCCGATGCTGCAGGTTCAAATAAATGGCAAAGTAATACCAATGATGATAGACACTGGAGCCACCTACACTTGTGTAGGACTAAAAGATGCCAGTCATATCCCCCAGTCCGCTGAGAAGGTTAGGACCATAGGATTCTCGGGACAAGTGCAGCATATTCCTAAATCTGCTCCAGTGGAGATTAAGATAGGCGACAAAAATGTAAATATGCCCATACTAATATCAGAGCACACCCCAGTGAATTTGTTAGGCAGAGATGCTTTGTGTCAGCTGCAGATAGAAATAAAATGTACAGAGGGGGGTGTAGAGGTGCTCAGTGGACAGTACAGCCTTATGCGACGAAATTTGTTGTTCCATAGAGGGCAGTGTAGTTTATATGGGATTGACGATATTACTGGAAAAATTTGGGAAATTTTAGAACAGTGGGGCCCATTTATATAGGAACAATATAGCAATAGGTTAAATTGGACACAGGAAAAACATATTTGTTTATTGCGATGCAGAAAAGTCTGTGATCCTGAAGTAAAGGGTGAGTAGGATCAGCTGATAGAGTCTCTGCCTGGCCTGGAGAAAGAAAGGATGTGCATGATAACAGACGGGATAATATTAGGCCCTGAGGGAGTAGCCATCCCGATACGGAAAACGGGAATAGTGGGAGAATGGTACAACATACAAGTCACGGAGCCCCACATAGCGGTGGCTTTTAATCAGTCCATGCTGGATCTGGGAAAAATGATGCGGCAAGCAAAGCAGGTGGTTTGGGTGCCGACGGTGCATGAAGGCGTGCAGGCAGCGGCAGGAGAAAAGATGTTGAGGATTCAGGGGAGTGCAAAGGTTGTAGGTGATTTGAAGTTAGACAACAGAGATTCGTGGCTGTGGAGCATGATAGGAGTACAGTGTGATGCAAAAGAAAGTACAGAGGAATGCTGGCAGGAAATGGAAAGAGAAGTGCCTGAGCAGGTGTGGACTGCTCATGATACAGATGTAGCCTAGTAAATTCAGCTAGCCCAGTGGAAATTTATCTTAAACCAGGGTGCACACCACCCTGGAAAAACCAGTACCCCTTGAAACCTGAGGCCGAGGAAGGTATAAGGGAAACAATAAAGGGATTACTGGATTCAGGGGTGTTGTTGCCTACCATTAGCTGCTGCAACACCCCCCTCTTGCCTGTGCCAAAGGCAGGAGGTGAAAAGTGGAGGCTGGTACATGATTTGCGTGCAGTAAATGAGGTAGTGGAGGATCAGACAGCAGAAGTTCCCAATCCACACACACTGTTGACAAATGTGCCCCCCAATGCAAAATGGTTTACAGTTGTGGATTTGTGTTCAGTGTTTTTCAGTGTGCCCCTTGCAGAACAGTCACAGTTTCTGTTCGCTTTCACCTACAGGGGTCAGCAGTATACCTACACGAGGATGCCACGGGGATTTAAGCATTCGCTGCATGTTTTTAATCAGGTGCTTAAGGCAGACTTAGATGGACTGAATTTAAAAAGTACAGTGATACAGTATGTGGATGATCTATTGTTGTGTGCTGAAACGCTGGCAGACTGCCACCAAGACTCAGTGCAGTTGCTGAAGGTCTTGGCGAAAGGGGGGCATAAGGTGTCCAAGGCCAAATTGCAGTACTGCCAAGAGCAGGTTACGTACTTGGGGCGTGAGGAAAGCTATAGCAGCAGAACAGCTAAAGGGGATCACTAAGGCTCTGTAGCCTATGACTGTGTCACAGATGCTGACTTTTTTAGGGATGACAGGATTCAGCATGGACTGGATTGAGGACTATGCTGTGAAGGTGGCACCATTGTGGGCACTGATAAGAGGAGGGCCACACTAATTTGAAGGCCTCCTTAATTTGGACAAATGAGGCCTCAGTATCATTTGAATCTATCAAGCAGGAGCTACAGAATGCACCTGCTCTGGGCCTCCCAGACTACAGCAAGCCATTTTATCTGTATGTCGGGAACAGGAAGGACAGCTTTGGGACAGCCCTGCTGACTCAGGACTTGTGTCCTGGCAGACGGAAGCAGCCATTGGCATACTACAGCATGAAGCTGGACAATGTGGCTCAGGGATACCCACCCTGTTTCCAGGGAGTGGTGGCTGCCTGTTTAGGCTATGAAAAGGCCACTGCCATCACAATGGGTTATCCAGTGACAATTTATACTTCACATAAGGTGGTGGACCTTAATGACAAAGGCAAATTTGTGTTGACCCCAGCAAGGCAGCTAGCGTACTTTGCATTTCTCTCTTACCCGAATTTGACAATAAAGCGCTGCACTACAGTAAACCCTGCAGACAGCATTCCCCTGGAGGATGAGGGGCAGCCACATGAGTGTGTGGCAGAGTCTTTGGTTTACACTAAACTGAGACCAGACTTGGAGAGTTCTCCCATTGAAAATAGCGAGATGGTGTTGTTTGTGGACGGCTCATCTTGGAGAGATGGGGACGCCTTGAAGGCTGGGTTTGCTGTAGTTCAGGCACAGGGTGATGATTTTTACACTCTCGTTTCAGGGCCAGCGGCACAGCCATGTTCCAGTCAATTGGCGGAGCTAGGGGCTTTGGCTGAGGCGTGCCGGTGAGGACAACATAAGACGGTTACAATCTACACAGACTCTGCATACGCACACGGTGTATGCCATCTGTTTGGAGCAGTCTGGAAGCAAAGGGGGTTTCGCAAAAGTGACGGCTCCCCCATTCAGCATTATAATCAGATTTTGGAGTTGCTACACGCAATGATGCGTCCTAAGCGTTTGGCTATTGTTAAGTGTCAGGCCCACCGCAGAGGCCGTGATTTTGTTATTCAAGGAAATGCGGCCGCTGATGTGGCAGCCAGGGCAGCTGCCCAGGTCAGGACTGCTCATCTTTTGCCTATGGTGACTGTAGAGCCGGACCTTACTGTTTCTGATCTGGTGGCCCTGCAGGAGTGTGCGGGCCCCTATGAGGCCTCTGTGTGGATAAAAAGGGGGGCCTCTAAGGATGCTAATGGTCTGTATTGCAACCATGAGGGACTTTTGGCTGCACCTCTGTCTCTGGTGAACATTTTGATAACGGATGCGCATGGTCTTGACCATTGCGCAAGGGGGGAGGTGTTAGGGAAAATTACACGACAAGGTTTCTGGGCACCTCAGATGTAAGCAATGGTGGATGCAAGGTTGTCAGAATGTGAGGTGTGCATTAAGAACAATGTATGCAAAACACCGGAGGGGGGAGCGAGGCTGGGCGACGAGGCCGCGGAGGGGGACCCGCAGGCGACGTCCGACCCAGAGGGCCAGGACCCGCAGGCGCCCCCCGAGCCCCAGCGCAGGCGACGGAGGGCGAGCCAGGGGGCAGAGCGGGAGGGATCCTAGCCCGGCGTCTGTGTCCCCTCCCCTTATGGGACACGGACAGGAAGCCTCGCGGCCGAGGCCGGGCTCGCCGGGGTGAGGGCACCAGAGTCACCAGCAGGGTCCCCGAGGGGTCCCACTCAAGCTCCTCCACCTCCGAAGAGGGAGGAGCTTCGGTGGAGTCCTCAGGGACCACCTCGGGAACTAGGGCCGAAGGGATTGGAGGGGGATCGGGAGCTGGAGTCACAAAGGAAAGGGGATTAGGAATGGGGCCAGGGACCGGAGCTGCAGGCTGCTGCAGCGGGGGCACCTGCCTGGGAGCTGCAGGCTGAGGGAGCACCTCGGGCGTGGGCGCTGTAACTGCAGGCTGGGGGAGTGCCTCGGGCGTGGGCGCTGGAGCTGCTGCAGGTGGAGGGGGCGCCGCTGGAGCTGCTGCAGGCGGAGGGGGCGCCTCGGAAGCTGCTGCAGGCGGAGGGGGCGCTGCAGGATCCGCTGCAGGCTGAGGGAGTTGAGCTGTCTGCGCAGTGGACAGCGGAGGCGGCTGCTCCGGTTGCGCAGGAGGCTGCGTAGGAGGCTGCGCAGGCGGCTGTGCAGGCGGCTGTTCCGGTTGCACAGGGGGCAGCGAAGGCGGCTGCCCGGGCTGCCCTGGAGGCAGTAGAGGCAGCTGCTCGGGTGGTGCAGGCGGCGGGACCGGCAGGTCCCGTGAGGGCAGCATGGGTACGGCCCCTTTAAGACGTCGGGGCACTCACGGAATCGCGTCTCGTACAGGACCAGCCCCCTTATTGGCCAGCCGCTCAGGCCGGAAGTTATACCGCTCCAAGGGAGGCGGTAGCTTCGTGGCGGCGAGGAGCTGAGCTGCGATGGTGACTTCCAGGTCGACCAGGGAGTCCTCTCGTTCCCTGGTCGGAAGAGAAGCGGGGAGGAGCGTACATGCTCCCAGAGCGATCATGAGGGCGGTCGCTGGCTTCCTTTTCTTCTTCCTCCTGGCCGTCATGGCGTTCGCGGAGGGTTGCTCCCTCTCCGCTAGAACGGAAGGCGGGGGAGCCACCTCCGCAACGCTGTGTGCGTCCAATCCCAACCTCTTTACCGTCAGTCTTTGGACGAGCTGGTAGAGGTGGGAACGCACTTCCTCCAGGCATTTCCCGTCCCCCGCAGGGGACATAGCCAGCAGGAGGTCGCAGCTATGGGTGGCTAGGTCCATCGCGACGGGGTCCTCCATCACGTCGGGCTGGCTAAGCCAATAGTGGGTCTCATGCAGCAGACCGAGCCGTTCGTTCGTGGTCTGCCGCTCTGCCTCTTTGGTTAGTTCTGTCATTCTGTCACGCGACGTGTGTGCAGGTAAGGCTCACGGACAGGCAGGCAGGCAAGGAAGCAGGCAAGACAGGCAAGGTACGGGGAAAACGGGGATTTAATAATACTACGGGGAGCAGGAAACATCAGACGCCAACTAACATCAATGACAGACAATGGGAACAGGTCAGACCAGGACTTAAATACACAGGACTTAATCAAAATAACTAGACACAGCTGGGTACAATAGGGAACGAACACGTGGGTAAGCAGGGGGGCGTAGCACACACGAGGAGCGGACGGGCCGGGCATCACAGAAGGATCCAATGTATACAGTATATAGATGCGATTGGCCAGCCGAGGGGCATTCCAGAGAAATATAAGGCGAGAAGTGAGATAGCTGCTGATTTCGAATGAATATTTATTTGGCCTACTCCTAACAAAAATGTGGAATGGATAAATTATTTGTACTATAATCAGCAGAGGTTTACCAACTATACTCAGGAGGCACTCGCATCTCTGGGGGAGCAGCTTCAGGCCACCAGTCTGATGACCTGTCAGAACAGGATGGCCCTGGATTGGCTCCTGGCAGAAAAAGGGGGAGTGTGTGTGCTGTTTGGGGATCAGTGCTGTACGTTTATTCCTAATAATACAGCCCCGGATGGTTCCTTTACTGAGGCTATGAGAAAGTTGCAGGGGTTACAGGATGAGATGGCAAGTAATGCAGGACAACATGACGGGTTGTTTGACTGGTGGTATGATATGTGGGGAAATTGGCAGCAAGCCCTTATGAAAGCACTCTGTGTGGGTGCTGTGCTCATTTTTGCTCTGCTACTAATCTTTTGTTGTGTAGTTCCTCTTGTTCGCTCCCTAGTGGGGAGAGCACTGTCCCGGCAGGTGACTATAGCTGCAATGTCTAGAGTGGTAGGAGGACCGTTTGGAGCGGCATCCTCCTGGACCAACACGGAAACGGATGGCGACATAGACACCTTGGATGCAGTCCTGTCCATAGCTGAAGTTCGGCCGTTCTGTGTGTGAATACCTGCAGCATGCCTGCCTCCCACGACATCTGGGATTTTTTTCTGATTAGGACAGACTGTCCGTTATAATTGTCTGCAATGTTATTAGTTAACCTTTTACTTATCTTTGTATTACATATATCTGTTTTTGTATTGGGTTTGTAATAGATTTTGTAGTCCTGCTGTATATGCAATATATCCAGGGGAGGTCATTGTATGGCGATCCTCCCCTCCCTTCCTGATGTACCCCCTGTGCTGCTGTTGGTTGATTCTCAGTGTTAGTAGTTTGTGAGCCATGCCTGCCATGGACCCCGAAGGGGGGCCGTGCCTGTGGCGGACTGGGAGTGGAATTTCCCTAGGCTGGATGGACAGGATTATGTGTGGGACTCCTTGGAGTCACAAAGGGGGGAAATATATGGAATATTATTTAGCACTATATAACGTAGAATACAAGTATTATGATATTATTAAAAAGTATGCCAAATATCCATGGTGTAATCATTACAATGTAATCAACTGAGTATCTATTTGCACCTTTTGTTAGTCTGAGTTTCTGTTAGCTACTTTATGTTAGTCCTGAACCTATGAATATTCACTTTTATTAACGTATATTTTAACACTATGTTAAAGGACAAATACACTGCGTTCCAAATTATTATGCAAAAAGTGTTTAGGAGTGATAAGGTAAGATTTTTTTTGTTTGTCAGTTGAACTCATGGATGGTGATATGTGTCGGAGCTCTTTATATCACTGAAAGCAGTTGCAGACACCTGTGCTAATTAGTTTGGCAGGTGTGTCCAATTAAAGGCAACACTACTTAAGAAGGCTGTCCCACATTATTAAGCAGCCTACATTTTCAACCAAAATGGGAAAGAAAAAGGACCTGTCGGCTGCTGAGAAGCAACAAATTGTTGAGTGTTTAGGTCAAGGCATGACAACAATCAACATTGCCAAGACATTTCATCGCGATCATCGCACAATCAAGAAGTATGTAGCTGATTCAGAGCACACACGTGTGTGTGCTGATAAGGGAAAAGAGCAGCTGCAAAAATGCCTTGTCTTAGCAGCAGACAAGTTTTTGAAGCTGCTGGTGCCTCCAACGTGCCCCGAACAACAAGATGCAGGGTCCTCCAGAGGTTTGCAGCTGTGCGTAAGCCATCCTTTCTACCTCCCCTATCCACTGCACACAAGCAGAAACGGCTTCAGTGGGCCAAACAATACATGAAGACTGACTTCAAAACTGTTTTGTTCACCGATGAGTGCCATGCAACCCTCGATGGTCCAGATGGATGGAGTGGTGGATGGCTGGTTGATGGCCACCCCATGCAAACAAGGCTACGGCGCCAACAAGGAGGAGGTGGAGTAATGTTTTGGGCTGGAATCATGGGGAGAGAGATTGTCGGCCCCTTTAGGATCCCTGACGGGGTAAAAATGACATCCATAAAGTATGTGGAGTTTCTCAAAGCGCAGTTCCTGCCATGGTTCAAAAAGAAGAACCGTGCATTCCGCAGCAAGATCATTTTCATGCATGATAATGCACCGTCTCATGCTGCAAAGAACACATCTGCATCTCTGGCTGCTATGGGCATAAAAGGGGACAAACTTATGGCGTGGCCCTCATCCTCCCCTGACCTCAACCCTATTGTGAACCTCTGGAGCATCATCAAAAGGAGGGTCTATGATGGTGGGAGGCAGTTCACATCTAAGCAACAGCTCTGGGAGGCTATTCTGTCCTCATGCAAACCAATTGAAGCAGATACCATCCAAAACCTGACAAATTCAATGGATGGGAGAGTTCAGAAGCTCCTTTCTAACAAGGGGTCCTATGTGTAAATGCAACATCACCTATAATAAAGTTTTGACTTGAATACTGTTTGATTTCAGTTTGTAATAACCTGCTAATGCTTATAATTTCACAACTGACCATTTTTTGTTCTTTATAAAAATGAAAAGTTTGGAAACTCTGTTGTGCATTTGGAACATGCATTTGAGTGCATTTTGAGTGTTTTATTTTTTTTAAATATACTGTTATCGTTGGGCAGTTTGTTCAAAAACCTTTCAATTGTACTCTAATAGTTGATGACTGGAAAATTACAATGACTGCAATTCATATAGGTAATTTGGAAAATTTAAGAAAAACATGTTTTGCATAATAATTTGGAACGCAATGTATATTATCAACCTTTTAGTTAGACAATGTGTAAAAGGCTGAAACTGCCAAGGTTTACTACTGAAGGAAGGGATTCGCCTGAGTTCATCAGAAGTTCACGGCTGAGCATTTTTAAAAAACCAAGTGGAGCTGCTCACGCCACCATTATGTTCAGCCGAGAGACAAAACGGTAAAAGAAATGATGGACAAATTTATCACCTAGGGGTGTGGATTAAGGGAAAAAACAATTATTGTGAATGGCTGAAGGAATGATGATGCTTAAGTGACGAGATATTGTTAAATGATAAGAACTTGTATAAAAATTGGTGTAAAACAGTACTGGACACACTTTTACGTGTCCGGCCTTGATTGTAACTTCATTGTTGCAATAAAGACTGAATTTTGGATACTGCACAAGCGGACCTCTGACTTCTGATTTGGCGGGGAAGGAGAAAAAAAACCACGACAGAATTTTCCTGTGGACTCTCCTTTTGGATTTCGCTAGATTACCCTTACTGGACTGGTTGCTTTGGATTTACCTGCTCTCCCGGTGAGTTGCCCTGTTTTGACTGTTATCTTTTGTCTGCCTGTTTGATTTTGCTTATTTGTTCAGTAAATGCCCCGTTTGTGTTTTTATGGATGTGTCTGTGTGGTAGAAAAATTTAGAAGCTAATACTTAGAATAAAAGTCGGACCTCTCAGTTTGATGAGGTAAAGGAAAATCTCTTTTATTTCAGCAACTCAGCAAAGCGCTCTCATCACACTCTGGCATTCGGTACCAAGATCTTTTTTAGCTCTCCGAGCAACCAGTTGATATACAATAACTCCCACTTAACAGTAAGGGTGTCTAAATCCTGATTGGTCACAACATACCAATGAACCAAGCTTAAACGTATAACAAACACAATTTTCGAATTCTATTGGTTCACCTTGGTGGCAAGGTAAAGTCCACCCATTCTACTCAGTCTACCAGAACATGTCTCGACTGCTAGGCTCCTACTGGAGATATGAATATAGATATTGATTACATGACATTGAATCACTGTAAATACTCAGTTGTCCTTTGATTAATGATTAACGTATTGACGTATTGTCATTGAATCACTGCCAATACATGGTTAACATATGATTAGTATGATTAACAATTACTTATACATTTGCACTACCGCATAGCTTGCTATATATTGTTTGCCACAACTATTCTATAAAGCTATAACTCGCTGTGCACCAGTTGGGGCAGCTTCGAATCTCTCCCTGCAGGTGGTTTCTCCCCCCCCCCCTTTGTTCCGCTGTCTGCCTCTCCAAGGCCCGAGCTTTCCTCAGGGTCTGCGGAACTTACTGCAGGCAGCTATCTCGAAGCGAGCTCACACAGTATTCAAAACAATCTCTTCTTGCCTAAGGCCTAAAGACACACACAGTCCCAATATGCCAACCTCCCGGGCCTACCGATGTCCAATTTTAATTCCACATCTGTACTTGTGCACCGTTGCCTGTCCTGACAAACGGTAAAGGTGTATCATCATGATACAAACATGAGATCAGTATTTAACTTGTGTATTTCATTACTTGTTCCGTCAGTAGTTCTTTCATTAATTCACAAAGATTTACTGAATTAGCAGTTATAGTGACAAATACAGTAACTCGATTCATTAATGATGAACGAATGTGAGATTAGTATGAAGGCCTACTTAGACTTAGGTTGTGTTTAATTAATACATGAGTAATAGCATAATACTACATTTTTTATGCCCCCTCAACTAAAGTGCTTTGTTCCGTAATGCAGAGGAGGTAATCAGACTACCAGGTAATGATTACTATTTACTAGATCTCTACTAGATAGTCAACGGAAGTAATGGATTGAAACAAAACATTTTGCGTAAGACTGATTATTACCCTTCCTTATACAGTTCAAATAAGGGATTTATTCGACAGCATCGTCCTGAGTGCTGATGTTTGGGGCACAAGGTGAAGCAGGCAGTTACAGCAGTCATCTACGACACCAGATCAGGAAAAGAAAAATGAAATTCATGATTTCGAGATGACTCTGATATCGACTATCGAAGTTAATTTTCTATTTATCGTATTGGCTAAGATTGTCACGCGTCACGCTGTCCCGCTGAGGTGCGTTTCCAAGCAGATGACATAAATTGCCCCAATTTACGTAGTCAGTAGCGCTATATAAGTTGAGGCACAGTTCTAGAACTCGGATATTTCATCTTCACGCCCATTTAAACCGACGTTTTCTGCAACACGGATCAATTGTGCACTGGCTAGAACTTAAATTCGACATATCTCTCTAGTCTGTCATTTGTACAGTGGAAGAGATTTTTTTGTGACAGTTCCTGCAGGCTTTTGGGTGCAAGTCAGAAAAGCAAAATGCATAAGTTCGTTCGCAACTTAACCCGGCTGCAACAAGTTTCTCTGCGACCCTTGTTTCAGGGCCTATCCCACAGCCCGGTAGCACCCGGACCCTGGACTGGGAAGGGGAGTCCTAGCCTGTGTCATGTGAGCACATCAGCAGTGGCCAGGCAGGACAATGCAGTGCGTCCACAGCAGCCCGAAAACTCAGATCCTTTCCAAGACAAGTCCATCGGGCTGGTCCAACGCTTTAAGAAAACCCTGAAGCAGTATGGGCCAGTCATGATACCTGTGCACCTGGTGACGTCCTCCATCTGGTTCGGGGCGTTTTACTATGCAGCCATGAAGTAAGTGAACCGCAGTTGTGAGGAGGACTTGGAGTCAGTGTCATAGGTTAGAGACAGCACTAGAGGTTTGCATTTGGCTTAACATCAGAGGGCAGGTGGGGCTTCTGGGTTGAGGTCTGACTGTCGTACCTTAAAAAAAGCAGCACAATAGCGATGTGATACCAAGTATGAATGGTTTTGTGTTCTGGAGAGAATGTCTCACAGAAAATAAAGTGTGTTCATGTATTGTGAGATGGGTAATATGAGTGACTTTGCCACTGGGCCCCAACCCCCAATTGCTTGAGGGACTTGCTTTCTCTCAAAAATATATCTTGTTTGGATAAGAAGCATCTGCTAAGTAAGTAAATGTTTCTGTCTTGATCTGCAGGGGTGTGAATGTGGTCCCCCTACTTGAGCACGTCGGCCTCCCAGAGAAGGTCGTCAAGCTCATGGAGGAATCCCAGAGTGGACATGCCATCACCGCCTTAACCCTATACAAGGTGAGGGTCCCAGCATGCCTGGATGGGGGCTGTTTGTAAGAAGCCCCCAGGTTCTGCGCGAGTGTTTAGGTAAGTGAGCACTTACTGATGTATTCTCTAATCTTCTTGTAGATTGCCACTCCAGCCAGGTACACTGCCACACTGGCAGGGACATCCATCGCTGTGAGATATCTGCAGAAACTTGGCTTCATGTCAACTGTGCCCCCAGCCAAGAACAACATGCAGGACAAAGTGGAAGACCCTATGGATCGTGGGTCAGGGAAAATGGATAAAACTAAATAAAGGCTGCAGCAGATCAATGCACACAAATATGTAGGCCTACTATACAATAGTAAAAAAAGACTTTTTGATAACATTTTTGTTTTTTTGTATTGCTTTAAATTAACATGACATGCCAACAAATTAACATACTGCATCTTTAATATTATGATCATAAATGCATATGATAATTAATAAGCTAATGTCCCCCCTCCCCACACACACACATCCTGGCTTTGTACCTGACAGGGCTCCCCATCTACTCTGATTCTGATTTAACCCCTGCCTGAAGTTTAAACTTTAATTGTATTGTATGCATTTAAAGTATACCTATGTCCTACTTACCTACTAAAATACAATAAAACTAATCTCTTTTCAAGGTTAACATGCATTGCACATATTGTTACAGCAAGATTGCAGAGGAGAGCCAAATTAGTAAAAATAATAATATGAAAGATTCGCATTGATAAAATACAAGACACTTCTGTCACAATATTCTTACTATGCAGGCGCTCCTCTACTTACGAACCTTTAACTTTTGAAATTTCAGACATACCAACGAAGAGGACTGTAAATCCAAATCTTGTTCGTTGGGCAACCGATTCCTCTCCGCAACATCAAAGTTTGTTCTGCACACCAATTCCACCTAGCATGCCTTCTGGCCACTACTCAGCATAGCGTCCGTACTCCCAGCATCCTAGTTCTTTGTACTTGTGTATTGGTAAGATGTGCTCTCGAGATCAAAGTTTACTTCGTTTTTGTTGTGAAATATTCTGTGCATCAATTATCCATTTTTGTTTTATGTATCATTAGTAATATGTTTTAGGGTAAGTAAACATGTATTGACTTTATATCATACTGTCATACCCCGGTCGTCCGATCCTCTCATGTATTTAAGTCTGCATTAAAGTATGTTTCTCCAGTCTGATTATTAACATCTTGATGTTGTTTTCATGTTCCTGAGTATGATTACCTGAAATTAACCCCATGTTCACCTGATTTTGCCAGCTCCTGTGCTGCTTCCCCGCGTCGAATGCGTGACAGAATGCTCAGAAATATCCTGTCACACTGACTTAAATACACAAGACTAATTAACACAACTAGAAACAGCTGATGATACGGGGAATCCACACGAGTTAGTGAGGGGGGCGTGGCACACAGGAAGATCGGCATGACCCATACTTACTTATGCATGTAGATTTGAGTACCCTTAAAATGATGTTGAATAAAGACTTATGAACATTTCAAGTTAGGAATGGCTGTTCGGAACGTATCGCGGTCGTAAGGAGAGGAGCGTCTGTATTTCCACTCAAAATCTTAGAGTAAACATAATGCAAATAAAATAGTCAGCAGTTTTAACCCAGACAAAGCAGTGGATTCTGAAAATATTCAAAATTTCAAAACATAGAACACTACAATGCACAACTTAAAAACTGAGTACAGGAATATGTATAAAAAAACTTTGTGACGTACCTCAAAGGTATAGCGGAGGTCAGTAGGGTAACTAAGGTTCAGCGCATACGAGAGCAAACAGCATAGCCACACCAAAAGCTACACTTCCAAGGTCTTCCAACACTTTGATGCCTTCAAGGACAATTCCAATTTCATCTGGTTGATCATCTGAAGCATATGTATCTGCATATCTGGCATGATATATGTTACCCTGGTACCTTGGGCGGAGCTTAATTCTCCCCCTCTGACGTCATAAGAGGAAGTGGCGTATCCTAGATTCTGATTGGTCAAGGGTTTATGTCCATATATAGTATCAATACATGCTTATGCCACGTGCAAATACACCCAGCGCATTATTAATTTAATAGCTGCAGGAACTAGTGAGCGGTATTTAGCTACGTACTTCAAAAACATTTTAAAAACTTTTAAAAAGTGCTTTCTTCTTTAAAATATTTGGGTGCTTTCTTCTTTAAAACATTTGTGTGCTTTCTTTTAAAATACGCCGCGGCGCTTACTAACAACACGCGGCTACGGGCCGGACGGACGCCCCCGCTGAACGTGTATGCACTAGCTTGCCAACATCCTAATAATAATAATTGACACCTTTATTGATCCCTGTAGGGAAATTGTCTTTATGCCTCCCACAACTTGTTCTTTTTTCGTAGAGGAAGTTGTCTGCGAAGGGCTGCCACCTGTAGCACCGCCCAGGGAGCTGGGGGTTAAGGGCCTTGCTCAAGGACCCACAGGCTGAGGCTGGGTTTGAACCTGCGACCTTCTGATTACAGGCGCACAGGCTTAGCCCACTGAGCCACACCCTGCCCCTGCTCTATGTTTTATTATACCTTAAAAACGTAACATAAAAAAGCACATTAATAAATACATGTAATGTATTTCTATTCTATTAAAGTTTAATCTCCCAAACCCCCCTATCGGCAACACGTGGCATAAGCATGTATTGATACCATATATGGACATAAACCCTTGACCAATCAGAATCTAGGATACGCCACTTCCTCTTATGACGTCAGAGGGGGAGAATTAAGCTCCGCCCAAGGTACCAGGGTAACATATATCATGCCAGATATGCAGATACATATGCTTCAGATGATCAACCAGATGAAATTGGAATTGTCCTTGAAGGCATCAAAGTGTTGGAAGACCTGGGAAATGTAGCCTTTGGTGTGGCTATGCTGTTTGCTCTCATGTATGCGCTGAACCTTAGTTACCCTGCTGACCTCCGCTATACCTTTGAGGTACGTCACAAAGTTTTTTTATACATATTCCTGTACTCAGTTTTTAAGTTGTGCATTGTAGTGTTTTATGTTTTGAAATTTTGAATATTTTCAGAATCCACTGCTTTGTCTGGGTTAAAACTGCTGACTATTTTATTTTCCTCTCTGAGTTTGCATTATGTTTACTCTAAGATTTTGAGTGGAAATACAGACGCTCCTCTCCTTACGACCGCGATACGTTCCGAACAGCCATTCCTAACTTGAAATGTTCATAAGTCTTTATTCAACATCATTTTAAGGGTACTCAAATCTACATGCATAAGTAAGTATGGGTCATGCTGATCTTCCTGTGTGCCACGCCCCCCTCACTAACTCGTGTGGATTCCCCGTATCATCAGCTGTTTCTAGTTGTGTTAATTAGTCTTGTGTATTTAAGTCAGTGTGACAGGATATTTCTGAGCATTCTGTCACGCATTCGATGCGGGGAAGCAGCACAGGAGCAGCACAGGAGCTGGCAAAATCAGGTGAATATGGGGTTTATTTCAGGTAATCATACTCAGGAACATGAAAACAACATCAAGATGTTAATGATCAGACTGGAGAAACATAATTTAATGCAGACTTAAATACACGAGAGGATCGGACGACCGGGGTATGACAGTATGATATAAAGTCAATACATGTTTACTTACCCTAAAACATATTACTAATGATACATAAAACAAAAATGGATAATTGATGCACAGAATATTTCACAACAAAAACGAAGTAAACTTTGATCTCGAGAGCACATCTTACCAATACACAAGTACAAAGAACTAGGATGCTGGGAGTACGGACGCTACGCTGAGTAGTGGCCAGAAGGCATGCTAGGCGGAATTGGTGTGCAGAACAAACTTTGATGTTGCGGAGAGGAATCGGGTGCCCAACGAACAAGATTTGGATTTACAGTCCTCTTCGTTGGTATGTCTGAAATTTCAAAAGTTAAAGGTTCGTAAGTAGAGGAGCGCCTGCATAGTAAGAATATTGCGACAGAAGTGTCTTGTATTTTATCAATGCGAATCTTTCATATTATTATTTTTACTAATTTGGCTCTCCTCTGCAATCTTGCTGTAACAATGTGTGCAATGCATGTTAACCTTGAAAAGAGATTAGTTTTATTGTATTTTAGTGGGTAAGTAGGACATAGGTATACTTTAAATGCATACAATACAATTAAAGTTTAAACTTCAGGCAGGGGTTAAATCAGAATCAGAGTAGATGGGGAGCCCTGTCAGGTACAAAGCCAGAGTGTGTGTGTGTGGGGAGGGGGGACATTAGCTTATTAATTATCATATGCATTTATAATCACAATATTAAAGATGCAGTATGTTCATTTGTTGGCATGTCATGTTAATTTAAAGCAATACAAAAAAACAAAAATGTTATCAAAAAGTCTTTTTTTACTATTGTATAGTAGGCCTACATATTTGTGTGCATTGATCTGCTGCAGCCTTTATTTAGTTTTATCCATTTTCCCTGACCCACGATCCATAGGGTCTTCCACTTTGTCCTGCATGTTGTTCTTGGCTGGGGGCACAGTTGACATGAAGCCAAGTTTCTGCAGATATCTCACAGCGATGGATGTCCCTGCCAGTGTGGCAGTGTACCTGGCTGGAGTGGCAATCTACAAGATTATTAGAGAATACATCAGTAAGTGCTCACTTACCTAAACACTCGCGCAGAACCTGGGGGCTTCTTACAAACAGCCCCCATCCAGGCATGCTGGGACCCTCACCTTGTATAGGGTTAAGGCGGTGATGGCATGTCCACTCTGGGATTCCTCCATGAGCTTGACGACCTTCTCTGGGAGGCCGACGTGCTCAAGTAGGGGGACCACATTCACACCCCTGCAGATCAAGACAGAAACATTTACTTACTTAGCAGATGCTTCTTATCCAAACAAGATATATTTTTGAGAGAAAGCAAGTCCCTCAAGCAATTGGGGGTTGGGGCCCAAAGTCACTCATATTACCCATCTCGCAACACATGAACACACTTTATTTTCTGTGAGACATTCTCTCCAGAACACAAAACCATTCATACTTGGTATCACATCGCTATTGTGCTGCTTTTTTTAAGGTACGACAGTCAGACCTCAACCCAGAAGCCCCACCTGCCCTCTGATGTTAAGCCAAATGCAAACCTCTAGTGCTGTCTCTAACCTATGACACTGACTCCAAGTCCTCCTCACAACTGCGGTTCACTTACTTCATGGCTGCATAGTAAAACGCCCCGAACCAGATGGAGGACGTCACCAGGTGCACAGGTATCATGACTGGCCCATACTGCTTCAGGGTTTTCTTAAAGCGTTGGACCAGCCCGATGGACTTGTCTTGGAAAGGATCTGAGTTTTCGGGCTGCTGTGGACGCACTGCATTGTCCTGCCTGGCCACTGCTGATGTGCTCACATGACACAGGCTAGGACTCCCCTTCCCAGTCCAGGGTCCGGGTGCTACCGGGCTGTGGGATAGGCCCTGAAACAAGGGTCGCAGAGAAACTTGTTGCAGCCGGGTTAAGTTGCGAACGAACTTATGCATTTTGCTTTTCTGACTTGCACCCAAAAGCCTGCAGGAACTGTCACAAAAAAATCTCTTCCACTGTACAAATGACAGACTAGAGAGATATGTCGAATTTAAGTTCTAGCCAGTGCACAATTGATCCGTGTTGCAGAAAACGTCGGTTTAAATGGGCGTGAAGATGAAATATCCGAGTTCTAGAACTGTGCCTCAACTTATATAGCGCTACTGACTACGTAAATTGGGGCAATTTATGTCATCTGCTTGGAAACGCACCTCAGCGGGACAGCGTGACGCGTGACAATCTTAGCCAATACGATAAATAGAAAATTAACTTCGATAGTCGATATCAGAGTCATCTCGAAATCATGAATTTCATTTTTCTTTTCCTGATCTGGTGTCGTAGATGACTGCTGTAACTGCCTGCTTCACCTTGTGCCCCAAACATCAGCACTCAGGACGATGCTGTCGAATAAATCCCTTATTTGAACTGTATAAGGAAGGGTAATAATCAGTCTTACGCAAAATGTTTTGTTTCAATCCATTACTTCCGTTGACTATCTAGTAGATATCTAGTAAATAGTAATCATTACCTGGTAGTCTGATTACCTCCTCTGCATTACGGAACAAAGCACTTTAGTTGAGGGGGCATAAAAAATGTAGTATTATGCTATTACTCATGTATTAATTAAACACAACCTAAGTCTAAGTAGGCCTTCATACTAATCTCACATTCGTTCATCATTAATGAATCGAGTTACTGTATTTGTCACTATATCTGCTAATTCAGTAAATCTTTGTGACTAAAGAACTACTGACAGAACAAGTAATGAAACACACAAGTTAAATACTGATCTCATGTTTGTATGATGATGATACACCTTTACCGTTTGTCAGGACAGGCAACGGTGCACAAGTACAGACATCCATAAGAACACAAACGGGGCATTTACTGAACAAATAAGCAAAATCAAACTGGCAGACAAAAGATAACAGTCAAAACAGGGCAACTCGCCGGGAGAGCAGGTAAATCCAAAGCAACCAGTCCAGTAAGGGTAATCTAGCGAAATCCAAAAGGAGAGTCCACAGGAAAATTCTGTCGTGGTTTTTTTTCTCCTTCCCTGCCAAATCAGAAGTCAGAGGTCCGCTTGTGCAGTATCCAAAATTCAGTCTTTATTGCAACAATGAAGTTACAATCAAGGCCGGACACGTAAAAGTGTGTCCAGTACTGTTTTACACCAATTTTTATAAAGTAAAAGGTTGATAATATACATTGCGTTCCAAATTATAATGCACAACAGAGTTTCCAAACTTTTCATTTTTATAAAGAACAAAAAATGGTCAGTTGTGTAATTATAAGCAATAGCAGGTTATTACAAACTGAAATCAAACAGTATTCAAGTCAAAACTTTATTATAGGTGATGTTGCATTTACACATAGGACCCCTTGTTAGAAAGGAGCTTCTGAACTCTCCCATCCATTGAATGTGTCAGGTTTTGGATGGTATCTGCTTCAATTGGTTTGCATGAGGACAGAATAGCCTTCCAGAGCTGTTGCTTAGATGTGAACTGCCTCCCACCATCATAGACCCTCCTTTTGATGATGCTCCAGAGGTTCACAATAGGGTTGAGGTCAGGGGAGGATGAGGGCCACGCCATAAGTTTGTCCCCTTTTATGCCCATAGCAGCCAGAGATGCAGATGTGTTCTTTGCAGCATGAGACGGTGCATTATCATGCATGAAAATGATCTTGCTGCGGAATGCACGGTTCTTCTTTTTGAACCATGGCAGGAACTGCGCTTTGAGAAACTCCACATACTTTATGGATGTCATTTTTACCCCGTCAGGGATCCTAAAGGGGCCGACAATCTCTCTCCCCATGATTCCAGCCCAAAACATTACTCCACCTCCTCCTTGTTGGCGCCGTAGCCTTGTTTGTATGGGATGGCCATCAACCAGCCATCCACCATTCCATCCATCTGGACCATCGAGGGTTGCATGGCACTCATCGGTGAACAAAACAGTTTTGAAGTCAGTCTTCATGTATTGTTTGGCCCACTGAAGCCGTTTCTGCTTGTGTGCAGTGGATAGGGGAGGTCGAAAGGATGGCTTACGCACAGCTGCAAACCTCTGGAGGACCCTGCATCTTGTTGTTCGGGGCACGTTGGAGGCACCAGCAGCTTCAAAAACGTGTCTGCTGCTAAGACAAGGCATTTTTGCAGCTGTTCTTTTCCCTTATCAGCACACACACGTGTGTGCTCTGAATCAGCTACATACTTCTTGATTGTGCGATGATCGCGATGAAATGTCTTGGCAATGTTGATTGTTGTCATGCCTTGACCTAAACACTCAACAATTTGTTGCTTCTCAGCAGCCGACAGGTCCTTTTTCTTTCCCATTTTGGTTGAAAATGTAGGCTGCTTAATAATGTGGGACAGCCTTCTTAAGTAGTGTTGCCTTTAATTGGACACACCTGCCAAACTAATTAGCACAGGTGTCTGCAACTGCTTTCAGTGATATAAAGAGCTCCGACACATATCACCATCCATGAGTTCAACTGACAAACAAAAAAAATCTTACCTTATCACTCCTAAACACTTTTTGCATAATAATTTGGAACGCAGTGTATTTGTCCTTTAACATAGTGTTAAAATATACGTTAATAAAAGTGAATATTCATAGGTTCAGGACTAACATAATGTAGCTAACAGAAACTCAGACTAACAAAAGGTGCAAATAGATACTCAGTTGATTACATTGTGTTGATTACATTATAATGTTTACATTGTAATGATTACACCATGGATATTTGGCATACTTTTCAATAATATCATAATACTTGTATTCTACGTTATATAGTGCTAAATAATATTCCATATATTTCCCCCCTTTGTGACTCCAAGGAGTCCCACACATAATCCTGTCCATCCAGCCTAGGGAAATTCCACTCCCAGTCCGCCACAGGCACGGCCCCCCTTCGGGGTCCATGGCAGGCATGGCTCACAAACTACTAACACTGAGAATCAACCAACAGCAGCACAGGGGGTACATCAGGAAGGGAGGGGAGGATCGCCATACAATGACCTCCCCTGGATATATTGCATATACAGCAGGACTACAAAATCTACTACAAACCCAATACAAAAACAGATATATGTAATACAAAGATAAGTAAAAGGTTAACTAATAACATTGCAGACAATTATAACGGACAGTCTGTCCTAATCAGAAAAAATCCCAGATGTCATGGGAGGCAGGCATGCTGCAGGTCTCCTGCTCGGAGTATTCACACACGGAACGGCCGAACTTCAGCTATGGACAGGACTGCATGCTAGGTGTCTATGTCGCCATCCGTTTCCGTGTTGGTCCAGGAGGATGCCGCTCCAAACGGTCCTCCCACCACTCTAGACATTGCAGCTATAGTCACCTGCCGGGACAGTGCTCTCCCCACTAGGGAGCGAACAAGAGGAACTACACAACAAAAGATTAGTAGCAGAGCAAAAATGAGCACAGCACCCACACAGAGTGCTTTCATAAGGTCTTGCTGCCAATTTCCCCACATATCATACCACCAGTCAAACAACCCGTCATGTTGTCCTGCATTACTTGCCATCTCATCCTGTAACCCCTGCAACTTTCTCATAGCCTCAGTAAAGGAACCATCCGGGGCTGTATTATTAGGAATAAACGTACAGCACTGATCCCCAAACAGCACACACACTCCCCCTTTTTCTACCAGGAGCCAATCCAGGGCCATTGTGTTCTGACAGGTCATCAGACTGGTGGCCTGAAGCTGCTCCCCCAGAGATGTGAGTGCCTCCTGAGTATAGTTGGTAAACCTCTGCTGATTATAGTACAAATAATTTATCCATTCCACATTTTTGTTAGGAGTAGGCCAAATAAATATTCATTCGAAATCAGCAGCTATCTCACTTCTCGCCTTATATTTCTCTGGAATGCCCCTTGGCTGGCCAATCGCATCTATATACTGTATACATTGGATCCTTCTGTGATGCCCGGCCCGTCCGCTCCTCGTGTGTGCTACGCCCCCCTGCTTACCCACGTGTTCGTTCCCGATTGTACCCAGCTGTGTCTAGTTATTTTGATTAAGTCCTGTGTATTTAAGTCCTGGTCTGACCTGTTCCCATTGTCTGTCATTGATGTTAGTTGGCGTCTGATGTTTCCTGCTCCCCGTAGTATTATTAAATCCCCGTTTTCCCCGTACCTTGCCTGTCTTGCCTGCTTCCTTGCCTGCCTGCCTGTCCGTGAGCCTTACCTGCACACACGTCGCGTGACAGAATGACAGAACTAACCAAAGAGGCAGAGCGGCAGACCACGAACGAACGGCTCGGTCTGCTGCATGAGACCCACTATTGGCTTAGCCAGCCCGACGTGATGGAGGACCCCGTCGCGATGGACCTAGCCACCCATAGCTGCGACCTCCTGCTGACTATGTCCCCTGCGGGGGACGGGAAATGCCTGGAGGAAGTGCGTTCCCACCTCTACCAGCTCATCCAAAGACTGACGGTAAAGAGGTTGGGATTGGACGCACCCAGCGTTGCGGAGGTGGCTCCCCCGCCTTCCGTTCTAGCGGAGAGGGAGCAACCCTCCGCGAACACCGTGATGGCCAGGAGGAAGAAGAAAAGGAAGCCAGCGACCGCCCTCATGATCGCTCTGGGAGCATGTACGCTCCTCCCTGCTTCTCTTCCGACCAGGGAACGAGAGGACTCCCTGGCCGATCTGGAAGTCACCATCGCAGCTCAGCTCCTCGCCGCCACGGAGCTACCGCCTCCCTTGGAGCGGTATAACTTCCGGCCTGAGCGGCTGGCCAATAAGGGGGCCGGTCCTGTACGAGACGCGATTCCATGAGTGCCCCGACATCTTAAAGGGGCCGTACCCATGCTGCCCTCACGGGACCTGCCTCCAGGGCAGCCCGGGCAGCCGCCTTCGCTGCCCCCTGTGCAACCGGAACAGCCGCCTGCGCAGCCTCCTACGCAGCCTCCTGCGCAACCGGAGCAGCCGCCTCCGCTGTCCACTGCGCAGACAGCTCAACTCCCTCAGCCTGCAGCGGATCCTGCAGCGCCCCCTCCGCCTGCAGCAGCTTCCGAGGCGCCCCCTCCGCCTGCAGCAGCTCCAGCGGCGCCCCCTTCGCCTGCAGCAGCTCCAGCACCCACGCCCGAGGCACTCCCCCAGCCTGCAGCTGCAGCGCCCACGCCCGAGGTGCTCCCTCAGCCTGCAGCTCCCAGGCAGGTGCCCCCGCTGCAGCAGCCTGCAGCTCCGGTCCCTGGCCCCATTCCTAATCCCCTTTCCTTTGTGACTCCAGCTCCCGATCCCCCTCCAATCCCTTCGGCCCTAGTTCCCGAGGTAGTCCCTGAGGACTCCACCGAAGCTCCTCCCTCTTCGGAGGTGGAGGAGCTTGAGTGGGACCCCTCGGGGACCCTGCAGGTGACTCTGGTGCCCTCACCCCGGCGAGCCCGGCCTTGGCCGCGAGGCTTCCTGTCCGTGTCCCATAAGGGGAGGGGACACAGACGCCGGGCTAGGATCCCTCCCGCCCTTCCCCCTGGCTCGCCCTCCGTCGCCTGCGCTGGGGCTCGGGGGGCGCCTGCGGGTCCTGGCCCTCCCGGTCGGACGTTGCCTGCGGGTCCCCCTCCGCGGCCTCGTCGCCCAGCCTCGCTCCCCCCTCCGGTGCTTTGCATACATTGTTCTTAATGCACACCTCACATTCTGACAACCTTGCATCCACCATTGCTTGCATCTGAGGTGCCCAGAAACCTTGTCGTGTAATTTTCCGTAACACCTCCCCCCTTGCGCAATGGTCAAGACCATGCGCATCCGTTATCAAAATGTTCACCAGAGACAGAGGTGCAGCCAAAAGTCCCTCATGGTTGCAATACAGACCATTAGCATCCTTAGAGGCCCCCCTTTTTATCCACACAGAGGCCTCATAGGGGCCCGCACACTCCTGCAGGGCCACCAGATCAGAAACAGTAAGGTCCAGCTCTACAGTCACCATAGGCAAAAGATGAGCAGTCCTGACCTGGGCAGCTGCCCTGGCTGCCACATCAGCGGCCGCATTTCCTTGAATAACAAAATCACGGCCTCTGCGGTGGGCCTGACACTTAACAATAGCCAAACGCTTAGGACGCATCATTGCGTGTAGCAACTCCAAAATCTGATTATAATGCTGAATGGGGGAGCCGTCACTTTTGCGAAACCCCCTTTGCTTCCAGACTGCTCCAAACAGATGGCATACACCGTGTGCGTATGCAGAGTCTGTGTAGATTGTAACCGTCTTATGTTGTCCTCACCGGCACGCCTCAGCCAAAGCCCCTAGCTCCGCCAATTGACTGGAACATGGCTGTGCCGCTGGCCCTGAAACGAGAGTGTAAAAATCATCACCCTGTGCCTGAACTACAGCAAACCCAGCCTTCAAGGCATCCCCATCTCTCCAACATGAGCCGTCCACAAACAACACCATCTCGCTATTTTCAATGGGAGAACTCTCCAAGTCTGGTCTCAGTTTAGTGTAAACCAAAGACTCTGCCACACACTCATGTGGCTGCCCCTCATCCTCCAGGGGAATGCTGTCTGCAGGGTTTACTGTAGTGCAGCACTTTATTGTCACATTCAGGTAAGAGAGAAATGCAAAGTACGCTAGCTGCCGTGCTGGGGTCAACACAAATTTGCCTTTGTCATTAAGGTCCACCACCTTATGTGAAGTATAAATTGTCAATGGATAACCCATTGTGATGGCAGTGGCCTTTTCATAGCCTAAATAGGCAGCCACCATTCCCTGGCAACAGGGTGGGTATCCCTGAGCCACATTGTCCAGCTTCATGCTGTAGTATGCCAATGGCTGCTTCCATCTGCCAGGACACAAGTCCTGAGTCAGCAGGGCTGTCCCAAAGCTGTCCTTCCTGTTCCCGACATACAGATAAAACGGCTTGCTGTAGTCTGGGAGGCCCAGAGCAGGTGCATTCTGTAGCTCCTGCTTGATAGATTCAAATGCTACTGAGGCCTCATTTGTCCAAATTAAGGAGGCCTTCAAATTAGTGTGGCCCTCCTCTTTTATCAGTGCCCACAACGGTGCCACCTTCACAGCATAGTCCTCAATCCAGTCCATGCTGAATCCTGTCATCCCTAAAAAAGTCAGCATCTGTGACACAGTCATAGGCTACAGAGCCTTAGTGATCCCCTTTAGCTGTTCTGCTGCTATAGCTTTCCTCACGCCCCAAGTACGTAACCTGCTCTTGGCAGTACTGCAATTTGGCCTTGGACACCTTATGCCCCCCTTTCGCCAAGACCTTCAGCAACTGCACTGAGTCTTGGTGGCAGTCTGCCAGCGTTTCAGCACACAACAATAGATCATCCACATACTGTATCACTGTACTTTTTAAATTCAGTCCATCTAAGTCTGCCTTAAGCACCTGATTAAAAACATGCGGCGAATGCTTAAATCCCCGTGGCATCCTCGTGTAGGTATACTGCTGACCCCTGTAGGTGAAAGCGAACAGAAACTGTGACTGTTCTGCAAGGGGCACACTGAAAAACGCTGAACACAAATCCACAACTGTAAACCATTTTGCATTGGGGGGCACATTTGTCAACAGTGTGTGTGGATTGGGAACTTCTGCTGTCTGATCCTCCACTACCTCATTTACTGCACGCAAATCATGTACCAGCCTCCACTTTTCACCTCCTGCCTTTGGCACAGGCAAGAGGGGGGTGTTGCAGCAGCTAATGGTAGGCAACAACACCCCTGAATCCAGTAATCCCTTTATTGTTTCCCTTATACCTTCCTCGGCCTCAGGTTTCAAGGGGTACTGGTTTTTCCAGGGTGGTGTGCACCCTGGTTTAAGATAAATTTCCACTGGGCTAGCTGAATTTACTAGGCCTACATCTGTATCATGAGCAGTCCACACCTGCTCAGGCACTTCTCTTTCCATTTCCTGCCAGCATTCCTCTGTATTTTCTTTTGCATCACACTGTACTCTTATCATGCTCCACAGCCACGAATCTCTGTTGTCTAACTTCAAATCACCTACAACCTTTGCACTCCCCTGAATCCTCAACATCTTTTCTCCTGCCGCTGCCTGCACGCCTTCATGCATCGTCGGCACCCAAACCACCTGCTTTGCTTGCCGCATCATTTTTCCCAGATCCAGCATGGACTGATTAAAAGCCACCGCTATGTGGGGCTCTGTGTCTGGTATGTTGTACCATTCTCCCACTATTCCCGTTTTCCGTATCGGGATGGCTACTCCCTCAGGGCCTAATATTATCCCGTCTGTTATCATGCACATCCTTTCTTTCTCCCGGCCAGGCAGAGACTCTATCAGCTGATCCTACTCACCCTTTACTTCAGGATCACAGACTTTTCTCCATCGCAATAAACAAATATGTTTTTCCTGGTCCAATTTAACCTATTGCTATATTGTTCCTATATAAATGGGCCCCACTGTTCTAAAATTTCCCAAATTTTTCCAGTAATATCATCAATCCCATATAAACTACACTGCCCTCTATGGAACAACAAATTTCGTCGCATAAGGCTGTACTGTCCACTGAGCACCTCTACACCCCCCTCTGTACATTTTATGTCTATCTGCAGCTGACACAAAGCATCTCTGCCTAACAAATTCACTGGGGTGTGCTCTGATATTAGTATGGGCATATTTACATTTTTGTCCCCTATCTTAATCTCCACTGGAGCAGATTTTGGAATATGCTGCACTTGTCCCGAGAATCCTATGGTCCTAACCTTCTCAGCGGACTGGGGGATATGACTGGCATCTTTTAGTCCTACACAAGTGTAGGTGGCTCCGGTGTCTATCATCATTGGTATTACTTTGCCATTTATTTGAACCTGCAGCATCGGCTCAGCCTCAGACCCCTTACTCAACATTGGCATCTGAGGTCCCCCTTTAGGATTCTCTGGGCACCCCTAGAATAAACGTCCCTGGGCCCACGGGTTGATCGGACCCCGTGGTCTGTTATTCTGCAACTGCAGATTGCCACCCCTGCCTCTATTTGGCATTGGACCTACAGAGCCTCCTGGATTAACCGGGCCCATAGGGCGTCTCGGGTTCACCCCCTGAAAGGGTGGAATTGGGCGGACTCTAGTGGTGTGTCCGGGCTGGTTACAGTTCCAGCACACTAGCTGAAGTGGCCTGTTCCCCAGTGTTCCCATAGACTGGGATCATCTAATTTGTGGGAAATCAGGTGCTCTCTGGTCACCCCCCCACCTATCATATCTATTCGCTCTATTCCAATCAGGGAGAGAAGGCCAATTAGTGTTCTGAGGGGCCCCAGCGACAGGAGACTGCCGGCTGTCCACAGGCTGCCCCCGGGGGCTGGGGTCCGGAGAAACCACTGGTGCCTGGACTTTTTTCTTTTTAGCGGTCAGCTCCTCCAGCTGCATCTGATTCAGTTTCTTTGTCAGTTCCCTCTCACGCTCTTTAGCAGAGTCCTCCTCCTCTCTGCACAAGTCAATAGCGTGAATCAGCTGCTCACGGTACTGCTGCTCAGGCATAGTAATAAGTCCCACAACTTGCCTTAGCCTGCTTCTCACTGGCTTAGGGAGCGCGTCCTGCAGTGCCCTCCGGTACAGACCTCTGAATGCCGGATTCTGCAGGTCCTGCTCTGTCTCAGTGCGCCACCGCTTTTCTTGAGCTTGCAGATAGGCAGCAGGGCTCTCCCCCTCCTTTATGGGCTCCACCTTCATTTCAACCACACTCAGCCGTGGAGGAAACATCGCAGCTGGTGCCAGAGGTTAGCGCGGTAACCATCAAAGGGACATGCATCATTCACAGGAGTCCCTGTCGCCACTGCCAGGCCACTAATTCGCAGCAGTCTCTCCATTGCATCCACCCCCAAAGCGCGAGCCATAACTGCCTTTATGTCCCCTATAGCCAGGAGCCGACCCATAGTTACCTCCTCTAATGCTTTTATCTACTTTCCGGCCCATTCTGCCAGAACTGGGAGTCTGAGAAGCAGGCCCTCCAGATCCTGTCCTGCCCACGGCACATACTGTGTCTGTGCTCCTTTCACCATTAACGGAAGCATCGGAGTACCTGGTGTACCTTGGGGGGGGGGGGGGGGGGCCTTACAGCCCTCCTGCTTCTCACTACTCTATCCTCTACTCCTTCCTCACTCTCCGTTTCTATCTCCTTCTCCTGAAACTGACTCCATCCTTTAAATGGAGGGTTAGGGGTGTCCAGCAGGTGCATCAGCCCTTCTGCATCACTACCACTACTTACTCCATTCCCCACCTTTTTAGCACTTCCTTTTTTCTCAGACCCACATACCTGGCCTTCTGTTATTAGCTCATTTCCTCACAGTCCTTCTTCCACGGCCTGCCGCAGCAATGCACTCACTTCCCTGTATCCATCTAGACAACTTGCCGTTCCTTTCTGCTCCCTTCCTTCATCCTTCTGTGTCACCTCACCTTTGAATTCTACCTTCCCCTCTATTACTGGAAACTGACTCTTGTATGAAGGAGGTGGGGCTTCCACTAACGGGTACTGCCTTTGATAAGACGGTGGCCATATTCCTTCCTGCCTCATCTCTTCTTTCTCGCTTAGTGCCTTTCTCATTGCTTTCTGGTCCCTTCTCCAGGTTTCTCCCTTTACTTTAAACAACCTCAAAACCTCCAGTTCCTTATGCCTTTTCTTTTTACGCCTTTCTGTGCTCTTATTAGCCTTATGATACTTTATCAGAGTCTCCATCTCCTCACTGCTACATCCCATGTGCCCCCTTTAGGCTACTTAGTTACCAGAGCCTTTGTTCTATTCTCCCACTTTTTAGACATCTTTTCTATCTTTGTTTTAAGCAGGGGGTGCTCCCTCCCCAACTGCTGTACTGGTGTGTCTGCTGCCTTTACTGGGCCCTTCGTTTTACTGCTTTCCTCCACTCTACTGTCACGTAGGCTGTTTTCCTGTCTGATATAAAAATTAACAAATTTCCTCACAGCCAACCCGTGTTCTATTGTTTTCCTTTCTTTTCCTTAATAAGAATTTTCTCCCTGACTGAACCTACTTCACCTTAAAGTGTCACTGACTCTAAATTATTTTCTACTTACTCTTAATGTTGCACCCAATTATCTATGAGCACACATATACCAAAGCCTCCCTTCTCTCTTTTTTTCAGCCTGATTTTACGTTTGTCTGTTCACCGTGCACACGAGCCTCCTCACGCTTTCTCTGTTAAACTCCCTAATTCCATGGGAAGTCATAAAACCTCTTGTCTATGACCTGTTGTTCTCTCACAAAGATGTGCTTTAATACCCTTTATCTCTAAACTTAGTCTCTATAGTCCGTAGAATCTTCTAATCACATTTGATTCAAAAACTTTATTTTGAGATTTGTCAAAATTCTAGACTCACCTACCTGCACTTCCACTACTATAAATGATTTTTTATAAAAATGCACAAATGCTCTATCCAGTCCCCTGCTTGATTGATCCCTTTTTAATTTTAGTCTCCTAAGCGGTTTTACCTCTGGGGTACTTATTTCTGCTTTATGCACCTTATCACTCAACTTATCCGTCATATGTGCTTTTTCTCCGATTTAACCCAAAATTGCATATATGACCATTTTCCCCACTTCTGCATAACAAAACCAGTCTGATCCAGCAGACCTTTAAAATCCCCACAACTTCTAATACTTAGGCTCTTTCTGGCCTTATTACTTTACCAATATTTTATTTGCAACACAATATAACCTTTGCTTAAAACAATTCCTTAGCAACTTAGCAATATCTTTGCATCACGACATAACAGCATTCTTCCCCCACAACTTGAAACACACGGGCCCCTCCCTTAGGGCAACCCAACCTTTACTTTATCAGAACAAGAAGACCCCCTTCTCTTAGGGCGATGTCTCCGACTCACACTAATCCAAGAACCTGCAGCACAAACACTGGCCCTCTCTCAGGGCAATACCTTTAAATCACTATTAAACCTTCAAGGCTTCTACGCCTCGCAACAGTATATCAAGCCCTCAGGGTCAACTTTCCCCTTCTTCAAGGCTTGTCTCTGAGGGAATATCCACACGTGACCCTTCCTTTAGGGATTTCTCTCACATCACACACACACTGGGCCCACTGGACACTGCACAAACAGCTCTCTTATCTTTAGTTCTTTTAATCGGCGAGTACCCTTACCGGGAGGCCCTGCCTGGCGGCATATGTCCCCGAGACACCCCCGTCTCCGTCTCCCTATTCTATTTCCCTATTCTATTAAACAATAATAAAAACCTTTCGTTACCTATGTTTAGGGCGCGCCGCTTAAATGCAGACGGGTGTCTCCCTGTTCTCCGCCAGGTGGTCGCCTCCCCAGGTCTCTTCTCCGATCCTGTTCGTGACGCCAATTTATGTCGTGGTTTTTTTCTCCTTCCCCGCCAAATCAGAAGTCAGAGGTCCATTTGTGTAGTATCCAGAATTCAGTCTTTATTGCAACAATGAAGTTACAACCAAGGCCGGGCACGTAAAAGTGTGTCCAGTACTGTTTTATACAAGTTCTTATCATTTAACAATATCTCGTCACTTAAGCATCATCATTCCTTCAGCCATTCACAATAATTGATTTCCCTTAATCCACACCCCTAGGTGATAAGTTTGTCCATCATTTCTTTTACCGTTTGGTCTCTCGGCTGAACATAATGGTGGCACGAGCAGCTCCACTTCGTTTTTTTTTTAAATGCTCAGCCGTGAACTTCTGGTGAACTCAGGCGAATCCCTGAGTAGAAAACCTAGGCAGTTTCAGCCTTTTACACATTGTCTAACTAAAAGGTTGATAATATATTTGTCCTTTAACATAGTGATAAAATATATGTCAATAAAAGTGAGTATTCATAGATTCAGGACTAACATAAAGTAGCTAACAGAAACTCAGACTAACAAAAGGTGCAATTAGATACTCAGTTGATTACATTGTGTTGATTACATTACAGTATGTTTACATTGTAATGATTACATCATGGATATTTGGCATACTTTTTAATAATATCACAGTACTTGTATTCTATGTTATATAGTGCTAAATAATATTCCATAATTCCAGCATGGAAAAATCTAGACAGTAATATAATGAACAGAGAATTTGGAGAAGCTAGGAAGTATGCCAGCGGTGTGTTTAGTCAGCGCTGACTAAAATATCCTGTTTAACTTCTGCCTTTGTGAAACACTGTGTGGCAAGTGCATGTCACACTGACTATTCTGACAATAAAGAAGCCAGCTTCAGCTTGGTAATTAACCATCTGGTTTCTTCGACTTTCACTCAGGAGCAAAAGCAGTCTTTAAACTGGAAATAATCTCACATTCACTGCGAGAATTATCGACATCGACTGATATGATTTTAATTTTTTTATCATGATAACAGGAAGATATAGTCAAAATTAAACATCCTCTTTTTCTTAAGTGATGAACACTCATAGATTTGGAGGGGGGGCGGAGGGACACATCCCCTCCATTGTTGAGATGCGGAATCGTTCCCCTCAATAATATCATATAAACTATAATGTATAGTTGACAAAAACACTAATGATTAATGTTTCTCATCACATAATTTAACGTTTTTTTTCCTGACAGTTTTTACCTAGAGAACCCCTACCCTCCATTAAAATGGTTTAGTCTAAACTCCCATTCCGGCTGACGCTCACTTCCACACCTGTGAGCAAATGGACAAGGGAGCGGCCAGCGATCGGCAGAATGTGGCTTTAACGTGAACATACTGTAATACATTGAAGACCTATGGCAACCAATATGGTATATTGCAACAGCAATAAAGGGTTGAATAAAAACAAACAAAAACCAACAGTTAATCAATAAAAGACCGTGTGAAATTGAATTTCATCGTCTCACGTCGATCAATTTTTATAAACATTATTTATTTTGGCAGATTGCAACTAGCTTTGTTAGCTAATAACACATTATTCATTACTTTACAATACGCAAAATTTCGTAATACTTCATGTTTGTATAATGTTATTTTGTTCCTAGGACTTGAACACACGAGGAACGATGCAGTAAGAGTAAAGTACATTACAGAGATGTAGGTTGAAACTCTTGATTACATATTTTCTGTAATACAAAATAACAGCACACGTTGGTTATGTGTTTCTATGTTGGCTTTTATAACTTACATCTAAGCCAGATTAAAACGGTGAACATGTTAGTACGTTAATTAATGGTTCACCCGTGCGCGAATTGCGTAACGGGATTTTTGACGCGCACATTGATAATTAAATGTTCTATAGAAGAAAATTCCGTTTTCTTTGTAACCAAGTCCATGATAACTTTAAGATCGCTCAGACAATGTTAAATGCTAAGGCGCCAAAGAACAAATATTTTGCACAAGTACAGAGTATTTTGCACTGAAATATTAAACGCTGGATAAGAAATATAAGGAAATCATGGGTGTATACACCGCACAATGTATTGGTGGTTGCCAGTCAATTTAGGGAAATTGTGGAAAGATTACAATTAAGTAGATAACAAGAAGTGATTAAAATTTCTAAGCAGTGGCAAAAATCCATTCCCAACGGACGGTATATAGGCTAAGATATATAACTGCAGCTTCACTAAGCACATCAAAGTGCAGTGTGTCCAGGCAAAAACACAGTTCTGTCAGTTATCTTCATTGTGGGAAGGTATGAAAGAATTTACAAATTACTGTGGAAGATTGTCCTTTTATTTTGAAGGATCACGTACTTTGTTTAAAATGTAACGTCGACAGGCTGAAATATTATCGTGTGAATTATCGCCGTCTTTATACATACTTTTCCTAAGTCTGCAGACTTGAAATAATCCGTTTCTAGATGAAAGGTTTAAGACGCTTTGGCCCTTCCATAAGCTCCGCCCCCGATGACGCATTTTCCCCCTCTACGTTGCAGTGACGTTAACATAAAATACGTTCTAGAATACCAGTGTGACGTGGAAGAGAATAAATACCGCAGCCGGGCAAACGATTCTCATTTCGTCTTAGTAGTTATTGGAGGAAGCATCAGGTGATAGCCATGGCCAGTTTATTTCGCTATTTCCAGCCGCGCCATTTGCTCTGCGCAACCGGACTGGTGGTTGCAGCAGCCGGTACAGCGTACCTTGTGCGGCGACTCCGTAAAAGGGCGGAGCTCCAGGAAGGTACCTGGATAATTATCGTCTATATGTGTAACATATATGCATTTCACATTTAGATAAAAACACATTTTTAAATTACACACGTATGTGCTACACACTTGAAAGAGTAATACTGTTTTCACGGATTAACACTTCAAACAATAATAATTCGTTTTGATTAAATATATGTGTAGTAATGTATCACTTACACTTAACAATGGCAGTGCCCAGAGAACCAGAGGAGCCGACCAACCCCTGCACATCGCCCATCCCTGCCGTACACACCGTGGAGCCACCTTGTAAGTGTGCCCGCCACTCCCGTCCAAAGACCTTTGTCATGTTATTTGCCAGGCTTCCCGTTTTAATGTAACATAAGAGATGCTGGTCCGGACCAATTTCCATCCATCCATCCATCCATCCATTTTCCAAACCGCTTATCCTACTGGCTCGTGGGGGGTCCGGAGCCTATCCCGGAAGCAATGGGCACGAGGCAGCCGGACCGACTTAAGATTGGTTTATTTATCTATCGCATCTGCTTATATTTGTGATGATACTTTGACTTGGGTAAGTGCTGTTTATTACCTAGAGAAACTTAAACTGCCAGGTAATCAGTAACACCACATTTGCCCTGATTACTGCTGTTTTCATATCATCAGTTACCGGCCTAACTTTACCTGATGATTTTTAGGTGTTTCATGTTCATGTTGTGACGTTTCCTATTGTCATTTGAAGTGCTGTGGTCTCTGCAGTTGGTACTGAATAAGCAGTGTGCTGAATAAGCAGGAAAATGGATGGATGGATAAATTGTTTAATCGTCTTTAGTTATTCTATTCATGAGATTTGTACATATCAAACAGGATTGTAATTACTTTCCTTTTTTTCTTGCTAAAGCATTTCCCTGGTTCGGAATAGACATTGGTGGGACCCTTGTAAAATTAGTCTACTTCGAACCAGAGGAGGAACAGGCAGAAGCGGAGAACCTGAAAAACATCCGCTCCTGTCTGACCTCTAATGTGGCTTATGGCTCCACCGGCATTCGAGATGTGCAGCTGGAAGTGAAGGATCTGGAGCTGTGTGGCCGAATGGGGAACCTGCATTTCATTCGTTTCCCCACCCAAGACCTGACTACCTTCCTGCAAATGACCCGTGACAAGCAGTTCTCCGGGCTCCATACCACACTCTGTGCCACAGGTGGTGGGGCCCACAAGTTTGAGGCTGATTTCCGAACGGTGAGTTCTGTTGATGTTACATTTCATTACAATATAATGCAATTCACTTTCTCTTTGAAAATGTGAAATTTCCAGAGGAAATCACAAATCCTATTATGACTTTTTTTTCCCCGTAACCCCTTCAGATTGCTGGTCTACAGCTCGTGCAACTGGATGAGTTGGATTGTGTCATCCGGGGGGTCCTTTTCATGAGCTCCAGTGGACCCTCTGAGTGTTTCTACTTGGAAAATCCTAACCATCCAGAGCAGTGCTTCCTCAAACCATTCCAACTGGAGAACCCTTTCCCATTCCTACTAGTCAACATCGGATCTGGGGTCAGCATTCTGGCAGTCCATGGCAGAGACAATTTTAGACGTGTCACTGGAACAAGGTGAGCTAGCCTCTGGTGATAATTTTCAAATCTTCTAAAGCTAATATTGATATAACAGTTTGAAACTGTCTGGCTTTCAGTCTTGGTGGAGGAACGTTCCATGGACTGTGCTGCCTGCTGACGGGTTGCTCCACGTTTGAGGAAGCACTGGAGATGGCCTCACATGGGGACAGCACACGGGTGGACAAGCTTGTGCAGGACATTTATGGGGGAGACTATGACAGGTTTGGTCTCCCAGGCTGGACTGTGGCCTCCAGGTAGGATGTAGTCATATAATATTTAAGTCAGCCTAGAATGACCTGCATCCCCGGTCCTGAATCAAGGCTTAAAATTGTGCTTAAAAAATGTAATACTGTAAAAAGTCACTACAGCAAGGAAGGATGTCTGGAGGTGGTGGATGCTGAGTAATCTGAAAAGCAGCTGGCATGCAGTAACCCTCAGTCATGTTTAAACCTAGAATTTAATGATCAGTGTTGACACACCACTGCACAACAACGGGATGTGTCCTCTGCATTTAACCCATATGTGACAATGTGACATAGCAGGGGGCAGCTAACTCAGTGCCCGGGGAGCAGTGCTTGGGGACGGTACCTTGCTCAGGGTACCAAAGTGGTGCCTTGTTGGTCGGGGATTCAAACCTGCAATCTTTCAATTACAAGTGCACTTCCCTAACCATTAAGCCACCACTGCCCAGAGGTGTCAGCAATAATCTGCATGATACCTGATGCTGCAGGAATAACCAAGACATGTCAGAGAAGAAAAAAATAGGGTTTATTTATAGTTGTGTACTCTTTGTTTCAGTTTTGGAAACATGATTTCCAAGGAGCAGCGCGATTTGGTGTCCAAAGAAGATCTGGCCAGAGCAGCATTAGTTGCCGTCACTAATAACATTGGCTCCATCACCAGGATGTGTGCCCGGAATGAGGTAAACATTTATCAGGACTTACACACATCGTGCCTGTGTGCTCTGTTCATATATGATTCACATACGTGATGCAGAATGGGACGAACCACATTACTAAAGGAATTTGCCATTATGTTGAGCAAATCCATATCCAGAACAAAGACAGAATTCTAGCTTTTCCCTAATAAACAACGTTGCCCTCTATTCTGTCAAGATATTAAAAGTTTCTTACAGTTTTTTATGTCTAACAAGCATCAGAATGCAGTTACTCTCTAGTGTCTCCCATGATTTAAAACCCAAATTCCAATAGTAGTAAAAGCCTTTCCTTCATGCTGTTCAGTAACCACCGGGGCAACAAGTATATTTTTGTTTTAAACGGGGGTATTTGTTTAAAACTGCTTGCTTACTGCTTTCTTTATTCTTTGAAGAATATAGAGAGAGTTGTGTTTGTGGGCAACTTCCTGAGGGGTAACATGCTGTCCATGAAGCTCTTGGCCTACTCAATGGAGTACTGGTCTGCTGGACAAATGAAAGCGCTGTTTCTTCAGCATGAGGTATGAGTCATTTTAACCTCAAGCCTCCCTTGACGTCTTGAATGTTAATGAATGTTAATGGCTGCTAGCTTATGAACTTTTCCTATAAGCTGCTAAAGAATCAGCCATTTTGTTGATGCGATTTTTATTTCCGTTATTTATGATTTTTTTTCTCATAAAGCAGTTATTTATTTGCTATGAGCACCACAAAATGAATGTATACTGTTTATAATGTGCATAATGGTTTTTATTATTTTACAGGGCTACTTTGGCGCTGTCGGGTCACTTCTGGAACTATTAAAATCCTCCTGAGCCCAGAAGTTTAAATAACCAGGGTCACATGAAATTCAACCGCCCTCCTGTACCTCTGTAACTACATCTTTGCCATGTGATCAGGTAGTGTACTCTATGGTCTAATTTAAATACTATGCATTCTGTTTTCATTTTTGTCTTCTAACTAAGCTTTTCTTTTGTAGGATCACACATGCACATATCACAGAGCTTAATTTCCAGGTACAAGCTCTGAAACCTCAAACTCACCTGAAATATCGCAAAACTCTCCCTCGTCGGCGGTGAGAGGAGCTTCGCTACTGATCGTTTACGTTACCTGGTGATGCAGCTCGCTGGACGAGCCTTCTAACCCAGGTTACTATGCGATACTTGTTATTAGTGAATCCCATTTAAGTCTCACATTAACAGACTCACGGGGATTCACAATCGAGTTTGGAGGAGCTGATGGAGAAGAAGAGAAACAGATCCAAAAAGTTTGTTTTATAATAAAAACCTTTAAAAATATTTCTGAGAGTGTGTTGTACCACTTATTCCTGAATAAACTAAGCTTATTTCCTGAAGGAAGATTAGAGCTAGTTCAGGGGGGTATTCTATGAAAGTAGCTAAAGAAGGTCAGACTCCACTGAAAAAGTGAGACTCAAACTAGCGCCATCTCCCAATTAAGCCTGAAGTCGTTCCACTAACGCAGAACGAGACTTTTCTAATCAAGGCTACTTCAGACAGACTTGCATAGTCTCACTTAGTGCACGTACCCGAGATATTTAGGTGGTAGATAAAATGACGCAGAACAAGAGCAAACCGAGAGCAGCTTTTTTTCGCAGCAGAACAAATACTTCTGAAGGAGCTATATGAAAAATACAAAAATATTATAACAAAAAAAAAGGCAATACTGTAGCTATCAATAAAGCCAGAGTGATGGCTTGGCAGAATATTGCAGACAGACTAAATGCGTAAGTCATGTACATGTTACCAGTATGTGTGACTAGTGATTCGGTGATACAGTGATTAACACTGTTGCCTCGCAACAAGAAGGTTCCTAGTTTGAACCTCCTGGCCAACAGACTCCTCTCTCTTTTGGTTTTATATGTTCGTTTTACTTTATTGTGTAATTCTTTATTCTTTGATCTCCATAAAGTACTTTAAATTGCATTGAAATTGCACAAATAACTATCTCATCTTTCCATGTTACTAATAAATTCAAATTTTATTTGTCACATACGTAGTCATACACAGTACGATATGCAGTGAAATGCTTAGATAACTGCTCCTGACCTAAAAATAAAAGACTATGAATAGGAATAGGAAATAAATATGAAAATTAAAATAAAAGGTAAATTAAACTAGGAAAGAATAAAATAAAATATAAAAATTAAAGTTAAAAATAAAATAACTGTACAACAAAAACACACAATATAGAAAATATATGAAGAATATATGAAGAAATATAGAACAATAAGAGCAGCTGTATGAGTAGGTATATATTTATGTAATTTTTGTGTGGAATGGAGTTAGAATAAATGGTAATAAAGGAATGGTAATGTCCAGGATTATGCAATCCACATATTTAAAGTGTCTTGTGCAGTGCAAATATGCTTAAGAGTGATTTATTTAAAGTGACTTGTGATAGAGTGATTTGATGACCACGAAGTGTAGTTGTGCAGTGGCCACTAGTGTAAACGAATGTCCAGAGTGTATGTAAAAACCATATGTGTGGGTCAGTACTGTGTGGTGGTGTGATTAAGAGACCGTATCGCATGCGGGAAGAAGCTCCTCCTCAGTCTCTCTGTGTTGGCCTTCAGGGAGTGGAATTGCTTTCCTGACCTCAACAGAGAGAACAGTCCATTTTTGGGATGGCTGAAGTCCTTCACGATCTTCCTGGCCTTGGTCCAGCACCGCCTGCTGTAGACTGAGTGCAGGTCAGGGAGCTCGATGCGGATGGTGCGCTCAGCTGATCGCACAACCCTCTGTAGAGCTCGTCTGTCCTGCATGGTGCTGTTCCCGAACCAGGTTGAGATGTTTCCTGTCAGGATACTCTCTATGGTGCAGGAGTAAAAGTTCCTGAGCACCTTGGAGGGCAGTCAGAAGTCTCTCAATCGTCTGAGGTGGTAGAGACGCTGTTGGGCCTTTTTCACCACGGTGTTGATGTGACAGGACCATGAGAGGTCCTGCGTGATGTGAACACCGAGGTATTTGAAGCTGTCCACTCTCTCCACTGGGCTCTCGTTGATGACGGGGGTCTGGTAGTTCCTCTCCTGCTTAGTGCTGCAGTCCACTATCAACTCCTTTGTCTTACTGACGTTTAGAAGGAGGTTGTTCCTCTGGCACCAGTTCTCCAGATTCCTAATCTCCTTCAGGTAGGCCGTCTCATTGTTATCAGGGCTCAGGCCCACCACGACGGTGTCGTCAGCAAACTTAATGATGGTGGTGGAGCTGGTAGTGATCACACAGTCATATGTGTACAAAGAGTACAGCGGGGGGCTCAGAACACACCCCTGGGGGGCTCCAGTGCTGAGAGTGATGGAGGCTGTTCGTAATAAACTTAAAATAATAAAATAATATTAATAATAAAAAAAATAAAAAAATAAAACAATAAAAAATAAACTGCTCGTAATAAACTTAGATTGTTGATCTATGTGACTTGGCAGTGGTCTAGTAAATACAATTTAAGCCTATGTGTAATCCCCATAACTACAAAGACTTTAGGTTGTTAATTGCAGCTCTACTGACTTAGATGTGTGTGTGAGCTCCACTGACCCATTTGTCTAACCCTTGACTTGCATATCCATCCTTCACTATTATATCTCAACAGAAGCACTCTCAGTGGAGAGCGAAGAACCTGGCAGCAAGTAAAACAAAATGTAAAAATATCTTACGAAGAAATATCAGTTTGATAACAATAGTTTACAAAATTCATAAATGTAACTGTAGCCACGAAGAAAAAGAGCCAGGCCACTGCTACTGGTGGGGGGCCTCCACTTGAGGGCCTCACACCAGCAGAGCAGCTGGCACTGAGCGTCAATCGAGGACGGCCTCAGGTGGAAAGAATAGAAGGGGGGATATTGTCAGACATCATCCTCCCAGGTGCCCGGGAGAAATATGTACAGTGGGGCAAAAAAGTATTTGGTCAGCCACCGATTGTGCAAGTTCTCCCACTGAAAATGATGGCAGAGGTCAGTAATTTTCATCATAGGTACACTTCAACTGTGAGAGACAGAATGTGAAAAAAAAATCCATGAATTCACATGGTAGGATTTTTAAAGAATTTATTTGTAAATTAGGGTGGAAAATAAGTATTTGGTCAATTCAAACAAGGAAAATCTCTGGCTCTCACAGACCTGTAACGTCTTCTTTAAGAAGCTTTTCTGTCCTCCACTCGTTACCTGTCTTAATGGCACCTGTTCGAACTCATTATCTGTATAAAAGACACCTGTCCACAGCCTCAAACAGTCAGACTCCAAACTCCACTATGGCCAAGACCAAAGAGCTTTCGAAGGACACCAGGAAAAGAATTGTAGACCTGCACCAGACTGGGAAGAGTGAATCTACAATAGGCAAGCAGCTTGGTGTGAAAAAATCAACTGTGGGAGCAATTATCAGAAAATGGAAGACATACAAGACCACTTATAATCTCCCTCGATCTGGGGCTCCACGCAAGATCTCATCCCGTGGGGTCAAAATGATCATGAGAACGGTGAGCAAAAATCCCAGAACCACACGGGGGGACCTGGTGAATGACCTGCAGAGAGCTGGGACCAAAGTAACAAAGGTCACCATCAGTAACACACTACAACGGCAGGGAATCAAATCCTGCAGTGCCAGACGTGTTCCGCTGCTGAAGCCAGTGCATGTCCAGGCCCGTCTGAAGTTTGCCAGAGAGCACATGGATGATACAGCAGAGGATTGGGAGAATGTCATGTGGTCAGATGAAACCAAAGTAGAACTTTTTGGTCTAAACTCAACTCGTCGTGTTTGGAGGAAGAAGAATACTGAGTTGCATCCCAAGAACACCATACCTACTGTGAAGCATGGGGGGGGAAACATCATGCTTTGGGGCTGTTTTTCTGCTAAGGGGACAGGACGACTGATCCGTGTTAAGGAAAGAATGAATGGGGCCATGTATTGTGAGATCTTGAGCCAAAACCTCCTTCCATCAGTGAGAGCTTTGAAGATGAAACGTGGCTGGGTCTTCCAACATGACAATGATCCCAAACACACTGCCCGGGCAACAAAGGAGTGGCTCCGTAAGAAGCATTTGAAAGTCCTGGAGTGGCCTAGCCAGTCTCCAGACCTCAACCCCATAGAAAATCTGTGGAGGGAGTTGAAAGTCCGTGTTGCTCGGCGACAGCCCCAAAACATCACTGCTCTCGAAGATCTGCATGGAGGAATGGGCCAAAATACCAGCTACTGTGTGTGCAAACCTGGTAAAGACCTATAGTAATCGTTTGACCTCTGTTATTGCCAACAAAGGTTATGTTACAAAGTATTGAGTTGAATTTTTGTTATTGACCAAATACTTATTTTCCACCCTAATTTACAAATAAATTCTTTAAAAATCCTACCATGTGAATTCATGGATTTTTTTTTTCACATTCTGTCTCTCACAGTTGAAGTGTACCTATGATGAAAATTACTGACCTCTGCCATCATTTTCAGTGGGAGAACTTGCACAATCGGTGGCTGACCAAATACTTTTTTGCCCCACTGTAGAAGGTACTGTCCACTTCTTTCTCTCTAGGTGTTGTAGGAATTATTAGCTCAGGTAAATTTTAATATCTCCACCAATATGTTTTGAAATTAATTAACTTTTAATTAATTATTATTTAATGCTGATTATTAACCAATTGTTATGCCGAATGGTCGGCTCCTCCAAACTCAATTGCGAATCCCCGATATCTGTTAATGTGAGACTTAAATGGGATTCATTAATAACCAGTATCGCTTAATAACCTGGGTTAGTAGGCTCGTCCAGCGAGCTGCGTCACCAGGTAATCCTTCCTCATGGGACGGAGACCTTCTTTGTTGGAGTTCTTGCTCGAGGTTCTCAATGTGATGTTGGGCCTGGACTGCATCTCCCTGTGTCTCTGCCAGAGGTTGTTGGGTGTCTCTCTCCTGCTGTTGGAGTGCTTGCACCCTTTGCTGGAGACAGGACGTTTCCTCTTCATTTGTCTTCAGCCTGGCTAGAAGTTTGTGTGCGAGGGAGCCGAGTACTTTGGTTAGCCTTTTACTCCCGCATTTCTGAGTGGGTGGCATGGCCATTAGTTCAGCGATGTCGTCCTCAATTTGGTCAGCTGCTTTGGACCGTATGAGATCGGCATGACTGGGCAGGAAGTCGGAAGTCACAACATCAGGCCAGGTACCCAAATCTTCCCACTTGTTGAGGGGGCTTTCCATGTGGATCATTGTGACTCAGTCAACTGCAGGGTGGCCGCAGAAATCTGTTACACTCAGGCTGGGTGTTGCCTATGTGGGTGGCCTGACACCTAAATCTAGGTGAACAAATAAAACCAACAAAATAAAATAAAGTAGAACTGGGGCCTGTCAATGGGTAACGGGAAGGGTGTAGTGAACCATGGGAATAGTTACCCACGACAAAATAAACAAACAAAAATTGTTCCCTGGGAAAAGTTGTTGCAGGTTAGAACAGTGTGAGTTACTCTAGGGCTTGAGAGATGCCCTAGTCAGGGATAAAGGATAAAACCTTATCCTGGAAATTGTTGGTCTGTGACTACTGACAGTGTCAGAAGATGACAGGAGAAGTTGGGAATAGAAAGTGGAAAACAAGAGCTTCAAAAGCAATGGGACTGCATTCAAACTTAGCTTGCTGTTGCAGATCAGATTACCCCTGGGTTGGGCTCTGTTGAACAACTCCGCTTTGACCAGAAGGGGGACCACTAGCAGGTTCTGCTTTACTTGTCCCTATCCGAATTGTTGCGGTGTTAAGCTAGTGATGCAGGTGGAGAGGTTTGAACGCTGTCAGGTGTCCCTCCTGAACAGGGCACGTCCCACAAGCTCAATCCCAGCCAAGCAGGCCTGAGTCCGGCTCCCACTCCCCCGATCCCCAGCAATGTCAACTTGGAAGGGAGTGTTCTGTACGCACAACTGAGACAACCCAGGTGGGGCTCAGCTTATCGGCTGCACTACCTGAGACCTGACTTGACCAAGGCTGGCAAAATAGCCTTCAGGTATCACCCACCCTAGTGAGAGTCCAAGCTAGGGCCGTTCTCAGAACTCACCCTAGACGAGGTCCTGCTCAAAAGTTGTAATGACCGCCTGAGGTACCTGTCAGCCTTGCCCTTAATGAGTCAGTGGGTGCAGCCGGGCTGGCACGCTTTTGGGCGTCTAATTGCTGAGAACTCCCCTTCGGTTCTGACAAACTGTATGATCGTAAGCAGTAACAGCAGAGCCACAGACAAGCTCAACCAACAGAGAGCGAATGGTAAGCACCTAGCACAGGAAGAGCTCAACTGATCACACCCAAACGACTCTTCGATGTGATTGTGTATGTTGACTGTTGTTAATAATGGTTGAACTTCTATGCAAGTACCCTTGTTGGGGGAGAGGGAGTGAATAAAAGCATAAAGTGAAATAAAACCTAAAATAAATCAAAAAGGTAAAACAGAAATCAAACCCAATGAGTTGTGTTTCTTATTCAATTGAAAACATCAATTAGTTATGCAGCAATAACCTAATTAGATGTTAATGTGTTGTAATCAAGTTGATTAAAAAGTTGATTAAGGCTTTCAGGCAAGAACCTGTGTGTCCGATTATGCGTGTTGGTATTACCGCAGATGACCACGAGACCCAACTCAGATATTATTAACCTACTATGGCTGACCACTAGAGGTGCAATTTCAATGGAATGGCACTGCTATGGCTTGCCACTAGAAGCTCAATCTCAAAATTGAGTGATAGTTCTAGGCCTGACCACTAGAGGCGCAATTTCGAAATGGAGTGGTAGTTCTATGACTGACCACTAGAGGCTCAATGGGGCGTTGCTCCCTTTGTGGGGGGTCCCAGGCAAGTGAGCCTAAGGGGTAGGGTCACTGGTGACCCAAAAAAAAAATTGGCGTCAGGCAGGCCCTCAGGGCTCTGACCTCTAAGTGGTTAGAGTGGCGTTCGCAGACTTCACTCGTAACCAAAGAGATAGCTAGGCGATTGCCGACGATCGATGAGTGCCACACACGTTTAATGCATGCACATGCCGCTTGCGGCCTTCTGCGCCTTGCGCAGTTTAACCCCTTAAAACAATTACTGGAGCGAGGCAGCGCTCGCGTTACGGCGACGGATCTAAATAGTGAGTGCACTATATCTCGTCGCAAATGGTGCTGAAACCACGGCGGGTCTCAAGAACTGGAGACTCCCAATTTCCAAATTACACACACACTTGGCTCGCAGCGCAAAGTGGTGTTAAACTTGCTTTGTCTAAAGCAGGCACACACATATGAGTAAGATCCTGATAGGTAGCTAAGCTATCGGTCTTATCTCAGGGAGTCCAAGCGCAACAGAATTCAGGTTAGAACCTCGTAACAAGAATTCCTGTTCGCTAATAGAGAGATCTCTGCCAGGATATATGGAAACGGAGAAACTCGTCCGAATCGATCCTGGAAACAACGCGCTATATCTGAGAATCTCGTCAGACATAGGGTTAAGGTTTACTGCAGTTTTAAACGAAATAAACTAAAATAAAATAACCAAAAATAAAACAAAATAATATAACTACTAATAACAGAAATAAAAATAACTATATTAAGCCCGTATGTTCCCGCTTATATGCCTTCAGATTGCCCTGAGTGCGATCGATCCTCAACTTTTTGCAATCAGTTCACTGTAGCGCTTAATCAACTGTACGTTCGGTCATAAAAAGTTTAAATTGTGTGCTCACAATAAGTTTAAACCTTGTGCCCGCGTTCTCCACCAATTATGTAGGAATTATTAGCTCAGGTAAATTTTAATATCTCCACCAATATGTTTTGAAATTAATTAACTTTTAATTAATTATTATTTAATGCTGATTATTAACCAATTGTTATGCCGAATGGTCGGCTTCTCCAAACTCAATTGCGAATCCCCGATATCTGTTAATGTGAGACTTAAATGGGATTCATTAATAACCAGTATCGCTTAATAACCTGGGTTAGTAGGCTCGTCCAGCGAGCTGCGTCACCAGGTAATGTAAACGATTGGTAGCGAAGCTCCCCTCACGGCCGATGAGAGAGAGTCTCGCGATATTTCAGGCGAGTTTAGAGGTTTCAGAGCGTAGTAGCCAGATCGCACAGAGGCAGGGACTATTGTGAGCACTCAATGACGGAGGCTGAAGTTGTGTAAAAAGACATGCATTTATTCCTACAACTAACATAAGACAAACATTACACCTAACAAACAATAAACATGAAATAACGGAAAAGACACAAACGATGTAATCATGAAAATGCAGTGACCAGATTTAAAATGATTAACCTGAAAAGGGAAAAACTGTTCTGCAAAGCAAGCAGTTTGTAGGAATATAAACCTAAAGGAATATAGCAGGTGAATAGGACAGTTTAGGTTGTTAGAAAGGAAAGGAAGTTGGTTTACTTGGATGCATGAAAGAGGGAGGTCTTTGCAGTTGGTTGCAGTGGCTGATGAGCTGATGGGTGATGGCTCTCAGGGAGGCGCGGTGTTTGCAGCGGTTGTTGGAGTGTAGTCCCTCCGGTTCTTTCTTCTGGTGAAGCTTGGGCTGAGTTGCAGTTCTTTGGGTCTTCACCGACGGGCTTCAAGAACGCTGCTTGTTTCTCATTTTTCTTCCCTTTTTCTTCGCTCTTTGTTCTGAGGTGCCAGGTTTTATAGCATAAGGTTCGTGATTAGGAGTGACCAGGAATTCGAGTCCTGGACCAATGGCTGACCATCCATTTGGCGGGCTTCGGAAAGGGGTCGGTATCAGTCCTTTTGGGATTTATGACCAGACTGACTTCTCTGGTAATGGTGATTTTCATTAGGCTGGTGTAACTTTTGATATGTCCACTTTTGTGGTAACCATTGACCAGATTTGGAAACTGGAGTGATTTTCCTTCGGTTTGATACCAAACATGCCGTACCAGCCTAGCGGTTCACACCAAATACCATCTGTGATGATTAATTAATGATTACTTATATTATGCTATTATGTTATGTTCTATTACTCACACCAGTATGTGGTATATATGGTATACAGTATAGGTTACACCTCAACAGATGTATACCCTTTTATACAGACATTATATGACATTCTCTTGTCATCAGCACATCTTACCCTTGGATAGGCATGGTGAAATACAAAGATCAGATAAGGGTTGCCGAGGAATGTGGCAAAGAAAAAGGGGGGGGGGGGGAAGGTTTGTCAGACAAAGGAAACGAATCTTCAAAAGTTAGGGCACACTAAGGTCCCTGGTTAGACTATTCAATTTCCAAGATTATTCTGGTATAACATATATGCAGTGGTAGCTATACCTATTTATTTATTCAAATTTATACAAGTGTTTAAGTGTGAGGGGTAAAATAATTGATACTCTGTGAACATGGTTATAAGGGTGGCACACAAAACTGAGACTGTCTAAGGACACACACACACACATGATTTGCATATTGAGACATAAGCATCATGCTACACAGGGTATACAAAACCAAACTTAACAGAAACTTTCTGTGGGGTGCTGGGTGAGTGGTATGTAAGGCAGGATGTCGGGGGATGGGGTTGTGTGCCAAGTCGAGGGGCCCCTGTCCCTGGGGATCCACTCTGCTATCTGTAGGTCATTAAAACTTTGAGCAATAAAAGTTGGAGTGCTGGCCTCCCTGATTATCTATGTGTGTGGGGTCACAAACCCCCCTTTGGGGCCTAGGTCGATGTGTGCCTTCTCGTACCAGGGTAGGCCTTGTCTCAGGCCACCTGGAGTTTAAGCTTTGTGATATGTGCATGTGTGATCCTACAGTGTCCATCCCTTAATACTGATGTCTGATAACTGTTGGTATGCCTGTCTCTGCAGTGAGAGCGGATGTAATATTTCTCGCTGATCCCACAGTCACATCAGTGCATATCACTCTTGACCCATATTTAAGTATGTAATGTTATTTTAATTAAAGGATATAGTACCATGCAATTTTCTGTTTCTTCAACAAATTTAGGGTTCCTCATTTTGCAGTTTGATGGCATCTAGGTACATCTAGTACATCTAGGGCTATTGATGAAGAAACGGTGTCAGCAGACACGGACATGCCAGAGGTACGACCACATATGAAATGCTTTGCATGCGTTTGCAGTCTGAAGAATGAAATTTTTATTAACAATATACTTTACTGCAGGATTTAATCAGACCACGGTCCCTTTCAGCAAGGAGCGAATTGAGTAACTACTTATTACTAACAAAATGCTAAACTTCTTTGTGACCCATTATCTTTTGTTACAGGATATACGTGCTATTTCTAAAAGGAGGCCGCTCCTATTTTATCTGTTGAAAGGGAAAAGCTAGACATAGAATACAAAAGACTTCTGATAAAGAAAACAAAGTTGCAGATCAATAATCTAGAGAAGGATGTAAGTACATACTAAAGGCGCAAATTTATATAAAAAGTTATATGGTTTGAGTTTGATTTTCTGTTCTCTCCCTCCCTCCACAGCTTCAAACAATGTCTAATTGAATCAAATATCTTCTGAATAAAGAATCTCAATTCTCAGCTTATGTGGGGTTTGTTTAAATCAGGAAGGTGGGGGCATGACCTTTACCAATGGCTATGTGAAGTAGGTTTCTCTATAAAGGTTCCTCACACTCCTTCCATGTATTCCCTCTTCAGGAGCAGGAATGTCCTCCCACTGCTCCTCTGCCATCAGCGTGGACAGTCTCTCTTGGCGTAAATTTGCGATGTTGTGTAGGACTGCACAGGCAACCACAATGTTACATGCACAGTCTGGCCTTACTCTGAGGCCTTTCCTGCATCTAAATCTACAGGGAGAAATATGTCAGCCTGAAAAGTTGGTCTACAAGAAATGTGGTGTATATGAATTTAGCTGGACAAAGGATTCGTGTCCTTGTTCTATTGTGGGCATTGTTAAATGCCTTCTCTGCCTCAGTTTGAGGTTATGGGTAAGGGGTTAAAAGGTACGGCAGGCAGGCATAACTCCTGTCCCCAAGCAGGACTCCATTAAACTTCCCTGTAGAAGAAGGAAATGCTGTGTATGACATTCCTACCCTTCAAAATACCCCCCACCCCCAACATGAAAGCAATGTGTACAAAAAAAGTTTAAAAACTATTTGTTTGGATTGTAAGATGACTACATCTCTCATTAGTTTCCATGAAATGTACATGTTCAGTGAACGTGGTTGATATATTCTCTTGCCTTCTGCAAACTTGTGTGCCAGTGAGGATGCTTTAAAGATCCTGGAGTCATGGACAGAGCCTGGCCATTTTGCCTCAGCATTAGAAATGAGGCAGTTCCCATCAGAGATCATCTAAACACAGAGAGTGGAGAGTGGATTCAGAGAGTGGATTCAGTTATACAGCACACTTTGCCTGTCAGAGCATTCATTGTTCTGTATAAAATGTTAAATCCTATACAGTGCTAAATCCCTTCACCTGATATTGTATAGAGTTTCTCCAAACCTACATACCTGTATACTTAGGCTATGGACAGATTTTCCGTTCACGTAGTCTGCCTCCATTGGGCATCGCACCCGAGCACTTCTTGGACAGCGCTTCTGGCGGCCTACCATGCTGCAGGACATCCATGGTTACGTCACAGCCTGCCTGGTGTGTGCATGTAATAATAATCCCTCCCGTGCTCCAGCAAGCCTATTGCAACCTCTTGCTGTTCCCTGGTCTTATATATCCTAGGATTTTGTGACAGGCCTTCTCACAATAGTGGAGAGCTACTCTAAGTAGTCCCATAGTGGCACCCAGGGAGCTGGGGATTAAGGGTCTTGCTCAAGGAGCCACAGACGTGTAGCCACAGACAGGCTGGGTTCGAACCTGTGACCTTCTGATTACAAGGACACAGGCTTAGCCCACTGAGCCACACGCTGCCTCATTCCACATGCTGCCCCAATAGTGGAGTGGTTTCCTTTCTTGGATGTAATACGGCCATAATTATCTGCCTGTATCCTCTGCGGGGATGTCCCCATTTCAGTGTTGTGTTGGTCATCAACCTCCCTTATTTCCAACAGTGGAGTAAGAGGTCCTGGTCCCGTCTGTCCACCGCTTTCTTCGTCATTGTCAACGGACCTGGAATGTGGCCAGGACTTTCCTGCTATGTGTCCCTAAACGCATGGAGAAATACTCCAACTGCCGGCCTCCCACTCTCCATGTGGGACAGAAGGTGTGGTTGGATACTAGTAACCTTCCTCTATGGGTTCCTCTATGAGTTCCCATCATCAAGGTGATAAGTCCCTTGGCAGTTCGTCTTTGTCTTCTGGTGACCGTGTGGCGAGTCCATCCTACATTCCATGTTTCCATACTGAAACCCCATGTAGTCAGTCCCCTGGGTTCTCCGGCGTTGCCTCCTCCTCCTCCCAGGTTGGTCGACGGACGTGAGGTGCATCTGCAAAGCCACCGGCATTGTGGATGACCCCACACACCCATCCCACACCCTCTTCTCTCTCCTTCCATCTGGTAAAAGGTTCCGTAGCACACAAACCTTCGCTGCCAGGATGGCAAAGAATTTTTTCCCTCAGGCCATTAGACTGAATCAGAAGTGAATCATGAACTGTATTTCATGCCATTTATTATATACTACATACTCGGTCCTGCGGCTAGTATTGTTTACACTTTATTTACTATTTATTGCTGTCTTGCTGCTAAAATACAGTATGTGTCATAATACACTATCTGCAACAATGCTATTTTTTCAAATATCCAAACCAGCAGTTACTACCGTCGACTGCACTATATTTTGTTTTCTCCTGTAAATTACACTTCTCTAGTCTAATTTTCGTACTTTCACTTTCATTGTGTGTAATTTTTATTTTTCAAAAATAGAACTTTTAAAGAATGTTATATAATTTATTTTGCTTTATTTTATATGTATAAAACTTAGACTGTTTCACATTTCTGTTTCACATTTGAAGACTCAAAGCACTCAGCACTTTTTTATAGTAGTGCATGCATTAAAACCTTGTTTTCAGGATATCAGTGTTGCTTTTCATAACAGAAGAATACATATTGTGATTCTCTCAACAGGCTAGGAAAAGAAGCAGAAAACCAGAAAAGTCTTCTCCTAAAACAATAGGTGTTGCTATCGTCCATTATTCAAAACCCTCTGAAGAAAATGCAGACGGAACTCGTGAGCACATTGACCAGACAATATTCTGAAGGTGAAAATGACGCAGCCAGACCTGCTCTCACAGGCACACACCATTCTGGATATTTGCATGAGGAGTTTAGTTCACCTCATTCACTTACTGTCCATGGGCATCTAGTGAACTCTGACATACAAATTGGAAGAACTTCTAATGCCAGTTAAGATGACCTGGGCTCCAATCTTCCATGGAATTCCAGGGTGCTAAAAGGTAGTAAATCACATAAGCAAAAATTAAGGCCATTAAAAAGTATTAAAAGGTATTACGAGGTACTAAATTTTAGATTTTTTTAAACTAGGAATTGTCCATTTGTGTTTTAAAGGTTATCTGCTAAATTTCTCGCAAAATATTTTAAATGTCCTTCATTCATAGATGGTCTCTGTGATGCTGACGTCATATTTGGTGATGGAGCGACGCCTTAAACAGTTTGCACTATGAACTACATCTTGAATGCTTACACTCAGAAAAGCGGGGTGCCTTCGACTTGGGCTTAGGTCTGTCTGCAGCTGACATGATGTGGAGCGAGATCTGCAGGCGGCTGCAGGGGTGGAGTATAAACACGAGGCTGAAGTTGGCTACTTATTCGCAGCTCCTTATCCGGATTTTCCGGTCCATCTTAAATGCTTCACAGCCCAATACAATGATGCGATTCTGCCTGTAGGGGGACCATTTTAGTACCTTAAACCTCTCTGTGCCAGGCTAATATCAATTTCGCGGTACAGGTCAGGTACCTCATTATATAGAAAAGGTGACATTGTCCTGGCCCAGACTTATTTAATGTTCTAAAAATCAGATGGAAACAAGGCATGTCATACTATAGTGCACAAAGGTGTGAATGAGAAGCCAGGGGCCGGTTGCACAAAACACTTTCAGTAAAGATGTTCCTAAAACTCCGAGTTAAGGTCTCTTTAAAATAAAGTCGGTTGCACAAAACACCCTTAAGTCTCCTCCTTAAGGTTTCCTTATAATTTTCTAAGTATTTAAGTTTTTCTCCTTGTCTTGCTCTTATACTTAAGGAATCCCTTAATGGTTGCACAAAAGTCCTTAGCAACCATACTAAGGGAAAAAAATAAGGTACCTCTAACCGTATCTTAACTGCAACATGGCCAAAGTTATGAGAACAAATAAAAATGAACGCATCCCCAAAAGAGTGACCGGGAGAACCCCTTAGATACGCTTAATGATGAGCAATTGACTTTGCTTTATAAATTTGTCCGACCGTCTGCAGTTGGATCAATCCCCCCAATCTGAAGCTGTGCTCCCCCGGCTGCGTTGCAGTTAATGTTTGCTTTGCGGGTTTATGCTATGGGCTCCTTCCAGGCTGTAATAAGGGATGTATTTCCTGTCCACAAGTCAACAGTGTGCTGCGTCATTCAAGTCCGCTACCATCGCTGCCTCATTCGAAAAAGAGGGTTTGGAGGTGGACCACCACCTTGAAAATCACATTTTGTATAGAATTAATTCTGATAATCAATTATTTATTTTCTAGCACATTAGGTTGCGGTCTATACGTGAGTGTCATAGAACGTTAAGCCTGTTTCACGTTCAGCCGAGCTCACTAACTAACCATGGCGTATAACGTTACCCACCCTTACAGTCTACATTATATCTATACCTTAAATACTTTAATGTGTAATAACAACTTGTTTAAAGAAAATGAGCAACTTATGTACAGAGATCCATTTCACTGTCAGCAACACAGACTAATGTTAACAGTTCCCTCAAGTCATGTTAGTCATTTAACCTATCTGAAGTTGTAAGTGAAGGTCAACTGGTAAGAGTTATCCTGCCAGCTTTGTCACAATCTCTCCTGTAATTAGTGATCTCTTCTTTGGCCAGAAGAGATAACTTGTATTTTTTTGGACCTCTTGGATGGACCTTTTCACTATCCATCTATTTTCCAAACCGCTCATCCTACTGGGTCGCGGGGGTCCGGAGCCTATCCCAGAAGCAATGGGCACGAGGCAGGGAACAACGCAGGATGGGGGGCCAGCCCATCGCAGGGCACACTCACACACCATTCACTCACACATGCACACCTATGGGCAATTTAGCAACTCCAGTTAGCCTCAGCATGTTTTTGAACTGTGGGGGGAAACCGGAGTACCTGGAGGAACATACGGGGACATGGGGCAAACTCCGCACACGTGACCCAGGCGGAGACTCGAACCCGGGTCCCAGGGGTGTGAGGCAACAGTGCCAACCACTGCACCACCATAACGCCCCACCCACCTTTTCAATAGACTTTTTAAATTAATTTTCATTGCAATTTCCTCCCACATTTGTTGTTTTATGTTTTTTGTGGATCAAATGTACTTTTCAGTATGTTCTTTGTTTTATTGTATTCCTCAAAAAGTATAATCTTTTCGTCCTCTGACCAATTTGGTTTTCTTGTCTTCTTTTCCCCATTTTTTTTTTTACTTTGTGAGGCAATAACAGGTGTCACAAGCAGTTGCAAGTGCAAGCATGTCTCCATGGAAATAGGACAATTTTATTGCTGTAAAACGTCTTTCAATGTTGTAAATCCCTTAATGATTTTCCTTAACTAAGGAAACCTTTTGAGGGGTTCTCTGGAACACCCTTAAATAAATCCCTTAGCTAAGGAGATATTAAACCATAAGCGTCATACTTAAGGGGGAAACTTAAGGTGTTTTGTGCAACCGGCCCCTGGTTTCCAGATTTCATTTGAGTATTCAGTTGTACCATATATGGTTTTATAACATTACTATTCATGACAGTGAAGTTAACTAAACTTTGAAGCATATTGCTTACATGACTCAAACAGGTTAAGTTACAACTTAAAAATATACTTAAAATGCAAGTATCTGAAACACTGTATGCTTAATTTCAGTAATGTGAGTAGATCTAATTCATTACATCCACCCCCTATACACAGAAAAAGATATTTGGGTCGTTTTTTCAACACAAAAAAAAAAATTACAAAAAATAATTGTCATTTTTTACAGTAATTTCTTTTTTTAAAAAGCTGCCTGCAAAACTCTGTAAAATTACAGAAATTATCCCTAAAATAATAAACCAACTTTCATTTTGCGCATAACTCCAGTAATGAAAAATTACATGTATTTCACATTTTTAAAAGGAAAAATTCTGTTTAATTTATAGTGTATGTTTCCCACTTTCTCAGATTACGTACAAATTTATGTAAAATCACAACAATGAACTATAATTTGTAAGGTACAAAAGAAATTATATAAGGACATTTCCAAAATAAATGAACAACAGTCTGGATAATTGTTGCAAAATGTACAATCTATATCAATGTTTTTTTTTTTTAAATCTAGAAAAATATATTTTACTGGGTACATTTTATGTATAAGCTTAAGTGACACTTCATTTACTTTATTTGCAATTAAATGACGATCAGGAATATGCAAAACTTTCTTCCATTCAATATTATCTACTAATCTGTTCCAGTCTGATATTACATACGGCACTGTGACCACATGATTTTGAAATACAGATTTAACAGATTTATTAGTTTTAAAAGGATAGGAGGAGAAACAAATCTTACCAACAGAAGGGTGTATTGGAATAAGGGATGGAAGTTGTGTGTTATTTAATTGTGGCTGCTGTTTATATAATGCACATATCCCTGATGGAATAGCACCAAACCCAGATACCATGCGGATGTGGGCCACTTCTGGCAAATGTGTGGCATTGCTGGCCCGGTTCCGGCATCGGCAAATAGATACATGCCGAAAGTGGACCACTTGTGATTAGACAAATGTGGCCCACATGTCACAAAACAGACATGGGCCACATGTTAAATACTTTATAAAAAAAAAAAATAGTAGTGAGAAATGTTAACTCAAAAACATATATTCAGGTAAAATGAATACAGTATGGCTTACTATAAACATGCAAAAGTTTATTGTTGGGTTAACTAAAAGACAGGTTTTGATTGCTATACCCATAATTTTTATGAGTTTGTAGAACTGTTGGGGTTTACTGTGCACAATGAAACATATTAGTTCATTATAATGCTGCATAACTGTTTAATAATGCATTTAAATAATGTAATGTCCTCTGTCTCTGTAAAGTTTGGACCTACTTGGCAAGCTTTCTGTGCAAGCCTTACACACCCACATTACCAAAACTGTAAATGAAACAAAGAACATCCAATGTCACACAATTGTTTTAATCTTTTAAACATAAAGTTGGTGTCACGCCCAGCTCCTACGATCCTCGTGTGTGCCACGCCCCCCTGATTATTTACGTGTGCTTCCCCGATCGTGCCCAGCTGTGTCCACTTATTTTCGCTCAGTTCTGTCTATTTGAGTCCATGTCGTGCCAGAGTTCATTGTCTGTCATTGATGTTAGTCGATGTCTGGTGTTTCCTGCTTCCCGTTCCTGATTAAACCCTCGTTTTCCCCCGATCCTGCCTGCCTGCTTTTCTGCCCGCTCGCCTGCCCGAGCGATCACCCATGTTACGGCGATAGTGACAGTTGGCTAAAGTGGGTTTTATTATAAATCAATATAAATAATCAGACCTTTTCTTGGGAAAAACTACCTAAATGATATAAAGCAACATGAGTCAGCACAGATCGCTGTAGCGTAATTTGTATTTGAAAAACGCGCTTATTTTGGACATGGAAGCTTTTGCTTTGTGAAGGGTCAGTGCTGCATATGTGACTGTTACGACCGTCAAGTTATTTCATCCATCATTCAAAATCAATTATGTTAAGGACATAAATAAATGCCGCTTTCAGAAAAGCTGTGAATGATTTGAATTGTTAAGAGAATCCCGGACATATCGGAACCTATCCGAGTTCATTTGGAACATTACAACTATCAATTAGACCCATGTTACAGAAATTGCAGGGTTTAAAAACATGCTTAACAATTAAGCACATCTCCAAATGTGAGCATGTACTTTCATATATTCATACATGCTAATTTCCCTCATGATTTGTTTTTTCTTCTTTCAATTTTTATGTTTAAAAGTTGCTCTTCACTAGTAAAACAGCTCAGTGTATGACTAAATGTCAACATTTGAGAAGCCATTTTAAATAAATAATATGTTTTTTAAAAGTATATGGGTAGTTATTATTATAAAAATTATAAGGGATAAATACTTTTACTTTGTTAGTTATACAATATTTGTTACTTAAAGTAAAGGCTATATTGCAATTGATATTTTTTTTAGTAATTTTCATATTTATAATGTTCCACAAAGTGGCAACTTTATGCATCAGGATTCTGGTGTGTTTATTATTCCACTTTTAATCTTTTGTTAATTAAATTTATTGTGACATCTTTTCAACATGCTGGCATCCTGTCAGGTGTGCTGCTATCTTGCATTAGTTTAAGAAGACGTAAAAGAATTGTGTCAAAAACAAAAGAGTACTCTGTAGGAGACATTGGAGCACTAAATTTAGTTAAAAATTCAGACTATGTGAGCAAATGCCCTCTCGATTGATCAGCTGGGAGATTAATAGAATGTTATTGTCATGACCTGCTCCTCCGATCCTCGTGCGTGCCACGCCCCCTTATTAACCGCGTGTGCTGCCCCGATTGTGATCATCTGTTTCCTGTTATTTCGGCTTGTCTTGTGTATTTCAGTCCGCATTCAAGTCTGTTTGACTAGGTCTGTCATTGATGTAGTTCACCGTATGTTTGTGTTTTGCCTGAAAAAACCCTGTCTTTTTCGATTTCCGTCTGCCCAATCCTGATTTTCCCACTGGCTTGACCCGCACACGGTCGTTACAGTTATTCTTACTTTTTTTTTTTTTTTTTTACACAAAAGGGTTATTAATTCTTAAATTTGATGTCTTCATTATTCCAGATTAATTTTTATAAGGAAAGTAATTATGTTTGCATATAAGAAGCTAGGATTCAAATGTTTAACTGTCATAAGTTAACTGTCAATATGTATGAAATAGAGCAATGGAATGTAATATGGATACAATGTAATAATTAATAACTATTAGACAGAACGTGATCTTGAAAATCCAAGGGGTGTGCATTGTCCCCCAGAGTCCACTGATGAAAGCACACCTTCGTATGGCTGTCTCAATTGGTTTCAGAGCTATTAACCATTTAGTGCATTGCTCTTATGGCGTGTGTGATGATCGTGTGCAGGGCGAGCGAACAGGAAGCGGGGAATCAGGGTCAGGCACACGGAGATCCAAAACAAGGGATTTTAATGCTGGTAGAGCACAACATGGTGAAACACTTCTCAATATTTCACAATACTTCATAGCTACTTTATACTTCATAATACTTTATAGCTACTACTGCATATATGTTCACAGGGTTATACCAGAAGAATCTTGAAAATCAAAATAGTGTAACCAGTATGTCCTAACTTTCAGAGATTCTTCTTTCTTTGTTTAACAACCCCCCCCCCATCTCTTCCATAGTGCTCTGTGGACCTTATCTTATCTTTGTGGCCGATAGTAAGCTCTTTGTGTTCCACCATGCTACAGTATATTAACAGAATTGAATCAATGTATACATTATCCATGCCTATCTAAGGGTAAGATGTGCTGTTTGAATGTGAATATGTCATGTAATGTCTGTATAAAGTGTAACATCTGTTGAGGTGTAACCCAAAAAACCTATACCATATACTGATGTGAGTCAGTAACATACATGATAAGTAATTGTTAATTAATTAATACAGATGGTATGAGGTGTGAACAGCTAGGCTAGTATGGCATGTTTGGTATCAAACTGATGGAAATTCACTCCTGGTTACCATAAAAGTGTATGTATCAAAAGTTACACCAGCTTAATGAAAATCATCAGTAAAGGGGAATCATTCTGGTCATAAATCCCAAAAAGACTGATACAGACCCCCTTCCGAAAGCCCACCGAATGGATGGTCAGCCTTTGGTCCAGGAGTCGAAGTCCTGGTCATCCTTATTCATGAACTTTAGACCATAAAAACCTGGCACCTCAGAACAAAGCCTGAGGAGTAGCAGAAAAACATCAGTCCAAAGAGAGACAGAGAACATCAGCCCAGGAGAAGAGAAGCCCATAAGAAACCCTCCTGAAGCCTGCCAATGAAGGCCCAGCTGGACAGAGAACTGCAACCAAGACAAAGCTTTGAAGGTTACTCATTGAAATCCGGTCATTGTATTTCCATAATTACATTGTTTGTTTCTATTCCGTTATTTTGTGTTTGTTGTTTGTGTTAAGTATAGTGTCAGTCTTATGTTAGTTAGGAATAAATGCATATCTTTTACACAACTTCAGCCTCCGTTCATTGAGTGCTCACAATAGTCCCTGCCTATGTGCGATCTGGCTACATCCTCTGAAACCTCAAACTCGCCTGAAATATCATGAGACTCTCTCTCATCGGCCGAGAGTGGAGCTTCGCTACTGATCATTTACATTACCTGGTGATGCAGCTCGGTGGACGAGCCTTTTAACTCAGGTTACTAAGTGATATTGGTAATTAGTAAATCCCATTAAAGTCTCACATTAACCGACTCACGGGGATACCACAATTGAGTTTGGAGGAGCCAACCATTCAGCATAACAATTGGTTAATAATTAATCAGCATTAAATAATACTTAATTAAAATTTAATTATTTTCAAAACATATTGGTGGAGACATTAAAATTTGCCTGAGCTAATAATTCCTACAACCATCAATGGGAGACCGGGAACAGAACAGAACACAGAACAGGGACAGGAAGTAAGACAGGACCTGACACAAAACAGGGAATGCAGACAAACTGACCAGGAAAGGAGACACAAAGGGCACCATGAATGGAGGAACAAAAGGACAAGTAGAGAACAGAGGAGACACCGAGGGACGAGAAGCAGACACAGGAGGGACGAAAGGAGAAGAAGGAGTAACAAAGGCTGGCGGACAAAGAGAAGCCTGAGGGAACCGCAGCGGGCGAGGAGTGGCTGCAGGCGACTGTGAGGCTGGAGCCAAAGGAGACCTCACAGAGGGTGAGGAAGTAGATGGAGGGACAGGTGGAGCAGGCAAGGAGGGAGTCAGAGGAGGCACCAGGAGAAGCAAGGACGGAGTCGGAGGGGACCACGGCGCAGGTGAGGAGGGAAGAGCAACCGCAGCAGGTGACTGTGCAGCCACAGCTGGAAAAGGTGTAGCCGACCGATGTAGTAAGGGGATCCGCAGGCGAATGACGAGCCAAGCCAGAGGACCCACAGACGCCCCCCGAGCCACAGCCAGGGACACCGAGGGTGAGCCAGGGGGCAGGGCGGGTGCGGCCCGGTCCCTACGTATGTGTCCTCTTCTCTTTTGGGACACTGAAAGGCGAGGACCTGGCCAGGATCCACCACGCTGAGGCGATGGAGGGGGAGTCAGTCCCCTGTAGGGGTCCACTGGGGCCATTAGTGAAATCTCTGAGGGATCCCATTCAAGCTCCTCCTCCCCCCAAGGGGAAAGAAGCGGTGTTCTGACAGTCTAGGACCTCCACAGGGACAGGGACTGGTGGCGCAGAGTTGGGACTGGAAACAGGACAGGCGGAACCAGGACACCAGGTGTGGACGTAGCCTGGGCTGGGACATAGCCCCTTTAAGGACCTTTGAGACCAGTTCAGGCTTGGGCAGCACAGGCAGGTCAGGCTCGATGGACAGAACAGGCTGGTTAGACAGCACAAGAATAGGCGGGTCGGGAACATCAGGTGCCAGTGGGTCGGAAACATCAGGTGTAGCCGTCAGGGTTTCCGCCTCAAGAGCAGGGACCGTGGGACTTGCGGGATGGCATCCCAAATTGCCCTGGCCTCTTTAAGAGCCAGGCACGATTCCCGGAAGGAGTGAGCTGCCAATGTTGGCCGCATAACGGCTGCATCAGACACACGCTTGTGCGTCAACCCGGTAGTGGTGATGTCGGGAGCGAACGCCGCTGGGCTCAGGATCGGGAGGGGTTCCTACTGATTATCCGCGGGGGGAGTAATGGCAGGGAGAGAGAGATGGCTCCCAGAACTATTGTCGACTTTTCTGGGGGCCTCCGGTTTCTCCGCTTCTTCTTACAGCTTATGCTCGGGGACACATCGGGCTGATCAGCCAGCGGGTCTATGGACATACTGCAGTCTAGGCCGATCTGCTGCCTGTTTATCTCTGTTGGACTCCAGACCTACCATAAATTTAGCTTCACCTCTTTTTAACGGGGAAATCCCTCGCAGGACGTCCCACATATGCATAGCCAAGGCACGAGCTGCAGGGTCCTCCTGGATGTCTGGCTGTTGCATCCAGTATACAGCCTTCGCTTACTGTATTCCGCCTCCGTCAATGGAGACGTCTTCTTTTGGAGTTCTTTCATTTACCTGATGGCCCTAATGGACCCCTACAGGGGATCCCTGCCCCTTGGGGGGCGGTCGGCTACGCCTTTTCCAGCTGTGGCTGTGTAGTCGTCTGCTGCGGCTGCTCCTCCCTCCTCATCTGCGCCGTGGTCCCCTTCGACTCCCTCCTCGCCTCTCCCGGTGCCCCTCCTGCCTCCTTCCTCGCCTACTCCACCTGTTCCTCCACCTACAGCTCCCTCCACAATTATTGGCACTCCTTGTAAAAACTTGTAAAAAGGGTTACAAAAAAAATCGATCTTTCAGTGAAGTAGCTTCATCTCACACCGAAAAAAAGAGATACATTCAACCTTTCTTTGAAACAAATTTATTCAAAGAAAAACAAATTCTTCATCAAGAAATAATTATTTTTAACAAAAATTCATGTTCCACAATATATTGGCACCCCTGGGAATTTTAGTGAACACAATGTAACTGAAGCATGTTTCCCCTGTAAATTGTACATCTTTGGGTTGGTTGAAGTGAAAAGGAACCTTCAAGCTGTCATCCATGACTTCCTGATTAACTGGGGTACAAACATGGGTGACATAGATCACAAATTCCTTTAGTCATCCTTCAACATGGCAAAGAAAAGAGAACATATGAAACTAATGAGGGAGAAGTGTGTTGACCTTCATAAGTCAGGGAATGGGTATGAAAAATTGCTACTCGCCTGAAAATGCCCATTTCTACTGTTAGGGAAATAAAAACATGGACAACAACTGAAACTGTTACAAACCTGCCTGGAAGAGGTTTATTTTTCCTCCACAAACAGTAAGGAATATTGTAAGAGAGGCAAAAATTCCCCCAAGGATCACTGGTGCTGAATTACAAGACAAAGTAAAATCTCGGGGTCTCCAAAAAAACCATCAGACACCACATTTATTCTAACGTATTATTTGGATTGTATGCTAGAAAAAAATAAAGTTTTTTGTCAGTCAACCACAAACGCAAACACCTGGAGTTTGTGAAAGACTATTACAACTTTGACTGGAACCAAAATTCAATGGTCTAATGAAACAAAAATGGAGCTTTTTGGTAACAAACATTCAAGGTGGGTTTGGTGTAAAAAGAAGGATGGATGTAGTAAAAAGAACCTTATCCCTACTAAAATTTGGTGGAGGTTCTGTGATGTTGTGAGGCTGTTTTTCCTTCAAAAACCCTGGAAACCTTGTTATGGTACATGGCATTATGGGTTCTATGAAATGCCAGGATATTTGAAATCAAAATTTTGCTGCCTGCGCCAGGAAACTGGGCCGTCACTGGATCTTCCAGCAGAACAATTATCCTAAGAACATGACCAAATAATTTTTTTTTTTTTTTTTAAATTGTAATGCCCGGCTTGTACGATCCTCGTCTGTGCCACGTCCCCCTGATTATCCATGTGTGCTTCCCTAATTGTACCCAGCTGTACTCTGTTGTTTTGCCATGTCTTGTCTATTTCAGTCCACGTCTTGCCCTGCTTTTTGTCCGTCATTGATGTTAGCCTGCTGTTAGTCAATGTTATTCGATATGAGTGCTGTTGTTCCGTCCTGCCCTGCCCATAGCCGTCTTCCCAGTAATAAATCCCCGTTTTTCTGACTTTTGCCTCCCTGCCTCGTCCTTCCCTGCCTCCTGCCCGCCTGCTTGCCCACTGAAACCTGTGCAACTCTGATAGAATGACGGACCCAAAAGCGAAGAGAGCACCTACCGTGACCAAGGAGAAGTACCTCAGTCTTGTTGACCAGGTGCTATATTGGATTGCCCAGCCCGGCATCCGAGAAGATCCCCCGGCGTGGGACCTGGTGAGCCAGAGCTAGGACATCCTAGAGGGTATATCCCTCGAGGAGGACGCGCACCTCGTGGAGGTGGGCAAAAACCTCCGGTGGCTGACCCAGATTCAAGTGTCCGCCTGGGTTACATGTGTGTGGAGTTTGCATGTCCTCCCCATGTCGTCGTGGGGTTTCCTCCGGGTAATCTGGCTTCCCCCCACATTCCAAAAACATGCTGGGGCTAACTGGAGTTGCTAAATTGCCCATACGTAGGCATGTGTGAGTGAATGGTGTGTGAGCGTGCTCTGGAATGGGCTGGCCCCCCATTCTGGGTTGTTCCCTGCCTCGTGCCCATTGCTTCAGGGATACGCTCCGGACCCCCCGCGACCCAATAGGATAAGCGGTTTGGAAAATGGGTGGATGGATGTATTGTCCCATTGCACACAGCTACCAAATTAATGTTACCCAGTTGCCGTAACGGTTTAAATTAGTTTACTATAACTGACCAGTTCAAGTTCCGATAGGTCCAGGATTCTCTAAACAATTCAAATCATTCACAGCTTTTCTGAAAGCGGCATTCATTTATGTCCTTAACATAATTGAATTTGAATGTAAATGATGGATGAAATAAATTGATGGTCGTAACAGTCTTATATGCAGCACTGACACTTCACAAAGCAAAAGCGGACAGAAACCAGTTTTATATCTTCCATGTCCAAAATGAGCGCATTTTTCTCATAAAAATTACACTACATCTGTGCTGACTGTGGTACTGTTGCTTTATATCATTTAGGTAGTTTTTCCCAAGAAAAGGTCTGATTAGTTTTATTGATTTACCATATAACCAACTTTAGCCAACTTTATCTTTAAAAGATTAAAATGTGATTAATGTGGCTTTGGATGTGTCTGTCAAATAGCTTACAGGTGACCGTATTGTGTGTATGATGTAGGGGTCAATGTGTTTTCCGCCTTACAGTAGGTGAAGCAGTCACTGAATTTTTTTGCGCTGAATATACCTTCTTTTAACCGTTTGTCTTTTTTTATATATTTTTGTTGCGGGGAGGAATCGTGTGCCCAACGAACAAGATTTGGATTTACAGTCCTCTTCGTAGGTATGTCTGAAATTGGAAGTTAAAGGTTCGTAAGTAGAGGAGCGTCAAGCATAGTAAGAATATTGCGACAGAATTGTCTTGTATTTTGTCAATGCAAATCTTTCATATTACTATTTTTTACTAATTTGGCTCTCCTCTGCAATCTTGCTGTAACAATGTGTGCAATGCATGTTAACCTTGAAAAGAGATTAGTTTTACTGTATTTTAGTGGGTAAGTAGGACATCCATCCATCAATCCATTATCCAAACCGCTTATCCTACTGGGTCGCGGGGGGTCCGGAGCCTATCCTGGAAGCAATGGGCACGAGGCAGGGAACAACCCAGGATGGGGGCCAGCCCATCGCAGGGTAAGTAGGACATAAGTATACTTTAAATGCATACAATACATTTGCTTAATGTTAGCCTTTAAAATCAAGTTAGTTTCACCATATTCTACTGGGTATGAAGGGCATGATGGATTTACTTTAAAGGTACAGAATAAGTTTGGAAACGTTTGCATTAAAAAAAGTTAGATTTACAGTTATTAATCAGCTATTGTGGACGTGATGGAATTACTTCACCGTTACACACTAAATTTATATTGCAATAATTCTAAACATCATGCTGGATCAAAGTTAATTTATTAAGCAGTACTGATGTGAAAGAAACATTTTAGCTTGACCTGCAAGCAGTAGGTAAAGCAAAGGATAAAAATCGTTAGAATTCCATATTTTGTTCAAGTGGAATCGATGTACATATTATAATCAAGTAAATTCAAAGAGCTTTTCTTTCAGTGTATATTTATTAACATAGGTTACAAACTGACACCGCTAACTGATTTGAAAGCTGCCGTACGATGAATAGAAGTACAGTCCACTTCAGATATAGACTGAAGGACACTAAGGATGCGACAAAACCTAAAAAGGTCAAACAGCTGAGTGGGAGTCTGTGATTAGGGAGCTTTAGGCTTTACACCACCTTAGGAAGCACAGAACCCCGAAGAAGCACGACTGAGGATAAAATGATCCCACTCACTTTAGAGTTGATGTTCAGATTATTTCCCCTTCTAGCAACATTGAAATCTATTATTTTTAATAATCACAGATGCCAAGTGCAGATTTGAGGGAGCTCCTATGACTGCTAAAACACTTGGGAAAACATTTCACACTCAGCTAAAACACCCGGCTAGAGTTCACACGTGAACAATAAAAATGCCTGGGCAGCTCACATCAACACAAGGGCCATGAACACCAAAATCACATGCGATTCCTCCTAAATGACACAAACACACAAGAAAAAAAAATCAATTCATATCAAACAATTTTAAATTAACTAGTCGGAGGAAGACAGCACAATCCCCCGAAAACAAAACCCACAACACAAACAATAATCCAACTCCTAGAAGGAACCACAAACCTCTCCTGTGGCGCCTGGAATCCACGCTGCTGCCACCAATCGCGGACCAGCGTCGTTAGTTTCCCAACTCGGCGCACCCCACCAGTTTGTCTCACAACGCAATAATTTTCCCCCAGCGCACACGCTTTCACATCTGGCAGCTGCATCATGGACTCCAAGCACCACCGAGTATGAGAGAGGGGCTCCTTACTCCTTCGCTGACAATTTATGTTGTTCATACTTCCGCCTCACAGGTGTTTCCTATTAACCCTTATCACCATCAAAATCCCCGCCTACACTTCACCTTGTGCCCCAAACATCAGCACTCAGGACGATGCTGTCGAATAAATCCCTTATTTGAACCGTATAAGGAAGGGTAATAATCAATCTTACGCAAAATGTTTTGTTTCAATCCATTACTTCCGTTGACTATCTGGTAGAGATCTAGTAAATAGTAATCATTACCTGGTAGTCTGATTACCTCCTCTCCAATACGGAACAAAGCACTTTACTTGAGGGGGCATAAAAAATGTAGTATTATGATATTACTCATGTATTAATTAAACACAACCTAAGTCTAAGTAGGCCTACATACCAATATCACATTCGTTCATCATTAATGAATCGAGTTACTGTATTTGTTACTCTATCTGCTAATTCAGTCAATCTTTGTGAAGTAGTGAAAGAACAAGTAATGAATCACACAAGATAAATACTGATCTCATGCTTGTATCATAATGATACACCTTTACCGTTTGTCAGGACAGGCAACAGTGTACAAGTACAGACACATCCATAAAAACACAAACGGGGCATTTACTGAACAAATAAGCAAAATCAAACATGACAAACAGGCAGACAAAAGATAACAGTCAAAACAGGGCAACTCACCGGGAGAGCAGGTAAATCCAAAGCAACCAGTCCAGTAAGGGTAATCTAGCAAAATCCAAAAGGAGAGTCCACAGGAAAATTCCAGCAAAGAGAAATCTAGACAGTAATATAATGAACAGAGAATTTGGAGAAGCTAGGAAGTATGCCAGCGGTGCGTTTAGTCAGCGCTGACTAAAATATCCTGTTCAACTTCTGCCTCAGATTTGTGAAATGCTGTGTGGCAAGTGCATGTCACACTGACTATTCTGACAATAAAGAAGCCAACTTCATCTTGGTAATTAACCATCTGGTTTCTTCGACTTTCACTCAGGAGAAAAGCAGTCTTTAATCTGGAAATAATCTCACATTCACTTCGAGAATTATCGCCATCGACTGATATGATTTTTATTTTTGTTATCGTGATAAAATCATTTTTGGTCGTATCACCCAGCCTTAGCTCAACTTCATCTCAACCTAACGTTCAGTTTTATTGGAAAATACAGTTAAAGCTGTTATTTAAACGTCCTCTTTTTCTTAAGTGATGAACACTCATAGATTTGGAGGAGGGGGGGCGGAAGGACAGGACCCCTCCATTGTTGAGATGTGGAATAGTTCCCCTCAATAATATCATATATACTATAATGTAATGTTGACAAAAACACTTATGATTAATGTAACTCATTACAAAATTTAACGTTTCTATTTCCTGACAGTTTTTACCTTCAGAACGCCTACCCTCCATTAAAATTGTTTAGTCTAAACTCCCATGCCGGCTGACGCTCACTTCCAGACCTGTGAGCAAAGGGACAACAAGGGAGCGGACTGCAATAATGTGAACATAATACATTGAAGACCTATCACAACCAACAGTTAATCAATAAAAGACCGTGTGAAATTGAATTTAATCGTCTCATGTCGATCAATTTTCATAAAGATAATCTTGTCATTTGTGCAGATTGCAATTAGCTTTGTTAGCTAATAGCACATTATTCACTACTGCGACACAATACGTAAAATTTCGTAATACTTCATATTTATATAATGTTATTTTTTTCCGAGAACTTGACGCAGTAAGAGTAAAATACATTATAGAGATGTAGGCTGAAACTGTTGATTTCATATTTTCTGTAATACAAAACAACAGCACACGTTGGTTATGTGTTTATATGTTGGTTTTTATAATTTAAATCTAAGACATTAAAATGGTGAACATGTTAGTACGTTAATTAACGGTTCACCCATGCCCGAATTGCGTAACGTGAATTTTGATGCGCACATTGATAAATAAATGTTCTATAGAAGAGTATTCTGCTTTCTTTGTAACCAAGTCCATGTTAACTTTAAGATCGCTCAGACAATGTTAAATGCTAAGGCGCCAAAGAACAAATATTTTGCACGAGTACAGAGTATTTTGCACTGAAATATTAAACGCTGGATAGGAAATATAAGGAAATCATGGGTGTATACACTGCACAATGTATTGGTGGTTGCCAGTCAATTTAGGGAAATTGTGGAAAGGTTACAATTAAATAACAGATAACAAGAAGTGATTAAAATTTCTAAGCAGTGGCAAAAATTCATTCCCAACGGACGTTATATATGCTAATGTAACAGGTTATTATTTTACTTTTAATTCATAATTATACAAGATTCTGTTTTCCTTTTTCTGTTTAACCTGATGGGTACAATATCCTTTAAACCTTCCCATGATGCACTTGTCCTGCATCGCCCCGCCCTCTGTCTTTTCCCCTTTATAAGGGTCTCGACCTCATTTCCTCTTCCTTTTGGTGTATTGCACACGCGGGAGGAGTTGAGTATCTAGTGGCGGGGTCCCCCGAGTTAATAAATCAGTTGTTGTATAATTATTTGATTTATCATTCATCAAGTACGGGATAGAAAACATGTCTATACATAAGTATATACATTGTTTTACTTTCTGCAGAGAGAACGAGAGGGCCAGAGCATATGAAGTTTACCCCTATCCTTATTGTTCCCAACAGGTATGTTTTCATTTGTATTAGATTGGCATTATTTTCTGTATCATTTCCGATTTATGTTTAGTTTGAATAATTTGCGCGTTTTTCCTCTGGCGCGCTGGCGGCCCTTTGGTGTATTGCACACGCGGGAAGAGAGAGAGCGAGAGGGCCAGAGCATATGAAGTTTACCCCTTTCCTTATTGTTCCCAACAGGAATATTCGGGAACGACAACGGCGTCTTTAATATCCCTTCCTCCTGCACCCCACACACACACCTGATAACACCCTAAAACAACGCAGAATGTGGGCAGGGACTGACCGGTTACATCTGGTGCCGTGACCCGGATCGTGTGTGAGAGCCAGTACAAGGAAGGCGGACGGAAAGCAACGCTGCAAGAGCTGGCTGTTAGGGACTGATCAGGGCTGATCCCCCTCCTTTCCAACTGGAGAACCCTTTCCCATTCCTACTTGTTAATATTGGATCTGGGGTCAGCATTCTGGCAGTCCATTGCAGAGACAATTTTAGACGTGTCACTGGAACAAGGTGAGCTAGCCTCTGGTGATAATTTTCAAATCTTCTAAAGCTAATATTGATAATATTGATTAACAGTTTGAAACTGTCTGGCTTTCAGTCTTGGTAGAGGAACGTTCCATGGACTCTGCTGTCTGCTAACGGGTTGCTCCACATTTGAGGAAGCACTGGAGATGGCAGCACACGGGTGGACCAGCTTGTGCAGGACATTTATGGGGGAGACTATGAGAGGTTTGGTCTCCCAGGCTGGACTGTGGCCTCCAGGTAGGATGTAGTCATATAATATTTAAGTCAGCCTAGAATGACCTGCATCCCCGGTCCTGAATCAAGGCTTAAAATTGTGCTTAAAAAATGTAATACTGTAAAAAGTCAATAGCAAGGAAGAATGTCTGGAGGTGGTGGGTGCTGAGTAATCTGAAAAGCAGCTGGCATGCAGTAACCCTCAGTCATGTTTAAATCTAGAATTTAATGATCAGTGTTGACACACCACTGCACAACAACGGGATGTGTCCTCTTCATTTAACCCATATGTGACAATGTGACATAGCAGGGGGCAGTTAATTCAGTGCCCGGGGAGCAGTGCTTGGGGGCGGTACCTTGCTCAGGGTACCTCAGTGGTGCCTTGTTGGTCGGGGATTCAAACCTGCAATCTTTCAATTACAAGTGCACTTCCCTAACCATTAAGCCACCACTGCCCAGAGGTGTCAGCCATAATCTGCATGATACCTGATGCTGCAGGAATAACCAAGACATGTCAGAGAAGAAAAAAATAGGGTTTATTTATTATGGATAAATTATTTATCTTTGTTTCAGTTTTGGAAACATGATTTCGAAGGAGCAGCGTGATTCAGTATCAAAAGAAGATCTGGCCAGAGCAGCATTAGTTGCCGTCACCAATAACATTGGCTCCATCACCAGGATGTGTGCCCGGAATGAGGTAAACATTTGTCAGGACTTACACACACCGTGCCTGTGTGCTCTGTTCATATATGATTCACATACGTGATGCAGAATGGGACGAACCACATTACTAAAGGAATTTGCCATTATGTTGAGCAAATCCATATCCAGAACAAAGACAGAATTCTGGCTTTTCCCTAATAAACAGCGTTGCCCTCTATTCTGTCAAGATATTAAAAGTTTCTTAGTTTTTTATGTCTAACAAGCATCAGAATGCAGTTACTCTCTAGTGTCTCCCATGATTTAAAACCCAAATTCCAATAGTAGTAAAAGCTTTTCCTTCATGCTGTTCAGTGACCACCGGGGCAACAAGTATATTTTTGTTTTAAACGGGAGAATTTGTTTGAAACTGTTTGCTAACTGCTTTCTTTATTCTTTAAAGAACATAGAGAGAGTGGTGTTCGTGGGCAACTTCCTGAGAGGCAACATGCTGTCCATGAAGCTGCTGACATACTCTATGGAGTACTGGTCTGCTGGACAAGTTAAAGCGCTGTTTCTTCAGCATGAGGTATGAGTCATTTTAACCTCAAGCCTCCCTTGACGTCTTGTAATAGGTAATGAATGTTAATGGCTGCTAGCTTATGAACTTTTCCTATAAGCTGCTAAAGAATCAGCCATTTTGTTGATGTGGTTGATGCACAGTTTTTATTTCCGTTATTTATGATTTTTCTCATAAAGCAGTTATTTATTTGCTATGAGCACCACAAAATGAATGTATACTGTTTATAATGTGCATAATGGTTTTAATTTTTTTACAGGGCTACTGTGGCGCTGTTGGTTCACTGCTGGAACTGTTAAAATCCTCCTGAGCCCAGAAGTTTAACCAGAGTCACATGAAATTCTACCGCCCTCCTGTACTTCGGTAACTACATCTTTGCCATGTGATCAGGTAGTGTACTCTATGGTCTAATTCAGATACTATGCATTCTGCTTTCATTTTTGTCTTCTAACTAAGCTTTTCTTTCTAGCGTTGGTAATGGAGAAGAAGAGAATCAGATCCAAGAATTTTGTTTTATAATAAAAACTTTTAAAAATATTTATGAGAGTGTGTTGTACCACTTATTCCTGAATAAACTAAGCTTATTTCTTGAAGGAAGATTAGTGCTAGTTCAGGGGGGTATTCTATGAAAGTAGCTAAAGAAGGCCAGACTCCACTGAAAAAGTGAGACTCAAACTAGCGCCATCTCCCAGTTAAAGCCTGATGTCGTTCCATTAACGTAGAACGAGACTTTTCTAATAAACTTAGATTGCTTATCTATGTGACTTGGCAGTGGTCTAGAAAATACAATTTAAGCCTGTGTGTAATTCCCATATCTTCAAAGACTGTAGGTTAACTTTTTTTTGTTTTACGTGTGCTTTGCTTTTTGTTATTCTGTAGATTTTAAGTATTTGCAAATATTTTAAATTGTTCCTTGAATGTTTGGTGAAACATTACAAAAAGCTCCTCTTGAGAAAGGCATGTTTTTTTTTTTCTTGATTGCCATTTCTTGTGCCATTCACAGCTGGTGAACACCGTATGTGGTGAAGTATCCAAACCAGCACAGTTGCTACCGTCGACTGCACTGTATTATTTTAGTTATTTTAAAGAATGGCAGCAACTCACTTTAAGAATGTACTGTTTGATAATTAATTTGATTAATTTACCCGTCTTTTTCTAAATTCTTATTCTCCTTGTGTTGCTTACTGTTTTAACTAGTTTCCACTCCTGATGTTCTGCTTCTATGTTATGCAAAATAATATAAAATGGAAAACACACAACTTTTGGTAATGAGCTTAGCAATCAGGATTGCTTAAATACTTAAACTAGTTTATCAAACATTTCTTAATTCAGGGTTAGGATTAGTCAGATACAATAGCAAAGCTTAACAAACAACTATATGTTAATCTGTTGTAATATATGGTGGCTTTAAATGTATTCATCAAATTCAAAAGTAGTTACGACAGTAAATATTAATATGACACTAAAATATTATCATGACTAGCTATGCTGAAATGTACTGGTAAGCACTGTTACTAAGAATAATTATTTGGTTACTGCTTTCTTGAATTGAAATGTGTATTCACTGCTACAAAGCTGCAAATGGTTATCCTTAATATTTTACCTCTTTGGTGGTTAAAGTTTTAATCACATAGATTGACTGCCTGGAACATCACCATTAAGTTCCTAAATTAATTAGTTAAGTACTTAGAAATAATACTTTTGTTGTAAAATACAGGAAATCCCCAGGTTAGAATGTCCGACTTACAGACGACTTGTTGATACAAACGGACTGCCATAAAGCCTACTGCATTCAAAATTCGGGTTAAACACAATGGTTCGTAATAACGAATGCATGCACTGCTTTTTGTCGATCAAGAAAACATTGCATGGGTTCAGTAGTTCAGCGGCAAGAGGACCACTACAGTATGTAGTTATTACTGTATAATTATACTTTGCCACTTGGCAAACTATACTGTATAACTGTATAATGTACTGTTATTTTTCCAACTTACCTATTAATTCGACTTAAAGACTGACTTAATGGATGTCGTTCATAACCTAGAGACTGCCTTTATATTAAAACTCACTGTAGACCATCAGAATAATTATTTATTTGAAACCAATTAGGTCTCAGTTTGAGATGGAGTTATTTGTTGACCTTTGAGATGCAGGACCCTTTAATGGAAGTCATGACCATCGGTGTTAAGATTTTGCTTCAGTGATGTCATACTGAAGGACCTGCATGAATGTGTGATTCTATGGAACAGTCACAGGTAATAGATGTGTCACGCCCGGCTCGTCCGATCCTCGTGTGTGCCACGCCCCCTGATTATCCATGTGTGCTTCCCCGATTGTGCCCAGCTGTTTCCTATTATTTTCGCCCTGTCTTGTGTATATCAGTCCGTGTCTTCCTCAGTTGAGTGTCCGTCATTAACGTTGTGATGTCCTGTTATGGTCGTAGCCATCTCCCCTTTAAGAAATCCCCGGTTTTCCCCGTATTGTGCCTGTCTGCCTCATCCTTCCCCGCTTCCTGCCTGCCCGTCCTTACCCACAGTTCATAACAGATGGGTGATGGATCATTTTCCTGTAGCCATTTTTATTTTATTTGTAATTTAAATGTAAATGAATGCTATTATACAAATCAATTCTTCATTCTATATTTGGCTCCATAGACTGAATTTACCATTGGATGTACAGAACTGGGTACTTTCTCTTAGTTAAACCAGTAAATGAATGGATGTGGTGATATAAACATCCAGGAGTACTTAGACTTTGTTATGCAGCAGAGTCAACTACAGAAGCCAGGGAATTGTCAGTCTGTATCAGAACTGTACATACGTTGCAAAAGAAATTGCTCGGCTGTAATTGTCCTGATTGCTGAAAAATCTAAAATTGTACATAAGTGAATGAAATAGTGTCTCGAGTATGGAGATTAACTTGTGCAATCCACGATTTAGGTTTTGCTGGATAAACTCATATCTGACCTAAATTGTCACAAAGAAAGTGAAGTTGAAATGTAATATAATACATAGGAAAAAATATACTTTTTTAGTATGGAAAATAAACAAACATTCTAAATTTCAAGTACTCTTCATTTGGATTTTTTTTTTAATTTTCATGAAATACCTTTTTCACATCTCAAGATTTAATGAAACTGTTCAAATGCGTGTTGCGTCTCCATACAATAAGACAGAAACTAAACATGTGGTTCTCAAATTTATGAATGGGCCTGCGTTATATTACAATATGAGTGTGTGTAGATGCGTAGCATAAGTATACCATCAATGGGTCCACCGGTACACCTGAATGCATGCACTCTGCTGATCTAGGCAGTGCTACAGTGATCTAAGGCACACACCTCTTCATACCCAGTACAGATGAATGTGTGCATACTGCTGTTTTATGCAGTGCTGCAGTGGCCTAAGGCCCACAACTATCCACACCCAGTGCAAGTGAATGCATGTACATTGCTCACCAAGGCAGTGTTGCAGTGGTCTAAGGCACACACCTTGATGGACTAAGGTCGGGTTTGAAAAGTCTCAAGTTCCAGAGCAGTGAGCTTCTTTTCAGAATGGGCACAGGACAGGGACCCGCAAAGTAGCATCCTGCTACAGTGCAGTCAAAAACTAAAGGGCTGAAAGACCACCTTTAAATCTGAAGAGTACAAACAGTTACACTACTATATTGTGCCAGTATCATACTGTATGCATATGGACAATATAATAAAAGCACCTTACAAAAAAAATGTAAAATTAAGACATTACCTGACAATTACACATGAGTTGCGGTCGATAATACAGCATCGGAGATAGACTGATTCAACTATTCTTTTTAATTGTAGCCGCATATCTTAGACTACCAGCTGTCTAACATTGCTGTGTCTTACAGTACATTCTGGCAGATCTCCCACAGAAACAGAACTCTCAAAGACAAAAAAGAGGGGCATATACACTCAGTTGACACAGTATATACACACAACCTAAATTTATATTGCCTAAGTTTCTAATCCTTTACGTACAGCACAACGCAACCAGAAAGTATTCACAACACATCACTTTTTCCACATTTTATGTTACAGCCTTATTCCAAAACGGATTAATTTATTCCCCAAAATTGTACACACAACACCCCATAATGAAAAAAGTGAGATTTTTGCAAATTAAAAATAAAAAAAAATCTGAAAAATCACATTATGTACACAAGTATTCACAGCCTTTGCTCAATACTTTGTTGATGCACCTTTGGCAGCAATTACAGCCTCAATGCAATGCAATGCAATTTTATTTATATAGCGCATTATCACAACATTACATTGTCTCAATGCGCTTTACATTTCTGCCACGTAAAGACCCCCCAGTGAGTAAGCCAAAGGCAACGGTGGCAAGGAAAAACTCCCTAAGAGGAAGAAACCTTGGGAGGAACCAGACCCAAAGAGGGGGCCCATCCTCCAGGGGCCGGCAGAAGAGTCAAACAAAACAAGATTATATAATTTAAGCTAATACAGGGGTTGAAATTTCAGTCTCGATGCAGGGGTAGACCGGTGCAGGCACGGGGTGCTTAATGCATGATGGCAAGATCAACAGTGGCACAGCAGCAGGGGAGGAAGGAGAGGCATCCGTGAGCCAAGGGCAGGCAGGCTGGAGGGTAGTTGCCAGAAGTGGAGGTAGTGGTCTTGCAGGCAGCAGAAGCATAAATTCCTCGATGTTATGGTTCTCCAGGCAGCACACCCCAGAAGGGGTGGGGGAGGAAGTAAGAAAATAGTGTATTAGCCAGAGTTGAGGAAACTAGAGGCAGTGCAAGCAAAATGATTGAGTGCAATATTCATCTAGGCTCCGGCAGATCTGGCTATAGCAGCATGAGAAAGAGGGAGAGACAGGCGGGAACACAGGCATGGGGACTCCCTGAACATCAGCACTCTAGTGTAAGGCTAGAGTGACAGCACTGACGCATCAGTTTATCCAAAGCCAAGGACACCGATCCCCACCCAGCTCTTCACCTCATACTGTTAGTCTAACTGGGAGTGAGCGACTAGCTGGAACTAGAACTAGGTTTCCTATACGCTAAACTATACAAGTGCATTTTTAATCTAGACTTGAATAGCGAGAGTGTGCCTGAATCCCGCACATCCGCCGGGAGACCATTCCACAGCTGCGGAGCTCTGTAAGAGAATGCTCTGCAGCCTGCCGTAGTCCTGTCTACTCTAGGAACTAATAGATATCCTGCTCCTTGTGATCGAAGCAGGCGAGAAGGGTTGTAAGGGACCAGAAGATCATTAAGATATTGTGGTGCAAGGCCATTCAGAGCTTTGTAGGTTAATAGCAGTATTTTGTAGTCAATCCTAGATTTGACTGGTAGCCAGTGCAGGGAGGACAGGATAGGGCTAATGTGATCAAATTTTTTAGTTTTTGTGAGAACTCTGGCTGCTGCATTTTGTACTAACTGAAGTTTATGTAGGGATCCAGATGGACAACCCGAAAGGAGGGCATTACAGTAGTCCAATCTGGAAGTTATAAAGGCATGTATTAGTTTCTCTGCATCTTGAAAGGAAAGCATCTTCCGAAGCTTGGCTATGTTCCGTAGATGGTAGAATGCTGTACTGGTAATGCCATTTATGTGAGCACTGAAGCAGAGGTCGGAGTCTACCAGGACACCAAGATCTCTGACCACTGTTTTAAGCTGAGTAGGGAGGCCGCTAGGGTTGGGGTTTACAAACTTATTACGAACATCCTTAGGACCGATTAAAAGAACCTCAGTTTTTTCTGTATTTAACATGAGGAAATTCCTTGCCATCCAACAACGAATGTCTAGCAGACAGTCGGCTAAAGAAGAGAGCTGGGATGCGTCGCTAGGTTTGACAGATAGATACAATTGTGTATCATCAGCATAACAATGAAAATTAATACCGTAATTTCTAATAATGTTACCAAGTGGTAGCATATATAGATTGAACAGTAGTGGGCCCAACACTGATCCCTGTGGGACACCATATCTTACTTTAGTGGCTTTGGATGACTCATTGTTTACATGGACAAACTGGTAACGATCAGTTAAATAGGAACGAAACCACAGGAGTGCTGTCCCTTTAATGCCAATCAATGTTTCCAGCCGGTCTAGAAGAATATTATGGTCTACAATATCGAATGCTGCAGTTAAATCCAGTAAGAATAATAGCGATATACAGCCACGGTTGGAAGCCATAAGCAAGTCGTTCATGACTTTGACTAAGGCCGTTTCTGTGCTATGATTGGGTCTGAAACCAGACTGATATACACTGAACAAAAATATAAACGCAACACTTTTGTTTTTGCTCCCATTTTTCATGAGATGGACTTAAAGATCTACAATTCATTCCAGATACACAATATTACCATTTCTCTCAAACATTTCTCACAAATCAGTCTAAATGTGTGATAGTGAGCACTTCTGCTTTGCTGAGATAATCCATCCCACCTCACAGGTGTGCCACATCAAGATGCTGATCTGACATCATGGGTAGTGCACAGGTGTACCTTATACTGCCCACAATAAAAGGCCACCCTGGAATGTGCAGTTTTGTCTCACAGCAAAATGCCACAGATGCCACAAGCATTGAGGGAGCGTGCAATTGGCATGCGGACAGCAGGAATGTCAACCAGATCTGTTGCTCGTGCATTGAATGTTCATTTCTCAACCATAAGCCGTCTCCAAAGGCGTTTCAGAGAATATGGCAGTACATCCAACCGGCCTCACAACCGCAGACCACGTGTAACCACACCAGCCCAGGACCTCCACATCCAGCAGGTTCACCTCCAAGATCGTCTGAGACCAGCCACTCAGACAGATAATGCACGGCCCCATGTTGCAAGGATCTGTACACAGTTCTTGGAAGCTGAAAATGTCCCAGTTCTTGCATGGCACGGACATGTCACCCGTTGAGCATGTTTGGGATGTGCTTGACCGGCGTATGCGACAGCGTGTACCAGTTCCCACTAATATCCAACAACTTCGCACAGCCATTGAAGAGGAGTGGACCAACATTCCACAGGCCACAATTGACAATCTGATAAACTCTATGCGAAGAAGATGTGTTGCATTGCATGAGGCAAATGGTGGTCACACCAGATACTGACCGGTTCTGAGTCCCCAGACCCCCAATAAAGCAAAAAACTGCACATTCCAGGGTGGCCTTTTATTGTGGGCAGTATAAGGTACACCTGTGCACTACCCATGATGTCAGATCAGCATCTTGATGTGGCACACCTGTGAGGTGGGATGGATTATCTCAGCAAAGCAGAAGTGCTCACTATCACACATTTAGACTGATTTGTGAGAAATGTTTGAGAGAAATGGTAATATTGTGTATCTGGAATGAATTGTAGATCTTTAAGTCCATCTCATGAAAAATGGGAGCAGAAACAAGAGTGTTGCGTTTATATTTTTGTTCAGTATAGTTCGTTAGCATTATTTTTTTGAAGAAAAGAAGACATCTGGTGAGCAACAACTTTCTCCATAATTTTAGAAATGAAGGGAAGATTTGAGATGGGTCTATAGTGTCCTAAGTCACTAGGTTCAACATTTGGCTTCTTTAGGATAGGTCTAATAACAGCCATTTTAAAAGATATAGGAACATATCCAAGCCTAAGAGATGAGTTTAACAAGTTTAACAATGTAGTGCTAATCAGTGGTGCGATTTCCTTAAGTAGACTGGTGGGTATTGGGTCAACAAGGCTAGTAGTGGGTTTGCCAGAGGAAATTAACTTAAGGAGTTCTGTCCGCACTACAGGAGAGAAACATTCAAAGGTGTTATCATTAGTACTAATAGCACTAGCACTAACAGAAGATTGGTGGTTGTGTGCAGCTGTGGGCGTGCTAGTGATGGTATGTCTAATAGTAGTTATTTTATTATTAAAAAAACGCAATAAAGTCATCACTCCTAAGAGCTTCTGGGACTTGTGAGTTTAACATTGAAGGATTCTTTGTTAACCTAGATACAGATTCAAACAGAAATTTAGGATTGGTTTTGTTCTCTTCTATTAGTTTAGAGAGATACATAGACCTAGCAGTCACTAGTGCTTGTCTATACTTAGACAGGCTCTCTTTCCAGGCAGATCTAAAAAGTTCTAGTTTTGTTGACCGCCATTTGCGTTCTAGCTTGCGTGAAGCTCGTTTAAGTTCCCGTGTACGGTCAGAGTACCAGGGGGCAGGTTTCTTATCTCTATGTTTTATTTTCTTGAGTGGCGCTACATGATCAAGAGTGGTACGAAATGATTCCACCATGTTCACGGTTACCTGTTCAAGTTCATTTACACTTGACGCTTCAGAGGTAAGGTTGAAGGACTGTGGGAGCTGATCGAGAAAAGTTGCGGCGGATAATGAGGCTATGGAACGTCTAGTATTGTACCTCTGACCTGGGGCCTTAGGGGGGTTATGTTGTATTTGAAATGTTAAAAGGTAATGATCCGAAAGTAGAGGATTCTGAGGGATAATTGATATGTGTTCTACCATGACACCATGACTAAGGATCAAGTCCAGGGTGTGGTTACAGGCATGAGTCGGCCCAGTTACATTCTGATGTACACCGGCAGAGTCAAGAATGGTAGTAAATGCTTTTGTTAATGGATCACTATCATTTTCCATATGAATATTAAAATCACCAACAATCACGGCCTTGTCGGTAGTAACCACCAAGTTTGTTAGGGAATCTGCAAATTCCTTAAGAAAATTGCTATATGGGCAAGGCGGTCTATACACAATAGCAATGATGATTGGAGGTGTAGAACTACACTTAGATATGCTAGCAAGACTAAGAATAATAATTTCAAACGTGCTAAAGCTATAACCACTATGTTCATGCACTCCTAGGTCGGTCTTAAATATTGCAGCAACCCCGCCACCTTTGCGATTGGGTCGAGGATTATGCTTATAGCTATATTCAGCTGGAGTGGATTCATTTAGTGCCAAGAACTCGTTTGGTTTAAGCCAAGTCTCAGTAAGACATAGGGCACCAAGATTAAAATCAGTAATGATTTCATTTACGAGCAATGTCTTAGGAGCCAGCGATCTAATGTTCAGGAGTCCAAGTTTTAGGTTTACATTACACCTACTATCCAGAAGTGAATTAGGTCTAATTTCTCTAAGGTTTTTAAGACATGCACTACGGTGGAATGAACCCCCACGATTAAAACCGCGGGGAACAGACACAGTCTCAATAATATGAACCCTGGGTGACGATTTTAAGCGACTAGCAGGCGGTCGGTTAAGCCGGTTTGCCTGCCGCCTTGGCTTGGCTCTGGTTAGTCAGCGATCTGCCTTAAGACTATGAGCTATGCTTTTTGACAGGAGATCGGCGCCAGCCCACGAAGGGTGAATACCATCCCTCTTCAAAAGCCAAGGCCTACCCCAGAACGTCCGCCAATGGTCTATATAACCCACACCATTTATCGGGCACCATTCCTCAAGTCTTTTTGAATATGATATCACAAGCTTGGCATAACTATCCTTGGCCAGTGTCGCCCATTCCTCTTTGCAGCACCTTTCAAGGTCATCAGACCAGAGAATTTGGTTTGAGAGTCCTTCAGGTGTCTTTTACTCCAGACTGGCTGCCATGTGCCTTTTACTAAGGAGTGGCTTCCATCTGGCCACTCTACCATTCAGGCCTGATTGGTGGATTGCTGCAGAGATGGTTGTCCTTCTGGAAGGTTCTCTCTCCACAGAGGACCTCTGGAGCTCTGACAGAGTGACCATCAGGTTTTTGGTCACCTCCCTGACTAAGGCCCTTCTCCCCGATAGCTCAGTTTAGATGGCTGGCCAGCCCTTGGAAGAGTCCTTGTGGTTTCAAACTTCTTCCACTTATGGATGATGGAGGCCACTGTGCTCTTTGGGACCTTCAAAGCAGCAGAAATTTTTCTGTAACCTTCCCCAGATTTGTGCCTCGAGACAATCCTGTCTCAGAGGTCTACAGGTGATTCCTTTGACTTCATGCTTGGTTTGTGCTCTGACATGCGCTGTCAATTGTGGGACCTTATATAGACAGGTGTGTGCCTTTCCAAATCATGTCCAATCAACCAAATTTACCACAGCTGCAGAAACATCTCAAGGATGATCAGTGGAAACAGGATGCACCTGAGCTCAGTTTTGAGCTTTATTGTTGTCTGTCAAAGGAGTCAGAAAATGCCTAGTATTGGACTGGAGGTGGGTTGGGTTATAGGTGTGCCTGTTATTGGACAGGGAGATCGCGAAGACCAAACTTTGTAAGTTATTTATAAATGAAAGCACTCTGAAACAAGATGACGTTTTAATCAATTATAAGGTCCTTACTATCCTGGAAATGAGTGATTTCAGCTTTTAGAGCTCTTTTGGAGTTAAAATATTGGAAGAAACTTAAAAAAAAAAAATCCCATGCCTCTTCAACCGTTTTGCTATTTAACTCCATTCAGTTTACAGTTTCTACTTTCAGTCTCATACCATTAAAGTTAGCCTTCCTAACATTGTATACTTTTGTTTTGGGGCTTTGGACAGTAAAATTAACCTTGAATTTAACCATGCTATGATCACTACCATCCACTGGTTCTAAAACCTCTCATTTTCCAATCCTATCCTGGTTATTAGAGAAAACAAGATCAAGAAGGGCTTCTCCCCTGGTAGGAGTATTAAAGAACAATGCTGTACTAATTCCAGCATCTCAAGTTCATTTACAGAAGAGCCAGAGACTGTGTCCCACTGTATCCCAGGTAAATTAAAACCACCCATAACCCATCATTTTTGTTACTCATAACACTTTAAGTCCTGCGATGGGCTGACCCCCCGTCCTGGGTTGTTCCCTGCCTCGTGCCCATTGCTTCCAGGATAGGCTCCAGACCCCCCGCGACCCAGTAGGATAAGTGGTTTGGAAAATGGATGGATGGATAACACTTTGTGGATGCAATATAATAATTAATAACTATTACAGACAAAAACAATTTGAAAATCCAATGTTCCCTGTAGTACACTGATTAAAGCACACTTCACTAGATATGCCTGTCTTGTCCCATTACACATTATACGGGTACATTCCAACATTCAAAAATTAATTAAAATTCGTACGTAAAGCAATCTGGGAAACAAAGGGGTGTGCAACAGTCGCCATGAGCACAAAATGCTAACCCTCCATGTCGATCATTACAGCTTGAAAGGACCTATTATATTAGTTATTCACACGATTTTGCTCAAATCACGAAATGGTTTGAAGCGCAAAAATAATCGGTGTGCATCGTTGTCTGTGTGCTGGACATCACAATTCTGTGATTAAAAACGCCCCACATTACTTCCGTTAAAACTGAATATCACATGTGAGGCTAACTTAACAACGGTTTGAGATTACCTCATTTTGCCACGCAAAGTCCGTACACAATTTTGAACCTTTTCGATTAGTTTAGACTTTATTCTTGAAAAATTGCAGGTTTTTTTAGTCGTAAATTTATGACTTTATTCTCGAATTATTATGAGTTTTTTTTCTTTAGTAAATTACGACTTTATTCTCGAATTTTTATTACTTTATTCTGGCGAATTACAACATTAATCTTGAAAGTTCCAACTTTATTCTCCAGGTTTTATGTTATTATACAGCAGCTATTAATAGTGGCCCTAAAACTCCGTTGTAAGGTTTCATGTCGTTGATCATAAATAATAATAAAAAAAAAGTTCACGCAACAGGGCGCGAAAAAGCATTGCTGACCGCAAAGACTCAAGGGATTTTTCCAAAGAAACTCGTCCCTTTTTTGAAGTGAGGCTGCATTTTTGAGAAATTATTTATTATGGTACGTGTAACACTTAACTAAATCAGTAAATGGTTTGCATTTATTTGGTTTGGTTTTCACATGGAGTTCAAATAGATCTGCTAAGTGCAGCATTAAACGTTCTAAATTTACACAAAACGGTAAATTAAGCGTAGTTCTCAGTTTCTTACGTTGCATTAATAAATCCATTAAAACTCGGCGGGTTTTGTTTTTCACACTGCTACCAAATTAATGTTACCTAGTTGCCATAAAGGTTTAAATTAGTTTGCTATAACTGACCCGTTCAAGTTCCGATATATCCGGGATTGTCTTAATTCAAATCATTCGTAGCTTTTCTGAAAGCGGCATTTATTTATGTCCTTAACATAATTGATTTTGAATGATGGATGAAATAACTTGACGGTTGTAACAGCCACATATGCAGCACTGACCCTTCACAAAGCAAAAGCTTCCATGTCCAAAATAAGCGCGTTTTTCAAATACAAATTACGCTACGGCGATCTGTGCTGACTCATGTTGCTTGATATCATTTAGGTAGTTTTTCCCAAGAAAAGGTCTGATTATTTATATTGATGTATAATAAAACCCACTTTAGTCAACTGTCACGATCGCCGTAACACGGGTGATCGCTCGGGCAGGCGAGCGGGCGGAAAAGCAGGCAGGCAGGCAGGCAGGATCGGGGGAAAACGAGGGTTTAATCAGGAACGGGGAGCAGGAAACACCAGACATCGACTAACATGAATGACAGACAATGAACTCTGGCACGACATGGACTCAAATAGACAGAACTGGGCGAAAATAAGTGGACACAGCTGGGCACGATCGGGGAAGCACACGTAAATAATCAGGGGGGCGTGGCACACACGAGGATCGTAGGAGCTGGGCGTGAAACCAACTTTATGTTTAAAAGATTAAAACAATTGTGTGACATTGGATGTTCTTTGTTTCATTTACAGTTTTGGTAATGTGGGTGTGTAAGGCTTGCACAGAAAGCTTGCCAAGTAGGTCCAAACTTTACAGAGACAGAGGACATTACATTATTTAAATGCATTATTATACAGTTATGCAGCATTATAATGAACTAATATGTTTCATTGTGCACAGTAAACCCCAACAGTTCTACCAACTCATAAACATTATGGGTATAGCAATCAAAACCTGTCTTTTAGTTAACCCAACAATAAACGTTTGCATGTTTATAGTAAGCCATACTGTATTCATTTTACCTGAATATATGTTTTTGAGTTAACATTTCTCACTACTATTTTTTATAAAGTATTTAACATGTGGCCCATGTCTGTTTTGTGACATGTGGGCCACATTTGTCTAATCACAAGTGGTCCACTTTCGGCATGTATCCATTTGCCGATGCCGGAACCGGGCCAGCAATGCCACACATTTGCCAGAAGTGGCCCACATCCGCATGGTATCTGGGTTTGGTGCTATTCCATCAGGGATATGTGCATTATATAAACAGCAGCCACAATTAAATAACACACAACTTCCATCCCTTACTCCAATACACCCTTCTGTTGGTAAGATTTGTTTCTCCTCCTATCCTTTTAAAACTAATAAATCTGTTAAATCTGTATTTCAAAATCATGTGGTCACAGTGCCGTATGTAATATCAGACTGGAACAGATTAGTAGATAATATTGAATGTAAGAAAGTTTTGCGTATTCCTGATCGTTATTTAATTGCAAATAAAGTAAATGAAGTGTCACTTAAGCTTATACATAAAATGTACCCAGTAAAATTTATTTTTCTAGATTTAAAAAAAAAAAACATTGATATAGATTGTACATTTTGCAACAATTATCCAGACTGTTATTCATTTATTTTAGGAAATGTCCTTATATAATTTCTTTTGTACCTTACAAATTATAGTTCATTGTTGTGATTTTACATAAATTTGTACGTAATCTGAGAAAGTGGGAAACATACACTATAAATTAAACAGAATTTTTCCTTTTAAAAATGTGAAATACATGTAATTTTTCATTACTGGAGTTATGCGCAAAATGAAAGTTGGTTTATTAATTTAGGGATAATTTCTGTAATTTTACAGAGTTTTGCAGGCAGCTTTTAAAAAAAAGAAATTACTGTAAAAAATGACAATTATTTTTTGTAAAAAAAAATTTTTGTGTTGAAAAAACGACCCAAATATCTTTTTCTGTGTATAGGGGGTGGATGTAATGAATTAGAACTACTCACATTACTGGAATTAAGCATACAGTATTTCAGATACTTGCATTTTAAGTATATTTTTAAGTAACTTAACCTGTTTGAGTCATGTAAGCAATATGCTTCAAAGTTTAGTTAACTTCACTGTCATGAATAGTAATGTTATAAAACCATATATGGTACAACTGAATACTCAAATGAAATCTGGAAACCAGGGGCCGGTTGCACAAAACACCTTAAGTTTCCCCCTTAAGTATGACGCTTATGGTTTAATATCTCCTTAGCTAAGGGATTTATTTAAGGGTGTTCCAGAGAACCCCTCAAAAGGTTTCCTTAGTTAAGGAAAATCATTAAGGGATTTACAACATTGAAAGACGTTTTACAGCAATAAAATTGTCCCATTTCCATGGAGACATGCTTGCACTTGCAACTGCTTGTGACACCTGTTATTGCCTCACAAAGTAAAAAAAAAATTGGGGAAAAGAAGACAAGAAAACCAAATTGGTCAGAGGAAGAAAATATTATACTTTTTGAGGAATACAATAAAACAAAGAACATACTGAAAAGTACATTTGATCCACAAAAAACATAAAACAACAAATGTGGGAGGAAATTGCAATGAAAATTAATTCAAAAAGTCTATTGAAAAGGTGGGTGGGGCGTTATGGTGGTGCAGTGGTTGGCACTGTTGCCTCACACCCCTGGGACCCGGGTTCGAGTCTCCGCCTGGGTCATGTGTGCGGAGTTTGCCCCATGTCCCCGTATGTTCCTCCAGGTACTCCGGTTTCCCCCCACAGTTCAAAAACATGCTGAGGCTAACTGGAGTTGCTAAATTGCCCATAGGTGTGCATGTGTGAGTGAATGATGTGTGAGTGTGCCCTGCGATGGGCTGGCCCCCCATCCTGCGTTGTTCCCTGCCTCGTGCCCATTGCTTCCGGGATAGGCTCTGGACCCCCCGCGACCCAGTAGGATAAGCGGTTTGGAAAATGGATGGATAGTGAAAAGGTCCATCCAAGAGGTCCAAAAAAATACAAGTTATCTCTTCTGGCCAAAGAAGAGATCACTAATTACAGGAGAGATTGTGACAAAGCTGGCAGGATAACTCTTACCAGTTGACCTTCACTTACAACTTCAGATAGGTTAAATGACTAACATGACTTGAGGGAACTGTTAACATTAGTCTGTGTTGCTGACAGTGAAAGGGATCTCTGTACATAAGTTGCTCATTTTCTTTAAACAAGTTGTTATTACACATTAAAGTATTTAAGGTATAGATATAATGTAGACTGTAAGGGTGGGTAACGTTATAGGCCATGGTTAGTTAGTGAGCTCGGCTGAACGTGAAACAGGCTTAACGTTCTATGACACTCACGTATAGACCGCAACCTAATGTGCTAGAAAATAAATAATTGATTATCAGAATTAATTCTATACAAAATGTGATTTTCAAGGTGGAGGTCCACCTCCAAACCCTCTTTTTCGAATGAGGCAGCGATGGTAGCGGACTTGAATGACGCAGCACACTGTTGACTTGTGGACAGGAAATACATCCCTTATTACAGCCTGGAAGGAGCCCATAGCATAAACCCGCAAAGCAAACATTAACTGCAACGCAGCCGGGGGAGCACAGCTTCAGATTGGGGGGATTGATCCAACTGCAGACGGTCGGACAAATTTATAAAGCAAAGTCAATTGCTCATCATTAAGCGTATCTAAGGGGTTCTCCCGGTCACTCTTTTGGGGATGCGTTCATTTTTATTTGTTCTCATAACTTTGGCCATGTTGCAGTTAAGGTACGGTTAGAGGTACCTTATTTTTTTCCCTTAGTATGGTTGCTAAGGACTTTTGTGCAACCATTAAGGGATTCCTTAAGTATAAGAGCAAGACAAGGAGAAAAACTTAAATACTTAGAAAATTATAAGGAAACCTTAAGGAGGAGACTTAAGGGTGTTTTGTGCAACCGACTTTATTTTAAAGAGACCTTAACTCGGAGTTTTAGGAACATCTTTACTGAAAGTGTTTTGTGCAACCGGCCCCTGGCTTCTCATTCACACCTTTGTGCACTATAGTATGACATGCCTTGTTTCCATCTGATTTTTAGAACATTAAATAAGTCTGGGCCAGGACAATGTCACCTTTTCTATATAATGAGGTACCTGACCTGTACCGCGAAATTGATATTAGCCTGGCACAGAGAGGTTTAAGGTACTAAAATGGTCCCCCTACAGGCAGAATCGCATCATTGTATTGGGCTGTGAAGCATTTAAGATGGACCGGAAAATCCGGATAAGGAGCTGCGAATAAGGAGCCAACTTCAGCCTCGTGTTTATACTCCACCCCTGCAGCCGCCTGCAGATCTCGCTCCACATCATGTCAGCTGCAGACAGACCTAAGCCCAAGTCGAAGGCACCCCGCTTTTCTGAGTGTAAGCATCCAAGATGTAGTTCAGTGTGCAAACTGTTTAAGGCGTCGCTCCATCACCAAATATGACGTCAGCATCACAGAGACCATCTATGAATGAAGGACATTTAAAATATTTTGCGAGAAATTTAGCAGATAACCTTTAAAACACAAATGGACAATTCCTAGTTAAAAAAAATCTAAAATTTAATACCTCGTAATACCTTTTAATACTTTTTAATGGCCTTAATTTTTGCTTATGTGATTTACTACCTTTTAGCACCCTGGAATTCCATGGAAGATTGGAGCCCAGGTCATCTTAACTGGCATTAGAAGTTCTTCCAATTTGTATGTCAGAGTTCACTAGATGCCCATGGACAGTAAGTGAATGAGGTGAACATAAGAACTATACAAACGAGAGGAGGCCATTCGGCCCATCAAGCTCGCTTTGGGAGAACTAAACTAATAGCTCAGAGTCGTTAAAATCTTATCTAGCTCTGATTTAAAGGAACCCAAGGATTCAGCTTGCACTACATTATCAGGAAGGCTATTCCATACTCTGACTACACGCTGCGTAAAGAAGTGCTTCCTTAAATCCAGCTTGAAATGTTCTCCCGCTAATTTCCACCTATGGCCACGAGTTCGTGTATTTAAACTAATGCTGAAGTAACTATTTGGTTGAACAGCATCCAAACCTGTTAGAATCTTATATACCTGGATCATGTCCCCCCTCAATCTCCTTTGCTTGAGACTGAACAGATTTAGCTCAAGTAACCGTTCCTCGTATGACATTCCTCTAAGACCAGGAATCATTTTTGTGGCCCTACGCTGCACCTTTTCTAAGGCCACAATGTCCTTTTTAAGATATGGTGACCAAACCTGCACACAATATTCTAGGTGAGGTCTCACCAAGGAATTGTATAATCTTAGCATTACCTCCCTTGACTTAAACTCCACATACCTGGAGATATACCCCAACATCCTATTGGCCTTTTTTATTGCTTCCCCACACTGGCGAGAATGGGACATGGAAGCATCAACATACACACCAAGGTCTTTCTCATGATCAGCTACCTTTATTTCAGTGACACCCATGAAATACCTGTACTTTATATTTCTGCTCCCTAGATGGAGTACCTTACATTTATAGACGTTAAATTTCATCTGCCAGGTATCGGCCCAGTCACTAATTAAATCAAGATCCCGCTGTAGCTGCTGAGCCACTAATTCAGTATCTGCTACACCACCCACCTTGGTGTCATCTGCAAATTTCACCAGTTTACTGTATATATTGGTATCCATATCATTTATGTAAATTAGGAACAATAGTGGTCCTAAAATCGAACCCTGCGGTACCCCACTATGAACGCAAGCCCACTGTGACATTGTGCCTCTTATAACTACTCGCTGTTTCCTATCTGTTAACCAGTTATCAATCCAGGTCGCTACGGTACCTAAAATACCAGTCGCTTTGAGTTTAAGTAGGAGCCTCTTGTGGGGGACAACATCAAAAGCCTTTTGGAAATCTAAGTAGATGACATCATAGGCCTTCTTATCATCAACTTCCTGAGTAGCTTCCTCAAAAAACTCCAACAGATTTGTTAAACAGGATCTACCTCTTCTAAATCCATGCTGGCTATCCCGCAAAATGTTATTGGAGTCCAGGTAATCTACCATTTTCTCTTTGATTATAGCCTCCATAACTTTACCAGTTATACAAGTTAGACTGATTGGCCTATAGTTAGACAAATTACTTCTATCCCCTTCTAGTCCTGAACTAAACTCCTCATGCAAATATCCAGAATGGTGTGTGCCTGTGAGAGCAGGTCTGGCTGCATCATTTTCACCTTCAGAATATTGTCTGGTCAATGTGCTCACACGTTCCGTCTGCATTTTCTTCAGAGGGTTTTGAATAATGGACGATAGCAACACCTATTGTTTTAGGAGAAGACTTTTCTGGTTTTCTGCTTCTTTTCCTAGCCTGTTGAGAGAATCACAATATGTATTCTTCTGTTATGAAAAGCAACACTGATATCCTGAAAACAAGGTTTTAATGCATGCACTACTATAAAAAAGTGCTGAGTTCTTTGAGTCTTCAAATGTGAAACAGAAATGTGAAACAGTCTAAGTTTTATTCATATAAAATAAAGCAAAATAAATTATATAACATTCTTTAAAAGTTCTATTTTTGAAAAAGAAAAATTACACATAATGAAAGTGAAAGTACGAAAATTAGACTAGAGAAGTGTAATTTACAGGAGAAAACAAAATATAATGCAGTCGACGGTAGTAACTGCTGGTTTGGATATTTGAAAAAATAGCATTGTTGCAGATAGTGTATTATGACACATACTGTATTTTAGCAGCAAGACAGCAATAAATAGTAAATAAAGTGCAAACAATACTAGCCGCAGGACCGAGTATGTAGTATATAATAAATGGCATGAAATACAGTTCATGATTCACTTCTGATTCAGTCTAATGGCCTGAGGGAAAAAATTCTTTGCCATCCTGGCAGCGAAGGTTTGTGTGCTACGGAACCTTTTACCAGATGGAAGGAGAGAGAAGAGGGTGTGGGATGGGTGTGTGGGGTCATCCACAATGCCGGTGGCTTTGCAGATGCACCTCACGTCCGTCGACCAACCTGGGAGGAGGAGGAGGCAACGCAGGAGAACCCAGGGGACTGACTACATGGGGTTTCAGTATGGAAACATGGAATGTAGGATGGACTCGCCACACGGTCACCAGAAGACAAAGACGAACTGCCAAGGGACTTATCACCTCGATGATGGGAACTCATAGAGGAACCCATAGAGGAAGGTTACTAGTATCCAACCACACCTTCTGTCCCACATGGACAGTGGGAGGCCGGCAGTTGGAGTATTTCTCCATGCGTTTAGGGACACATAGCAGGAAAGACCTGGCCACATTCCAGGTCCGTTGACAATGACGAAGAAAGCGGTGGACAGACGGGACCAGGACCTCTTACTCCACTGTTGGAAATAAGGGAGGTTGATGACCAACACAACACTGAAATGGGGACATCCCCGCAGAGGATACAGGCAGATAATTATGGCCGTATTACATCCAAGAAAGGAAACCACTCCACTATTGGGGCAGCATGTGGAATGAGGCAGCGTGTGGCTCAGTGGGCTAAGCCTGCGTCCTTGTAATCAGAAGGTCACAGGTTCGAACCCAGCCTCAGAACGTCTGCGGCTCCTTGAGCAAGACCCTTAATCCCCAGCTCCCTGGGTGCCACTATGGGACTACTTAGAGTAGCTCTCCACTATTGTGAGAAGGCCTGTCACAAAATCCTAGGATATATAAGACCAGGGAACAGCAAGAGGTTGCAATAGGCTTGCTGGAGCACGGGAGGGATTATTATTACATGCACACACCAGGCAGGCTGTGACGTAACCATGGATGTCCTGCAGCATGGTAGGCCGCCAGAAGCGCTGTCCAAGAAGTGCTCGGGTGCGATGCCCAATGGAGGCAGACTACGTGAACGGAAAATCTGTCCATAGCCTAAGTATTCAGGTATGTAGGTTTGGAGAAACTCTATACAATATCAGGTGAAGGGATTTAGCACTGAATAGGATTTAACATTTTATACAGAACAATGAATGCTCTGACAGGCAAAGTGTGCTGTATAACTGAATCCACTCTCTGTGTTTAGATGATCTCTGATGGGAATTGCCTCATTTCTAATGCTGAGGCAAAATGGCCAGGCTCTGTCCATGACTCCAGGATCTTTAAAGCATCCTCACTGGCACACAAGTTTGCAGAAGGCAAGAGAATATATCAACCACGTTCACTGAACATGTACATTTCATGGAAACTAATGAGAGATGTAGTCATCTTACAATCCAAACAAATAGTTTTTAAACTTTTTTTGTACACATTGCTTTCATGTTGGGGGTGGGGGGTATTTTGAAGGGTAGGAATGTCATACACAGCATTTCCTTCTTCTACAGGGAAGTTTAATGGAGTCCTGCTTGGGGATAGGAGTTATGCCTGCCTGCCGTACCTTTTAACCCCTTACCCATAACCTCAAACTGAGGCAGAGAAGGCATTTAACAATGCCCACAATAGAACAAGGACACGAATCCTTTGGCCAGCTAAATTCATATACACCACATTTCTTGTAGACCAACTTTTCAGGCTGACATATTTCTCCCTGTAGATTTAGATGCAGGAAAGGCCTCAGAGTAAGGCCAGACTGTGCATGTAACATTGTGGTTGCCTGTGCAGTCCTACACAACATCGCAAATTTACGCCAAGAGAGACTGTCCACGCTGATGGCAGAGGAGCAGTGGGAGGACATTCCTGCTCCTGAAGAGGGAATACATGGAAGGAGTGTGAGGAACCTTTATAGAGAAACCTACTTCACATAGCCATTGGTAAAGGTCATGCCCCCACCTTCCTGATTTAAACAAACCCCACATAAGCTGAGAATTGAGATTCTTTATTCAGAAGATATTTGATTCAATTAGACATTGTTTGAAGCTGTGGAGGGAGGGAGAGAACAGAAAATCAAACTCAAACCATATAACTTTGCGCCTTTAGTATGTACTTACATCCTTCTCTAGATTATTGATCTGCAACTTTGTTTTCTTTATCAGAAGTCTTTTGTATTCTATGTCTAGCTTTTCCCTTTCAACAGATAAAATAGGAGCGGCCTCCTTTTAGAAATAGCACGTATATCCTGTAACAAAAGATAATGGGTCACAAAGTTTAGCATTTTGTTAGTAATAAGTAGTTACTCAATTCGCTCCTTGCTGAAAGGGACCGTGGTCTGATTAAATCCTGCAGTAAAGTATATTGTTAATAAAAATTTCATTCTTCAGACTGCAAACACATCTAAAGCATTTCATATGTGGTCGTACCTCTGGCATGTCCGTGTCTGCTGACACTGTTTCTTCATCAATAGCCCTAGATGTACTAGATGTACCTAGATGCCATCAAACTGCAAAATGAGGAACCCTAAAGTTGTTGAAGAAACAGAAAATTGCATGGTACTATATCCTTTAATTAAAAGAACATTACATACATACACATGGGTCAAGAGTGATATGCACTGATGTGACTGTGGGATCAGCGAGAAATATTACATCCCCTCTCACTGCAGAGACAGGCATACCAACAGTTATCAGACATCAGTATTAAGGGATGGACACCTAGAGAGAAAGAAGTGGACAGTACCTTCTACATATTTCTCCCGGGCACCTGGGGGGATGATCTCTGACAATATCCCCCCTTCTATTCTTTCCACCTGAGGCCGTCCTCGATTGACGCTCAGTGCCAGCTGCTCTGCTAGTGTGAGTCCCTCAAGTGGAGGCCCCCCACCAGTAGCAGTGGCCTGGCTCTTTTTCTTCGTGGCTACAGTTACATTTATGAATTTTGTAAACTATTGTTCTCAAACTGACATGATATTTTTATATTTTGTTTTACTTGCTGCCAGGTTCTTCGTTCTCCACTGAGAGTGCTTCTGTTGAGATATAATAGTGAAGGATGGATATGCAAGTCAAGGGTTAGACAAGTGGGTCAGTGGAGCTCACACACACATCTAAGTCAGTAGAGCTGTAATTAACAACCTAAAGTCTTTGTAGTTATGGGGATTACACATAGGCTTAAATTGTATTTTCTAGACCACTGCCAAGTCACATAGATCAACAATCTAAGTTTATTACGAGCAGTTTATTTTTTATTGTTTTATTTTTTAATTATTTTTATTATTAATATTATTTTATTATTTTAAGTTTATTACGAACAGCCTCCATCACTCTCAGCACTGGAGCCCCCCAGGGGTGTGTTCTGAGCCCCCCGCTGTACTCTTTGTACACATATGACTGTGTGATCACTACCAGCTCCACCATCATCATTAAGTTTGCTGACGACACCGTCGTGGTGGGCCTGAGCCCTGATAACAATGAGACGGCCTACCTGAAGGAGATTAGGAATCTGGAGAACTGGTGCCAGAGGAACAACCTCCTTCTAAACGTCAGTAAGACAAAGGAGTTGATAGTGGACTGCAGCACTAAGCAGGAGAGGAACTACCAGACCCCCGTCATCAACGAGAGCCCAGTGGAGAGAGTGGACAGCTTCAAATACCTCGGTGTTCACATCACGCAGGACCTCTCATGGTCCTGTCACATCAACACCGTGGTGAAAAAGGCCCAACAGCGTCTCTACCACCTCAGACGATTGAGAGACTTCTGACTGCCCTCCAAGGTGCTCAGGAACTTTTACTCCTGCACCATAGAGAGTATCCTGACAGGAAACATCTCAACCTGGTTCGGGAACAGCACCATGCAGGACAGACGAGCTCTACAGAGGGTTGTGCGATCAGCTGAGCGCACCATCCGCATCGAGCTCCCTGACCTGCACTCAGTCTACAGCAGGCGGTGCTGGACCAAGGCCAGGAAGATCGTGAAGGACTTCAGCCATCCCAAAAATGGACTGTTCTCTCTGTTGAGGTCAGGAAAGCAATTCCGCTCCCTGAAGGCCAACACAGAGAGACTGAGGAGGAGCTTCTTCCCGCATGCGATACGGTCTCTTAATCACACCACCACACAGTACTGACCCACACATATGGTTTTTACACACACTCTGGACATTCTGGACATTCGTTTACATGAGTGGCCACTGCACAACTACACTTCGTGGTCATCAAATCACTCTATCACAAGTCACTTTAAATAAATCACTCTTAAGCATATTTGCACTGCACAAGACACTTTAAATATGTGGATTGCATAATCCTGGACATTACCATTCCTTTATTACCATTTATTCTAACTCCATTCCACACAAAAATTACATAAATATATACCTACTCATACAGCTGCTCTTATTGTTCTATATTTCTTCATATATTCTTCATATATTTTCTATATTGTGTGTTTTTGTTGTACAGTTATTTTATTTTTAACTTTAATTTTTATATTTTATTTTATTCTTTCCTAGTTAAATTTACCTTTTATTTTAATTTTCATATTTATTTCCTATTCCTATTCATAGTCTTTTATTTTTATGTCAGGAGCAGTTATATAAGCATTTCACTGCATATCGTACTGTGTATGTGACAAATAAAATTTGAATTTATTAGTAACATGGAAAGATGAGATAGTTATTTGTGCAATTTCAATGCAATTTAAAGTACTTTATGGAGATCAAAGAATAAAGAATTACACAATAAAGTAAAACGAACATATAAAACCAAAAGAGAGAGGAGTCTGTTGGCCAGGAGGTTCAAACTAGGAACCTTCTTGTTGCGAGGCAACAGTGTTAATCACTGTATCACCGAATCACTAGTCACACATACTGGTAACATGTACATGACTTACGCATTTAGTCTGTCTGCAATATTCTGCCAAGCCATCACTCTGGCTTTATTGATAGCTACAGTATTGCCTTTTTTTTTGTTATAATATTTTTGTATTTTTCATATAGCTCCTTCAGAAGTATTTGTTCTGCTGCGAAAAAAAGCTGCTCTCGGTTTGCTCTTGTTCTGCGTCATTTTATCTACCACCTAAATATCTCGGGTACGTGCACTAAGTGAGACTATGCAAGTCTGTCTGAAGTAGCCTTGATTAGAAAAGTCTCGTTCTGCGTTAGTGGAACGACTTCAGGCTTAATTGGGAGATGGCGCTAGTTTGAGTCTCACTTTTTCAGTGGAGTCTGACCTTCTTTAGCTACTTTCATAGAATACCCCCCTGAACTAGCTCTAATCTTCCTTCAGGAAATAAGCTTAGTTTATTCAGGAATAAGTGGTACAACACACTCTCAGAAATATTTTTAAAGGTTTTTATTATAAAACAAACTTTTTGGATCTGTTTCTCTTCTTCTCCATCAGCTCCTCCAAACTCGATTGTGAATCCCCGTGAGTCTGTTAATGTGAGACTTAAATGGGATTCACTAATAACAAGTATCGCATAGTAACCTGGGTTAGAAGGCTCGTCCAGCGAGCTGCATCACCAGGTAACATAAACGATCAGTAGCGAAGCTCCTCTCACCGCCGACGAGGGAGAGTCTTGCGATATTTCAGGTGAGTTTGAGGTTTCAGAGCTTGTACCTGGAAATTAAGCTCTGTGATATGTGCATGTGTGATCCTACAAAAGAAAAGCTTAGATAGAAGACAAAAATGAAAACAGAATGCATAGTATCTGAATTAGACCATAGAGTACACTACCTGATCACATGGCAAAGATGTAGTTACAGAGGTACAGGAGGGCGGTTGAATTTCATGTGACTCTGGTTATTTAAACTTCTGGGCTCAGGAGGAATTTAATAGTTCCAGAAGTGACCCGACAGCGCCAAAGTAGCCCTGTAAAAAAATAAAAACCATTATGCACATTATAAACAGTATACATTCATTTTGTGGTGCTGTTAGGTTGAAGAAACTGTTATTAATCATTTTGTTATCACTCCTGTATGATCAGCAATGAATGTAAATATGTATATATATTATTTTGTTTTCCCCTAGCCTCATACTTTAGATTATATTAATAATAGCATTCCCACCTTAGCAAAACCAGAACTTTCTCTCACCTCCCTATTCTGCATGACTCTTGCGCCTCCCACTGACTATAAATAAAGGAGTCAAGGGGAACCACCCTTTGTAACACATTCTGCTGTAGTTTGCATTGCAGAGAGTGTGGGTACCCTTGCAAGTAAAACTGTAACCTGTGTGTGTCTCATAAATGTGGAGTTGGGGTGGAAACGCCGGGCGCTTTCCCCAACATAGAATTTGGTCCTTCGAGCCGGATCCGAGGAATCCCGAAGACGTCTCCAGTACGCCGAGAGAAGCGACACCGAAAACTGCCGGCAGTCACTCGAAGACGGGTGCAAGAAAGACCTGTGATGTGAATTCATCATCAGGCCAGTGGTTAGAACTGCGCTCGACGTCTGGTGATGTCTGAAGGACCTCGGTGACGGAACAGAGAGCACACTATACAGGTGAGAGATATGGCACCTAAGTGAGTAGGTGGCCAAGTGAGACATACGGCACCTAAATAAGTAGGTGGCCAAGACATGCATGTGGTTGAGGTTAGCCGAAATTAACCGGGAGAGAAAGTAGGCGTTATTGGAAATATATATATTGATGTATGTGGATGTGTTTTTATAGGTTTTAGATTAACCTACACGATCCACCCTAAAAGCAACAACATACTGGTGACTGAAGGATAAAGGACGGGTTTCATCCCTGAAAACTAACACCGCTGCTCTAATAGTGAGCAGTAGAAGGCCGTGTTGGTGTCCTCCTGAGGTCTCATGCCAGGGACTTGCTTTTAGGATTTTTTATGTTTTGTAGTGTATTCAATAAAAGGTAACAATGGGAAAAAATCTGAGTAAACAAATCAAATTAGAGGGAGATGAGAAGTTTATGGAAGGATATAAACCAGGATCAGGACAAATAAGTAGTCAGAGATGGAGGAAAAAACATGGGTTTGAAGGAAAACTCCATACTCCAGACATATTAAAGTTACAGGGAAACTTAAAACTGGAGATGTTACAGACTACCAATAATAAAAAAGGCCAAGATAGAAAAAAGGAATACGTTTTCTCTGATGCATGGTTAGAACAGAATAAACTAAGAGATAATAAGAGACAACAGAAAAAGAGAAATACGGAGAAAAAACTGCAGGTGGCTTTAATCACACTAGACGAAGAAACGGCAGCAAGACCTTCTGCCCCTCCAGCTCCTCCACCGCCCCCACAAATTCCGGTGCCTGCACCGGCGCTGGTTCCAGCCACAGATAGACAAGAAGCAAGGGGGGGGGTGGAACCATCTCGCATGTTAACTCGAGGGTCTGATCCCTCTCTATATCCTGTAAAAGATTTGGCCACAGCTAAAGTACAATGGCATCCAAAAAATAACACAGAACAAGAGGAGGTAGAATGGCAGTGTCCCCTCGTAGAAGTGGCAAACCCAAATCGAGGGCCAAATAATGCAGGACCCGAAACTATGTTAGTATATAGACCCTGGACCGCTGAGGATAGAACAGCGGCTTTAAAAGGAATACCCCCGGTTGAAGAAGGGGTACCCGAGTTTTGGACTGCCATCCTAGAATTACAAAGTAGTTTTCATTTGAACGGCAGGGAAATGTACCGATGCCTAAGACAGTTGTTTACCCATAAATGGGGACGTGTAGCGGGAGACTTCACAGGACATGGTAATAATGATGAAGTCTTAGCACATAACTCACAGGAACTCATTCAAGCATTACAACACCTGCGAGAGAGGATAGACACAGTCTTCGTGAGACGTGCAGATTATGGGCGAATAGCGCAGTGCAAACAAAAAGATGGAGAGGAACCTGAGGATTTTATGGATAGGATGCGAGTGGTGTTCAGGGGAAATTCAGGAATTCCTCACGACGAGGAAGATGGAGGAGTGTATCAGCAACAATTAAAACGAGCTTTTGTCGCAGGCCTAAAGCCTGAATTGCGAAAATATCTCGACAAACATTGGGTACATCAGAATACTGGCTCAGTCCAACAAGCCTTAGAATATGCCCAACACGCACAGAAAGCGCAGAAACAGCAATTAGGGCATGCGAGCTGTTCAAAAATAAGTCACTTACTATATACACTGATAGTCAATATGTGTTTGGAGCTGTTCATCACCATGCAAGAGTGTGGAAAAATAGAGGTTTTAAAACATCGCAGGGAACGTCTCTAACTCACACAAACTTACTACTTAGATTATTAGATGTTGTACAATTACCGACTCGCCTTGCACTGTGCAAATGTAAAGCACACCAAACCGATGCTTCCACAATAGCTAAAGGAAACAACTTTGCAGATAAAACTGCCAAAGAAGCGGCCCTGAAACAGCCCACCTTATCAGTGGCAGACATTCTTTTCATAGATAGTGATGTGCTGTGTGATGCACAGATTCATGCTCCTAAAACAGAAATACAGAGTTGGATCAAGAGAGGAGCAATACAGCAAGGGAAAGTTTACTATATGAATGACAAGCCCATCCTACCAAAAAACTTATACAAAACAGCTGCCTTAGTGAGCCATGGAAATACTCATGTCTCAACAGGAGGGATGGTACATATTATCCAGCAATACTTTTATGCTATAAATTTTTCTGATTATGCAAAGCAATTTTGTAGAACATGCTTAATTTGCTGTAAACATAATGCACAGGGTAACATGAGACCAAAACGTGGCCAGTTCCCTGTAGCTGAGTACCCGTTTCAAGTTGTACATATGGATTTTATTGAATTATCTTGGTCACAAGGGAAGAAGTACTGTCTAGTCATTATAGACACCTTTTCTAAGTGGGTAGAAATATACCCTGTAAAGCACTGTGATGCAATGACTGTTGCAAAATGTTTGGTAGGCCATTATTTCCCTACTTATGGCATACCTCATATTATAAGATCAGACAATGGGACTCATTTTGTAAATCAGACCATGTCCCTTTGTTCACAAGCATTAGGTTTTACGCTTAAGAATCATTGTGCTTATCACCCTCAGAGTGCAGGCTTAGTGGAGAGAACTAACGGCACTATTAAAACAAGGCTCAGAAAAACAATGGAAGAGACAAAAAGGCCGTGGCCAGAATGTTTGTCTCTAGTAAAATTGTGGATGAGAATAACTCCCATTCCTGCAGGATTAACACCTTTTGAGATAGTGTACGGAAGGCCGTTTCCTCTAGCAACCGAAATGAGTGATATAGGGAAAGCGGACAGAGAAAATACATTGGCTAATTGGATGCGAAAGTTGCTATCATCACAACAAAAACATAGCCCCAGTAGTCTGCCAGTAAATTCTGTTTCTAACCAACAGGATAACTTGCAGCCAGGGGATTGGATCCTGGTCAAGGTCCTGTTGCGGAAGGAGTGGAGCACACCCCGGTGGGACGGTCCTTATCAAGTCCTCCTCACAACACCAACAGCTGTGAAAATAGCAGAACGACCTTCCTGGATACACAAAAGTCACTGTAAACCCATCAAGCCCTTATCAGAGGCCTCAGCGACAGAGTAGCAGTGGAAGTCCGCTACAAAGGCACAGTAACCAATAGGGTGCTGCTGTCTCAACCCGGTGAAGAAAACAACTGAACTGCACTCTATTAGGATGGCTCTGATAGGGTGGGGATGTGGTAAGGTGACTCTAGGGGTCATTCTTGTTGTTGGACTTGTATGGTTGTCCTTGCTCCCACTAGCTCCATTGCAACACCTACGGCGATGGACCCATGACGACTTCCATCTGCGCCCGTTGCCTGCTGACCATTCACACCCGTTCATGAAGAACTACTGGTATCGATATGTACATGACACTGTAACAGCAAAAAATGTGACGAATTGCTATGTTTGTTCTGTGATGCCTACTCATAGTGAACGACCCACTGTATATGGAAAACCCATGAATATGTCACAGGCCAAATGTGCCGCATCTTTTGCAGGTATAGGGTACCAAAGTATTGTTTCACTTATATTTTCTTTTGTTTTGTTTTTTATTTTGTTTTTCTGTTGTTTTATAACTGTTATACCATGTTTGAAAATGTTTATTAATCAAGCTCTTAATGCTGCTTTTCGGACACACAGTACAATGTTTCTCTCCCTTACTCAGAATATGGAGACAGAGCCTGTTTCCAGCGATAGCGATGAAGAAGACATGTAATTCATAATGACGGCTGAGCCGAAAGCACCCGTGCAGGGCTCGGACCTGAAGTAACGGAATTAGATGTTTTTCTATGATAAACAGGAGGAACGACTCCTGATGGTTTTCTGTACTCCACAGTTAGGATGATGATGATGTGATCTAAATGACAGTTGTACTGGAAATGCTTTTGCAACTTGTACAATACTGATGTTTTTGATCATACTGTCATGATAAACAGGAGGGACTGTTAGGTTGAAGAAACTGTTATTAATCATTTTGTTATCACTCCTGTATGATCAGCAATGAATGTAAATATGTATATATATTATTTTGTTTTCCCCTAGCCTCATACTTTAGATTATATTAATAATAGCATTCCCACCTTAGCAAAACCAGAACTTTCTCTCACCTCCCTATTCTGCATGACTCTTGCGCCTCCCACTGACTATAAATAAAGGAGTCAAGGGGAACCACCCTTTGTAACACATTCTGCTGTAGTTTGCATTGCAGAGAGTGTGGGTACCCTTGCAAGTAAAACTGTAACCTGTGTGTGTCTCATAAATGTGGAGTTGGGGTGGAAACGCCGGGCGCTTTCCCCAACAGGTGCTCATAGCAAATAAATAACTGCTTTATGAGAAAAAAAATCATAAATAACGGAAATAAAAATCGCATCAACAAAATGGCTGATTCTTTAGCAGCTTATAGGAAAAGTTCATAAGCTAGCAGCCATTAACATTCATTAACATTCAAGACGTCAAGGGAGGCTTGAGGTTAAAATGACTCATACCTCATGTTGAAGAAACAGCGCTTTAACCTTTCCAGCAGACCAGTACTCCATTGAGTAGGCCAGGAGCTTCATGGACAGCATGTTACCCCACAGGAAGTTGCCCACGAACACCACTCTCTCTATGTTCTTCAAAGAATAAAGAAAGCAGTAAGCAAGCAGTTTTAAACAAATACCCCCGTTTAAAACAAAAATATACTTGTTGCCCCGGTGGTCACTGAACAGCATGAAGGAAAAGCTTTTACTACTATTGGAATTTGGGTTTTAAATCATGGGAGACACTAGAGAGTAACTGCATTCTGATGCTTGTTAGACATAAAAAACTGTAAGAAACTTTTAATATCTTGACAGAATAGAGGGCAACGCTGTTTATTAGGGAAAAGCCAGAATTCTGTCTTTGTTCTGGATATGGATTTGCTCAACATAATGGCAAATTCCTTTAGTAATGTGGTTCGTCCCATTCTGCATCACGTATGTGAATCATATATGAACAGAGCACACAGGCACGGTGTGTGTAAGTCCTGACAAATGTTTACCTCATTCCGGGCACACATCCTGGTGATGGAGCCATTGTTATTGGTGACGGCAACTAATGCTGCTCTGGCCAGATCTTCTTTTGATACTGAATCACGCTGCTCCTTCGAAATCATGTTTCCAAAACTGAAACAAAGATAAATAATTTATCCATAATAAATAAACCCTATTTTTTTCTTCTCTGACATGTCTTGGTTATTCCTGCAGCATCAGGTGTCATACAGATTATTGCTGACACCTCTGGGCAGTGGTGGCTTAATGGTTAGGGAAGTGCACTTGTAATTGAAAGATTGCAGGTTTGAATCCCCGACCAACAAGGCACCACTGAGGTACCCTGAGCAAGGTACCGTCCCCAAGCACTGCTCCCCGGGCACTGAGTTAGCTGCCCCCTGCTATGTCACATTGTCACATATATATGAGTTAAATGCAGAGGACACATCCCGTTGTTGTGCAGTGGTGTGTCAACACTGATCATTAAATTCTAGGTTTAAACATGACTGAGGGTTACTGCATGCCAGCTGCTTTTCAGATTACTCAGCACCCACCACCTCCAGACATCCTTCCTTGCTGTAGTGACTTTTTACAGTATTACATTTTTTAAGCACAATTTTAAGCCTTGATTCAGGACCGGGGATGCAGGTCATTCTAGGCTGACTTAAATATTATATGACTACATCCTACCTGGAGGCCACAGTCCAGCCTGGGAGACCAAACCTCTCATAGTCTCCCCCATAAATGTCCTGCACAAGCTTGTCCACCCGTGTGCTGTCCCCATGTGAGGCCATCTCCAGTGCTTCCTCAAACGTGGAGCAACCCGTCAGCAGGCAGCACAGTCCATGGTACGTTCCTCCACCAAGACTGAAAGCCAGACAGTTTCAAACTGTTATATCAATATTAGCTTTAGAAGATTTGAAAATTATCATCAGAGCCTAGCTCACCTTGTTCCAGTGACACGTCCAAAATTGTCTCTGCCATGGACTGCCAGAATGCTGACTCCAGATCCAATATTTACAAGAAGGAATGGGAAAGGGTTCTCCAGTTGGAATGGTTTGAGGAACCAAATAGAAACACTCGGAGGGTCCACTGGAGTTCATGAAAAGGACCCCACGGATGACACAATCCAACTCATCCAGTTGCACGAGCTGTAGACCAGCAATCTGAAGGGGTTACGGGGAAAAAAAAGTCATAATAGGATTTGTGATTTCCTCTGGAAATTTCACATTTTCAAAGACAAAGTGAATTGCATTATATTGTAATGAAATGTAACATCAACAGAACTCACCGTTCGGAAATCAGCCTCAAACTTGTGGGCCCCACCACCTGTGGCACAGAGTGTGGTATGGAGCCCGGAGAACTGCTTGTCACGGGTCATTTTCAGGAAGGTAGTCAGGTCTTGGGTGGGGAAACGAATAAAATGGAGGTTCCCCATTCGGCCACACAGCTACAGACCCTTCATTTCCAGCTGCACATCCCGGATGCCGGTGGAGCCATAAGCCACATTAGAGGTCAGACAGGAGCGGATGTTCTTCAGGTTCTCCGCTTCTGCCTGTTCCTCCTCTGGTTCGAAGTACACTAGTTTCACAAGGGTCCCACCAATGTCTATTCCGAACCAGGGAAATGCTTTAGCAAGAAAAAAACTAAAGTAATTACAATCCTGTTTGATATGTACAAATCTCATGAATAGAATAACTAAAGACGATTAAACAATTTATCCATCCATCCATTTTCCTGCTTATTCAGCACACTGCTTATTCAGTACCAACTGCAGAGACCACAGCACTTCAAATGACAATAGGAAACGTCACAACATGAACATGAAACACCTAAAAGTCATCAGGTAAAGTTAGGCCGGTAACTGATGATATGAAAACAGCAGTAATCAGGGCAAATGTGGTGTTACTGATTACCCGGCGGTTTAAGTTTCTCTAGGTAATAAACAGCACTTACCCAAGTCAAAGTATCATCACAAATATAAGCAGATGCGAATGGTTTATTTATCTATCTTAAGTCGGTCCGGCTGCCTCGTGCCCATTGCTTCCGGGATAGGCTCCGGACCCCCCACGAGCCAGTAGGATAAGCGGTTTGGAAAATGGATGGATGGATGGAAATTGGTCCGGACCAGCATCTCTTATGTTACATTAAAACGGGAAGCCTGGCAAATAACATGACAAAGGTCTTTGGACGGGAGTGGCGGGGACACTTACATGGCGGCTCCACGGTGTACGGCAGGGCTGGGCGATGTGCAGGGGTTGGTTGGCTCCTCTGGTTCTCTGGGCACTGCCATTGTTAAGTGTAAGTGATACATTACTACACATATATTTAATCAAAACGAATTATTATTGTTTGAAGTGTTAATCCATGAAAACAGTATTACTCTTTCAAGTGTGTAGCAAATACGTGTGTAATTTAAAAATGTGTTTTTATCTAAATGTGAAATGCATATATGTTACACATATAGACGATAATTATCCAGGTACCTTCCTGGAGCTCCGCCCTTTTACGGAGTCGCCGCACAAGGTACGCTGTACCGGCAGCTGCAACCACCAGTCCGGTTGCGCAGAGCAAATGGCGCGGCTGGAAATAGCGAAATAAACTGGCCATGGCTATCACCTGATGCTTCCTCCAATAACTACTAAGACGAAATGAGAATCGTTTGCCCGGCTGCGGTATTTATTCTCTTCCACATCACACTGGTATTCTAGAACGTATTTTATGTTAACGTCACTGCAATGTAGAGGGGGAAAATGCGTCATCGGGGGCGGAGCTTATGGAAGGGCCAAAGCGTCTTAAACCTTTCGTCTAGAAACGGATTATTTCAAGTCTGGAGACTTAAGAAAAGTATGCGTAAAGACGGCGATAATTCACACGATAATATTTCAGCCTGACGACGTTACATTTTTAGCTCTACAAACATGGCGACATTTTGTAACGTGTCTTGATGTAAACAAAGTACGTGATCCTTCAAAATAAAAGGACAATCTTCCACAGTAATTTGTAAATTCTTTCATACCTTTCCAAAATGAAGATAACTGACAGAACTGTGTTTTTGTCTGGTCACACTGCACTTTGATGTACTTAGTGAAGCTGCAGTTATATATCTTAGCCTATATACCGTCCGTTGGGAATGGATTTTTGCCACTGCTTAGAAATTTTAATCACTTCTTGTTATCTACTTAATTGTAATCTTTCCACAATTTCCCTAAATTGACTGGCAACCACCAATACATTGTGTGGTGTATACACCCATGATTTCCTTATATTTCTTATCCAGCGTTTAATATTTCAGTGCAAAATACTCTGTACTTGTGCAAAATATTTGTTCTTTGGCGCCTTAGCATTTAACATTGTCTGAGAGATCTTAAAGTTAACATGGACTTGGTTACAAAGAAAACGGAATATTCTTCTATAGAACATTTAATTATCAATGTGTGCATCAAAAATCCCGCTACGCAATTCGCGCACGGGTGAACCATTAATTAACGTACTAACATGTTCATCGTTTTAATCTGGCTTAAATATAAGTTATAAAAGCCAACATATAAACACATAACCAACGTGTGGTGTTGTAATATTCTTTCATTCAAGAATAAGGTGGACCCCAGACTATGGAGGTATATCCAACTTTATCTCGAGAACACGTTGTCACCTAATGAATACACTTTTTAACAGCCATAGATTCACTCACCCGTGTTTACCTTTGCTCAATATATTAATGTTGCCCCCTACAGTCTGGGCTGATTCTTAATATAACATTCCATCATCTACTACATTCCTCCCCCCTTAAGCTAACATATCCCCCTTAACAGTTTTTTTTTTTTTTATAAAGATATATGAACATATAAAACAGAATAAAAACTAGACATCACAATACTGAACCGTACCACCACCTTAGGTTAACCAAGACAAACACAATTGTAGTTAACAATCATAGTCCTTCAAATAACTAGGTTTAGTCACAGTAACTGATTTATTCGGTGGTGCCTCCATTGCTGTCCCTTGGGTTGGAATGTTTGTCGCCGCTGCTTCCATGTTGTGTTCAAGATGTTCTTCTGGAAGACATCCATTCCCCACTGCAGCCGGATTCCCAGAGCATGTCACTGTTTCAGCTGGTGGCGTAGGCCAGACCGGTGGTTCTGTAACTCTAGGAGCTATGACGTCTCTGACTTCCGGTCTAGCCAGTACCTGGTCTACATGTCTACGCACAATGCTACCATCGCCCAACATGACTCTGTAAGACACTGGACCAGTGACTTTCACAATAAAACCTGGTATCCACTTTGGTCCATGACTGAAATTCCCTATAAGTACTGCATCCCCCCCTTGAAAACTTCTCTCTGATCTTTGCTTGTCATGATGTCTCTTTTGTACACCCTGCTTCCGTTGTATCTTAGTTCTAAGGTCAGGATGCACTAAGTCTAGTGTGGATCGTAATCTCCTGCCTTGTAACAGTTCAGCAGGTGATAACCCCGTGGTGGAGTGAGGGGTAATGCGGTAATTAAACAACATTCTAGATATTTTGGTAGTGATGTTCCCTTCACCTGCCTTCCTCATCAATGACTTAAATGTTTGGACAGCCCTCTCCGCACAGCCGTTCGAAGAAGCATGGTAAGGTGCCGAGGTGATGTGATCAGTACCGTTCTTCTCCATGAATTCTTTGAATTCTGCACTCAAAGAACATGAGCCTGGTCTTTCCCAGGTTTATACACTATCTCGTACTCATATGCTCTCAAGGTCACCGCCCATCGTTGAATACGAGGAGATGCCATTTGAGGCACTGCCTTCATCTCATTGAAGAGAGACAGTAGAGGTTTATGGTCTGTACAAATTACAAACTTCCTTCCATATAAATATTTATGGAAGCGCTGAATGCCGAACATTACTGCCAGACCTTCCTTGTCTAGTTGTGAATAATTGGCTTCCGCTGATGTAAGCGTCCGCGACATGAAACCGATGGGTCTCTCCTGCCCATCTGACATGCATTGTGATAGCACAGCCCCCACTCCATAAGGTGATGCATCACAGGACAGAATTAGTGGTTTCTGGCTGTCGTAATGCACTAACACATCCGACGACTGCATGAGTCTTTTAGACTCTTCAAAAGCTCTCTCTTGCTCCTCCGTCCATTCCCATTTGCTGTCTTTCCTTAACAGTTTGTGCAAGGGAAAGAGCAAGGTTGACAAGTTTGGCAAAAACCTATTGTAATAATTCAGCAGGCCCAGGTACGCTCTGAGTTCTGATACATTTGCTGGTGCTGGGGCCTTCTGTATTGCCAATACCTTGTCTGGGATGGGGTGGAGCCCCGAGGCATCCACCTGGTGTCCTAGGAACTCTGCCTTCTGTTCCATGAAGGCACACTTGTTACGCTTTAAATGAAGGCCTGCCTCTCGTAGCCGTCTCAAGACCTCGTTCAACGTTTCCAGATGCTCCCGGTCACTCTGTCCTGTCAGCATAATGTCATCTAAATAAACAGCGACATTAGGGATTCCTGCAACCAGACTCTCCATCATTCGTTGGAAAATTGCTGGACTGGAGGAAACGCCGAATGGAAGGCGATTCACCTGGAAAAGCCATTTGTGCGTGTTAATAGTGACATATGGCTTGGACCCCTCATCCAGAGTGACTTGTTGATATGCATGACTCAGGTCGAGTTTACTAAACTTTCCACCTCCTGTCAACTTCTCAAATAAGTCTTCCAATTTTGGTATCGGATACTGTTCAAGCTTGGAGACTAGGTTCACGGTGAGCTTGTAGTCTCCACAGATGCGCACAGACTTATCTGGTTTCAACACTGGCACTATTGGTGCTGCCCACTCTGAAAACTTCACTGGCTCAATTATGCCCAGTTTTGTAATCATGTAATCAATGTAATCATTACAATGTAAACATACTGTAATGTAATCAACACAATGTAATCAACTGAGTATCTATTTGCACCTTTTGTTAGTCTGAGTTTCTGTTAGCTACTTTATGTTAGTCCTGAATCTATGAATATTCACTTTTATTGACGTATATTTTATTACTATGTTAAAGGACAAATATATTATCAACCTTTTAGTTAGACAATGTGTAAAAGGCTGAAACTGCCTAGGTTTTCTACTCAGGGATTCGCCTGAGTTCACCAGAAGTTCACGGCTGAGCATTTAAAAAAAAACGAAGTGGAGCTGCTCGCGTCACCATTATGTTCAGCCGAGAGACCAAACGGTAAAAGAAATGATGGACAAACTTATCACCTAGGGGTGTGGATTAAGGGAAAACAATTATTGTGAATGGCTGAAGGAATGATGATGCTTAAGTGACGAGATATTGTTAAATGATAAGAACTTGTATAAAACAGTACTGGACACACTTTTACGTGCCCAGCCTTGGTTGTAACTTCATTGTTGTAATAAAGACTGAATTCTGGATACTGCACAAACGGACCTCTGACTTCTGATTTGGCGGGGAAGGAGAAAAAAACCACGACATAAATTGGCGTCACGAACAGGATCGGAGAAGAGACCTGGGGAGGCGACCACCTGGCGGAGAACAGGGAGACACCCGTCTGCATTTAAGCGGCGCGCCCTAAACATAGGTAACGAAAGGTTTTTATTATTGTTTAATAGAATAGGGAAATAGAATAGGGAGATGGAGACGGGGGTGTCTCGGGGACATACGCCGCCAGGCAGGGCATCCCGGTAAGGGTACTCGCCGATTAAAAGAACTAAAGATAAGAGAGCTGTTTGTGCAGTGTCCAGTGGGCCCAGTGTGTGTGTGATGTGAGAGAAATCCCTAAAGGAAGGGTCACGTGTGGATATTCCCTCAGAGACAAGCCTTGAAGAAGGGGAAAGTTGACCCTGAGGGCTTGATATACTGTTGCGAGGCGTAGAAGCCTTGAAGGTTTAATAGTGATTTAAAGGTATTGCCCTGAGAGAGGGCCAGTGTTTGTGCTGCAGGTTCTTGGATTAGTGTGAGTCGGAGACATCGCCCTAAGAGAAGGGGGTCTTCTTGTTCTGATAAAGTAAAGGTTGGGTTGCCCTAAGGGAGGGGCCCATGTGTTTCAAGTTGTGGGGGAAGAATGCTGTTATGTCGTGATGCAAAGATATTGCTAAGTTGCTAAGGAATTGTTTTAAGCAAAGGTTATATTGTGTTGCAAATAAAATATTGGTAAAGTAATAAGGCCAGAAAGAGCCTAAGTATTAGAAGTTGTGGGGATTTTAAAGGTCTGCTGGATCAGACTGGTTTTGTTATGCAGAAGTGGGGAAAATGGTCATATATGCAATTTTGGGTTAAATCAGAGAAAAAGCACATATATTTTTGACGGATAAGTTGAGTGATAAGGTGCATAAAGAAGAAATAAGTACCCCAGAGGTAAAACCGCTTAGGAGACTAAAATTAAAAAGGGATCAATCAAGCAGGGGACTGGATAGAGCATTTGTGCATTTTTATAAAAAATCATTTATAGTAGTGGAAGTGCAGGTAGGTGAGTCTAGAATTTTGACAAATCTCAAAATAAAGTTTTTGAATCAAATGTGATTAGAAGATTCTACGGACTATAGAGACTAAGTTTAGAGATAAAGGGTATTAAAGCACATCTTTGTGAGAGAACAACAGGTCATAGACAAGAGGTTTTATGACTTCCCATGGAATTAGGGAGTTTAACAGAGAAAGCGTGAGGAGGCTCGTGTGCACGGTGAACAGACAAACGTAAAATCAGGCTGAAAAAAAGAGAGAAGGGAGGCTTTGGTATATGTGTGCTCATAGATAATTGGGTGCAACATTAAGAGTAAGTAGAAAATAATTTAGAGTCAGTGACACTTTAAGGTGAAGTAGGTTCAGTCAGGGAGAAAATTCTTATTAAGGAAAAGAAAGGAAAACAATAGAACACGGGTTGGCTGTGAGGAAATTTGTTAATTTTTATATCAGACAGGAAAACAGCCTACGTGACAGTAGAGTGGAGGAAAGCAGTAAAACGAAGGGCCCAGTAAAGGCAGCAGACACACCAGTACAGCAGTTGGGGAGGGAGCACCCCCTGCTTAAAACAAAGATAGAAAAGATGTCTAAAAAGTGGGAGAATAGAACAAAGGCTCTGGTAACTAAGTAGCCTAAAGGGGGCACATGGGATGTAGCAGTGAGGAGATGGAGACTCTGATAAAGTATCATAAGGCTAATAAGAGCACAGAAAGGCGTAAAAAGAAAAGGCATAAGGAACTGGAGGTTTTGAGGTTGTTTAAAGTAAAGGGAGAAACCTGGAGAAGGGACCAGAAAGCAATGAGAAAGGCACTAAGCGAGAAAGAAGAGATGAGGCAGGAAGGAATATGGCCACCGTCTTATCAAAGGCAGTACCCGTTAGTGGAAGCCCCACCTCCTTCATACAAGAGTCAGTTTCCAGTAATAGAGGGGAAGGTAGAATTCAAAGGTGAGGTGACACAGAAGGATGAAGGAAGGGAGCAGAAAGGAACGGCAAGTTGTCTAGATGGATACAGGGAAGTGAGTGCATTGCTGCGGCAGGCCGTGGAAGAAGGACTGTGAGGAAATGAGCCTATAACAGAAGGCCAGGTATGTGGGTCTGAGAAAAAAGGAAGTGCTAAAAAGGTGGGGAATGGAGTAAGTAGTGGTAGTGATGCAGAAGGGCTGATGCACCTGCTGGACACCCCTAACCCTCCATTTAAAGGATGGAGTCAGTTTCAGGAGAAGGAGATAGAAACGGAGAGTGAGGAAGGAGTAGAGGATAGAGTAGTGAGAAGCAGGAGGGCTGTAAGGCCCCCCCCCCCCCCCCCCCCAAGGTACACCAGGTACTCCGATGCTTCCGTTAATGGTGAAAGGAGCACAGACACAGTATGTGCCGTGGGCAGGACAGGATCTGGAGGGCCTGCTTCTCAGACTCCCAGTTCTGGCAGAATGGGCCGGAAAGTAGATAAAAGCATTAGAGGAGGTAACTATGGGTCGGCTCCTGGCGATAGGGGACATAAAGGCAGTTATGGCTCGCGCTTTGGGGGTGGATGCAATGGAGAGACTGCTGCGAAGCAGTGGCCTGGCAGTGGCGACAGGGACTCCTGTGAATGATGCATGTCCCTTTGATGGTTACCGCGCTAACCTCTGGCACCAGCTGCGATGTTTCCTCCACGGCTGAGTGTGGTTGAAATGAAGGTGGAGCCCATAAAGGAGGGGGAGAGCCCTGCTGCCTATCTGCAAGCTCAAGAAAAGCGGTGGCGCACTGAGACAGAGCAGGACCTGCAGAATCCGGCATTCAGAGGTCTGTACCGGAGGGCACTGCAGGACGCGCTCCCTAAGCCAGTGAGAAGCAGGCTAAGGCAAGTTGTGGGACTTATTACTATGCCTGAGCAGCAGTACCGTGAGCAGCTGATTCACGCTATTGACTTGTGCAGAGTGGAGGAGGACTCTGCTAAAGAGCGTGAGAGGGAACTGACAAAGAAACTGAATCAGATGCAGCTGGAGGAGCTGACCGCTAAAAAGAAAAAAGTCCAGGCACCAGTGGTCTCTCCGGACCCCAGCCCCCGGGCAGCTGGCAGTCTCCTGTCGCTGGGGCCCCTCAGAACACTAATTGGCCTTCTCTCCCTGATTGGAATAGAGCGAATAGATATGATAGGTGGGGGGGTGACCAGAGAGCACCTGATTTCCCACAAATTAGATGATCCCAGTCTATGGGAACACTGGGGAACAGGCCACTTCAGCTAGTGTGCTGGAACTGTAACCAGCCCGGACACACCACTAGAGTCCGCCCAATTCTACCCTTTCAGGGGGTGAACCCGAGACGCCCTATGGGCCCGGTTAATCCAGGAGGCTCTGTAGGTCCAATGCCAAATAGAGGCAGGGGTGGCAATCTGCAGTTGCAGAATAACAGACCACGGGGTCCGATCAACCCGTGGGCCCAGGGACGTTTATTCTAGGGGTGCCCAGAGAATCCTAAAGGGGGACCTCAGATGCCAATGTTGAGTAAGGGGTCTGAGGCTGAGCCGATGCTGCAGGTTCAAATAAATGGCAAAGTAATACCAATGATGATAGACACTGGAGCCACCTACACTTGTGTAGGACTAAAAGATGCCAGTCATATCCCCCAGTCCGCTGAGAAGGTTAGGACCATAGGATTCTCGGGACAAGTGCAGCATATTCCTAAATCTGCTCCAGTGGAGATTAAGATAGGGGACAAAAATGTAAATATGCCCATACTAATATCAGAGCACACCCCAGTGAATGTTAGGCAGAGATGCTTTGTGTCAGCTGCAGATAGAAATAAAATGTACAGAGGGGGGTGTAGAGGTGCTCAGTGGACAGTACAGCCTTATGCGACGAAATTTGTTGTTCCATAGAGGGCAGTGTAGTTTATATGGGATTGACGATATTACTGGAAAAATTTGGGAAATTTTAGAACAGTGGGGCCCATTTATATAGGAACAATATAGCAATAGGTTAAATTGGACACAGGAAAAACATATTTGTTTATTGCGATGGAGAAAAGTCTGTGATCCTGAAGTAAAGGGTGAGTAGGATCAGCTGATAGAGTCTCTGCCTGGCCGGGAGAAAGAAAGGATGTGCATGATAACAGACGGGATAATATTAGGCCCTGAGGGAGTAGCCATCCCGATACTGAAAACGGGAATAGTGGGAGAATGGTACAACATACCAGACACAGAGCCCCACATAGCGGTGGCTTTTAATCAGTCTATGCTGGATCTGGGAAAAATGATGCGGCGAGCAAAGCCGGTGGTTTGGGCGCCGACGGTGCATGAAGGCGTGCAGGCAGCGGCAGGAGAAAAGCTGTTGAGGATTCAGGGGAGTGCAAAGGTTGTAGGTGATTTGAAGTTAGACAACAGAGATTCGTGGCTGTGGAGCATGATAGGAGTACAGTGTGATGCAAAAGAAAGTACAGAGGAATGCTGGCAGGAAATGGAAAGAGAAGTGCCTGAGCAGGTGTGGACTGCTCATTATACAGATGTAGGCCTAGTAAATTCAGCTAGCCCAGTGGAAATTTATCTTAAACCAGGGTGCACACCACCCTGGAAAAACCAGTACCCCTTGAAACCTGAGGCCGAGGAAGGTATAAGGGAAACAATAAAGGGATTACTGGATTCAGGGGTGTTGTTGCCTACCATTAGCTGCTGCAACACCCCCCTCTTGCCTGTGCCAAAGGCAGGAGGTGAAAAGTGGAGGCTGGTACATGATTTGCGTGCAGTAAATGAGGTAGTGGAGGATCAGACAGCAGAAGTTCCCAATCCACACACACTGCTGACAAATGTGCCCCCCAATGCAAAATGGTTTACAGTTGTGGATTTGTGTTCAGTGTTTTTCAGTGTGCCCCTTGCAGAACAGTCACAGTTTCTGTTCGCTTTCACCTACAGGGGTCAGCAGTATACCTACATGAGGATGCCACGGGGATTTAAGCATTCGCTGCATGTTTTTAATCAGGTGCTTAAGGCAGACTTAGATGGACTGAATTTAAAAAGTACAGTGATACAGTATGTGGATGATCTATTGTTGTGTGCTGAAACGCTGGCAGACTGCCACCAAGACTCAGTGCAGTTGCTGAAGGTCTTGGCGAAAGGGGGGCATAAGGTGTCCAAGGCCAAATTGCAGTACTGCCAAGAGCAGGTTACGTACTTGGGGCGTGAGGAAAGCTATAGCAGCAGAACAGCTAAAGGGGATCACTAAGGCTCTGTAGCCTATGACTGTGTCACAGATGCTGACTTTTTTAGGGATGACAGGATTCAGCATGGACTGGATTGAGGACTATGCTGTGAAGGTGGCACCATTGTGGGCACTGATAAGAGGAGGGCCACACTAATTTGAAGGCCTCCTTAATTTGGACAAATGAGGCCTCAGTATCATTTGAATCTATCAAGCAGGAGCTACAGAATGCACCTGCTCTGGGCCTCCCAGACTACAGCAAGCCATTTTATCTGTATGTCGGGAACAGGAAGGACAGCTTTGGGACAGCCCTGCTGACTCAGGACTTGTGTCCTGGCAGACGGAAGCAGCCATTGGCATACTACAGCATGAAGCTGGACAATGTGGCTCAGGGATACCCACCCTGTTTCCAGGGAGTGGTGGCTGCCTGTTTAGGCTATGAAAAGGCCACTGCCATCACAATGGGTTATCCATTGACAATTTATACTTCACATAAGGTGGTGGACCTTAATGACAAAGGCAAATTTGTGTTGACCCCAGCAAGGCAGCTAGCGTACTTTGCATTTCTCTCTTACCCGAATGTGACAATAAAGCGCTGCACTACAGTAAACCCTGCAGACAGCATTCCCCTGGAGGATGAGGGGCAGCCACATGAGTGTGTGGCAGAGTCTTTGGTTTACACTAAACTGAGACCAGACTTGGAGAGTTCTCCCATTGAAAATAGCGAGATGGTGTTGTTTGTGGACGGCTCATGTTGGAGAGATGGGGACGCCTTGAAGGCTGGGTTTGCTGTAGTTCAGGCACAGGGTGATGATTTTTACACTCTCGTTTCAGGGCCAGCGGCACAGCCATGTTCCACTCAATTGGCGGAGCTAGGGGCTTTGGCTGAGGCGTGCCGGCGAGGACAACATAAGACGGTTACAATCTACACAGACTCTGCATACGCACACGGTGTATGCCATCTGTTTGGAGCAGTCTGGAAGCAAAGGGGGTTTCGCAAAAGTGATGGGTCCCCCATTCAGCATTATAATCAGATTTTGGAGTTGCTACACGCAATGATGCGTCCTAAGCGTTTGGCTATTGTTAAGTGTCAGGCCCACCGCAGAGGTCGTGATTTTGTTATTCAAGGAAATGCGGCCGCTGATGTGGCAGCCAGGGCAGCTGCCCAGGTCAGGACTGCTCATCTTTTGCCTATGGTGACTGTAGAGCCGGACCTTACTGTTTCTGATCTGGTGGCCCTGCAGGAGTGTGCGGGCCCCTATGAGGCCTCTGTGTGGCTAAAAAGGGGGGCCTCTAAGGATGCTAATGGTCTGTATTGCAACCATGAGGGACTTTTGGCTGCACCTCTGTCTCTGGTGAACATTTTGATAACAGATGCGCATGGTCTTGACCATTGCGCAAGGAGGGAGGTGTTACGGAAAATTACACGACAAGGTTTCTGGGCACCTCAGATGCAAGCAATGGTGGATGCAAGGTTGTCAGAATGTGAGGTGTGCATTAAGAACAATGTATGCAAAGCACCGGAGGGGGGAGCGAGGCTGGGCGACGAGGCCGCGGAGGGGGACCCGCAGGCGATGTCCGACCCGGAGGGCCAGGACCCGCAGGCGCCCCCCGAGCCCCAGCGCAGGCGACGGACGGCGAGCCAGGGGGCAGGGCGGGAGGGATCCTAGCCCGGCGTCTGTGTCCCCTCCCCTTATGGGACACGGACAGGAAGCCTCGCGGCCGGGGCCGGGCTCGCCGGGGTGAGGGCACCAGAGTCACCAGCAGGGTCCCCGAGGGGTCCCACTCAAGCTCCTCCACCTCCGAAGAGGGAGGAGCTTCGGTGGAGTCCTCAGGGACTACCTCGGGAACTAGGGCCGAAGGGATTGGAGAGGGATCGGGAGCTGGAGTCACAAAGGAAAGGGGATTAGGAACGGGGCCAGGGACCGGAGCTGCAGGCTGCTGCAGCGGGGGCACCTGCCCGGGAGCTGCAGGCTGGGGGAGCGCCTCGGGCGTGGGCGCTGTAGCTGCAGGCTGGGGGAGTGCCTCGGGCGTGGGCGCTGGAGCTGCTGCAGGCGGAGGGGGCGCCGCTGGAGCTGCTGCAGGCGGAGGGGGCGCCTCGGAAGCTGCTGCAGGCGGAGGGGGCGCTGCAGGATCCGCTGCAGGCTGAGGGAGTTGAGCTGTCTGCGCAGTGGACAGCAGAGGCGGCTGCTCCGGTTGCGCAGGAGGCTGCGTAGGAGGCTGCGCAGGCGGCTGTGCAGGCGGCTGTTCCGGTTGCACAGGGGGCAGCGAAGGCGGCTGCCCGGGCTGCCCTGGAGGCAGTAGAGGCAGCTGCTCGGGTGGTGCAGGCGGCGGGACCGGTAGGTCCCGTGAGGGCAGTTTGGGTACGGCCCCTTTAAGATGTCGGGGCACTCACGGAATCGCGTCTCGTACAGGACCGCCCCCCTTATTGGCCAGCCGCTCAGGCCGGAAGTTATACCGCTCCAAGGGAGGCGGTAGCTCCGTGGCGGCGAGGAGCTGAGCTGCGATGGTGACTTCCAGGTCGGCCAGGGAGTCCTCTCGTTCCCTGGTCGGAAGAGAAGCGGGGAGGAGCGTACATGCTCCCAGAGCGATCATGGGGGCGGTCGCTGGCTTCCTTTTCTTCTTCCTCCTGGCCATCACGGCGTTCGCGGAGGGTTGCTCCCTCTCCGCTAGAACGGAAGGCGGGGGAGCCACCTCCGCAACGCTGGGTGCGTCCAATCCCAACCTCTTTACCGTCAGTCTTTGGACGAGCTGGTAGAGGTGGGAACGCACTTCCTCCAGGCATTTCCCGTCCCCCGCAGGGGACATAGTCAGCAGGAGGTCGCAGCTATGGGTGGCTAGGTCCATCGCGACGGGGTCCTCCATCACGTCGGGCTGGCTAAGCCAATAGTGGGTCTCATGCAGCAGACCGAGCCGATCGTTCGTGGTCTGCCGCTCTGCCTCTTTGGTTAGTTCTGTCATTCTGTCACGCGACGTGTGTGCAGGTAAGGCTCACGGACAGGCAGGCAGGCAAGGAAGCAGGCAAGACAGGCAAGGTACGGGGAAAACGGGGATTTAATAATACTACGGGGAGCAGGAAACATCAGACGCCAACTAACATCAATGACAGACAATGGGAACAGGTCAGACCAGGACTTAAATACACAGGACTTAATCAAAATAACTAGACACAGCTGGGTACAATAGGGAACGAACACGTGGGTAAGCAGGGGGGCGTAGCACACACGAGGAGCGGACGGGCCGGGCATCACAGAAGGATCCAATGTATACAGTATATAGATGCGATTGGCCAGCCGAGGGGCATTCCAGAGAAATATAAGGCGAGAAGTGAGATAGCTGCTGATTTCGAATGAATATTTATTTGGCCTACTCCTAACAAAAATGTGGAATGGATAAATTATTTGTACTATAATCAGCAGAGGTTTACCAACTATACTCAGGAGGCACTCGCATCTCTGGGGGAGCAGCTTCAGGCCACCAGTCTGATGACCTGTCAGAACAGGATGGCCCTGGATTGGCTCCTGGCAGAAAAAGGGGGAGTGTGTGTGCTGTTTGGGGATCAGTGCTGTACGTTTATTCCTAATAATACAGCCCCGGATGGTTCCTTTACTGAGGCTATGAGAAAGTTGCAGGGGTTACAGGATGAGATGGCAAGTAATGCAGGACAACATGACGGGTTGTTTGACTGGTGGTATGATATGTGGGGAAATTGGCAGCAAGCCCTTATGAAAGCACTCTGTGTGGGTGCTGTGCTCATTTTTGCTCTGCTACTAATCTTTTGTTGTGTAGTTCCTCTTGTTCGCTCCCTAGTGGGGAGAGCACTGTCCCGGCAGGTGACTATAGCTGCAATGTCTAGAGTGGTAGGAGGACCGTTTGGAGCGGCATCCTCCTGGACCAACACGGAAACGGATGGCGACATAGACACCTTGGATGCAGTCCTGTCCATAGCTGAAGTTCGGCCGTTCTGTGTGTGAATACCTGCAGCATGCCTGCCTCCCACGACATCTGGGATTTTTTCTGATTAGGACAGACTGTCCGTTATAATTGTCTGCAATGTTATTAGTTAACCTTTTACTTATCTTTGTATTACATATATCTGTTTTTGTATTGGGTTTGTAATAGACTTTGTAGTCCTGCTGTATATGCAATATATCCAGGGGAGGTCATTGTATGGCGATCCTCCCCTCCCTTCCTGATGTACCCCCTGTGCTGCTGTTGGTTGATTCTCAGTGTTAGTAGTTTGTGAGCCATGCCTGCCATGGACCCCGAAGGGGGGCCGTGCCTGTGGCGGACTGGGAGTGGAATTTCCCTAGCCTGGATGGACAGGATTATGTGTGGGACTCCTTGGAGTCACAAAGGGGGGAAATATATGGAATATTATTTAGCACTATATAACGTAGAATACAAGTATTATGATATTATTAAAAAGTATGCCAAATATCCATGGTGTAATCATTACAATGTAAACATTATAATGTAATCAACACAATGTAATCAACTGAGTATGTATTGCACCTTTTGTTTCTGTTAGCTACTTTATGTTAGTCCTGAACCTATGAATATTCACTTTTATTAACGTATATTTTAACACTATGTTAAAGGACAAATACACTGCGTTCCAAATTATTATGCAAAAAGTGTTTAGGAGTGATAAGGTAAGATTTTTTTTGTTTGTCAGTTGAACTCATGGATGGTGATATGTGTCGGAGCTCTTTATATCACTGAAAGCAGTTGCAGACACCTGTGCTAATTAGTTTGGCAGGTGTGTCCAATTAAAGGCAACACTACTTAAGAAGGCTGTCCCACATTATTAAGCAGCCTACATTTTCAACCAAAATGGGAAAGAAAAAGGACCTGTCGGCTGCTGAGAAGCAACAAATTGTTGAGTGTTTAGGTCAAGGCATGACAACAATCAACATTGCCAAGACATTTCATCGCGATCATCGCACAATCAAGAAGTATGTAGCTGATTCAGAGCACACACGTGTGTGTGCTGATAAGGGAAAAGAGCAGCTGCAAAAATGCCTTGTCTTAGCAGCAGACAAGTTTTTGAAGCTGCTGGTGCCTCCAACGTGCCCCGAACAACAAGATGCAGGGTCCTCCAGAGGTTTGCAGCTGTGTGCGTAAGCCATCCTTTCTACCTCCCCTATCCACTGCACACAAGCAGAAACGGCTTCAGTGGGCCAAACAATACATGAAGACTGACTTCAAAACTGTTTTGTTCACCGATGAGTGCCATGCAACCCTCGATGGTCCAGATGGATGGAGTGGTGGATGGCTGGTTGATGGCCACCCCATGCAAACAAGGCTACGGCGCCAACAAGGAGGAGGTGGAGTAATGTTTTGGGCTGGAATCATGGGGAGAGAGATTGTCGGCCCCTTTAGGATCCCTGACGGGGTAAAAATGACATCCATAAAGTATGTGGAGTTTCTCAAAGCGCAGTTCCTGCCATGGTTCAAAAAGAAGAACCGTGCATTCCGCAGCAAGATCATTTTCATGCATGATAATGCACCGTCTCATGCTGCAAAGAACACATCTGCATCTCTGGCTGCTATGGGCATAAAAGGGGACAAACTTATGGCGTGGCCCTCATCCTCCCCTGACCTCAACCCTATTGTGAACCTCTGGAGCATCATCAAAAGGAGGGTCTATGATGGTGGGAGGCAGTTCACATCTAAGCAACAGCTCTGGAAGGCTATTCTGTCCTCATGCAAACCAATTGAAGCAGATACCATCCAAAACCTGACAAATTCAATGGATGGGAGAGTTCAGAAGCTCCTTTCTAACAAGGGGTCCTATGTGCAAATGCAACATCACCTATAATAAAGTTTTGACTTGAATACTGTTTGATTTCAGTTTGTAATAACCTGCTAATGCTTATAATTTCACAACTGACCATTTTTTGTTCTTTATAAAAATGAAAAGTTTGGAAACTCTGTTGTGCATAATAATTTGGAACGTGCATTTTGAGTGTTTTATTTTTTAAAAAATATACTGTTATCGTTGGGCAGTTTGTTCAAAAACCTTTCAATTGTACTCTAATAGTTGATGACTGAAATTACAATGACTGCAATTCATATAGGTAATTTGGAAAATTTAAGAAAAACATGTTTTGCATAATAATTTGGAACGCAATGTATATTATCAACCTTTTAGTTAGACAATGTGTAAAAGGCTGAAACTGCCAAGGTTTACTACTGAAGGAAGGGATTCGCCTGAGTTCACCAGAAGTTCACGGCTGAGCATTTTTAAAATACCAAGTGGAGCTGCTCACACCACCATTATGTTCAGCCGAGAGACCAAACGGTAAAAGAAATGATGGACAAATTTATCACCTAGGGGTGTGGATTAAGGGAAAAAACAATTATTGTGAATGGCTGAAGGAATGATGATGCTTAAGTGACGAGATATTGTTAAATGATAAGAACTTGTATAAAGATTGGTGTAAAACAGTACTGGACACACTTTTACGTGTCTGGCCTTGATTGTAACTTCATCCATCCATCCATCCATTTTCCAAACCGCTTATCCTATTGGGTCGCGGGGGGTCCGGAGCCTATCCAGGAAGCAATGGGCACGAGGCTGGGAACAACCCAGGATGGGGGGCCAGCCCATCGCAGGGCACACTCACACACCATTCACTCACACATACGGGCAATTTAGCAACTCCAATTAGCCTCAGTATGTTTTTGGACTGTGGGGGGAAACCGGAGTACCCGGAGGAAACCCCACGACGACATGGGGAGAACATGCAAACTCCACACACATGTGACCCAGGCGGATATTCAAACCCAGGTACCAGAGGTGTGAGGCAACAGTGCTAACCACTGCGCCACCATGCCGCCCCGATTGTAACTTCATTGTTGCAATAAAGACTGAATTTTGGATACTGCACAAGCGGACCTCTGACTTCTGATTTGGCGGGGAAGGAGAAAAAAAACCACGACAGAATTTTCCTGTGGACTCTCCTTTTGGATTTCGCTAGATTACCCTTACTGGACTGGTTGCTTTGGATTTACCTGCTCTCCCGGTGAGTTGCCCTGTTTTGACTGTTATCTTTTGTCTGCCTGTTTGATTTTGCTTATTTGTTCAGTAAATGCCCCGTTTGTGTTTTTATGGATGTGTCTGTACTTGTGCACCATTGCCTGTCCTGACAAACGGTAAAGGTGTATCATCATGATACAAACATGAGATCAGTATTTAACTTGTGTGTTTCATTACTTGTTCCGTCAGTAGTTCTTGTGTATTTCATTACTTGTTCCGTCAGTAGTTCTTTCATTAATTCACAAAGATTTACTGAATTAGCAGTTATAGTGACAAATACAGTAACTCGATTCATTAATGATGAACGAATGTGAGATTAGTATGAAGGCCTACTTAGACTTAGGTTGTGTTTAATTAATACATGAGTAATAGCATAATACTACATTTTTTATGCCCCCTCAACTAAAGTGCTTTGTTCCGTAATGCAGAGGAGGTAATCAGACTACCAGGTAATGATTACTATTTACTAGATCTCTACTAGATAGTCAACGGAAGTAATGGATTGAAACAAAACATTTTGCGTAAGACTGATTATTACCCTTCCTTATACAGTTCAAATAAGGGATTTATTCGACAGCATCGTCCTGAGTGCTGATGTTTGGGGCACAAGGTGAAGCAGGCAGTTACAGCAGTCATCTACGACACCAGATCAGGAAAAGAAAAATGAAATTCATGATTTCGAGATGACTCTGATATCGACTATCGAAGTTAATTTTCTATTTATCGTATTGGCTAAGATTGTCACGCGTCACGCTGTCCCGCTGAGGTGCGTTTCCAAGCAGATGACATAAATTGCCCCAATTTACGTAGTCAGTAGCGCTATATAAGTTGAGGCACAGTTCTAGAACTCGGATATTTCATCTTCACGCCCATTTAAACCGACGTTTTCTGCAACACGGATCAATTGTGCACTGGCTAGAACTTAAATTCGACATATCTCTCTAGTCTGTCATTTGTACAGTGGAAGAGATTTTTTTGTGACAGTTCCTGCAGGCTTTTGGGTGCAAGTCAGAAAAGCAAAATGCATAAGTTCGTTCGCAACTTAACCCGGCTGCAACAAGTTTCTCTGCGACCCTTGTTTCAGGGCCTATCCCACAGCCCGGTAGCACCCGGACCCTGGACTGGGAAGGGGAGTCCTAGCCTGTGTCATGTGAGCACATCAGCAGTGGCCAGGCAGGACAATGCAGTGCGTCCACAGCAGCCCGAAAACTCAGATCCTTTCCAAGACAAGTCCATCGGGCTGGTCCAACGCTTTAAGAAAACCCTGAAGCAGTATGGGCCAGTCATGATACCTGTGCACCTGGTGACGTCCTCCATCTGGTTCGGGGCGTTTTACTATGCAGCCATGAAGTAAGTGAACCGCAGTTGTGAGGAGGACTTGGAGTCAGTGTCATAGGTTAGAGACAGCACTAGAGGTTTGCATTTGGCTTAACATCAGAGGGCAGGTGGGGCTTCTGGGTTGAGGTCTGACTGTCGTACCTTAAAAAAAGCAGCACAATAGCGATGTGATACCAAGTATGAATGGTTTTGTGTTCTGGAGAGAATGTCTCACAGAAAATAAAGTGTGTTCATGTGTTGTGAGATGGGTAATATGAGTGACTTTGCCATTGGGCCCCAACCCCCAATTGCTTGAGGGACTTGCTTTCTCTCAAAAATATATCTTGTTTGGATAAGAAGCATCTGCTAAGTAAGTAAATGTTTCTGTCTTGATCTGCAGGGGTGTGAATGTGGTCCCCCTACTTGAGCACGTCGGCCTCCCAGAGAAGGTCGTCAAGCTCATGGAGGAATCCCAGAGTGGACATGCCATCACCGCCTTAACCCTATACAAGGTGAGGGTCCCAGCATGCCTGGATGGGGGCTGTTTGTAAGAAGCCCCCAGGTTCTGCGCGAGTGTTTAGGTAAGTGAGCACTTACTGATGTATTCTCTAATAATCTTGTAGATTGCCACTCCAGCCAGGTACACTGCCACACTGGCAGGGACATCCATCGCTGTGAGATATCTGCAGAAACTTGGCTTCATGTCAACTGTGCCCCCAGCCAAGAACAACATGCAGGACAAAGTGGAAGACCCTATGGATCGTGGGTCAGGGAAAATGGATAAAACTAAATAAAGGCTGCAGCAGATCAATGCACACAAATATGTAGGCCTACTATACAATAGTAAAAAAAGACTTTTTGATAACATTTTTGTTTTTTTGTATTGCTTTAAATTAACATGACATGCCAACAAATTAACATACTGCATCTTTAATATTGTGATCATAAATGCATATGATAATTAATAAGCTAATGTCCCCCCTCCCCACACACACACACTCTGACTTTGTACCTGACAGGGCTCCCCATCTACTCTGATTCTGATTTAACCCCTGCCTGAAGTTTAAACTTTAATTGTATTGTATGCATTTAAAGTATACCTATGTCCTACTTACCCACTAAAATACAATAAAACTAATCTCTTTTCAAGGTTAACATGCATTGCACACATTGTTACAGCAAGATTGCAGAGGAGAGCCAAATTAGTAAAAATAATAATATGAAAGATTCGCATTGATAAAATACAAGACACTTCTGTCGCAATATTCTTACTATGCAGGCGCTCCTCTACTTACGAACCTTTAACTTTTGAAATTTCAGACATATCAACGAAGAGGACTGTAAATCCAAATCTTGTTCGTTGGGCACCCGATTCCTCTCCGCAACATCAAAGTTTGTTCTGCACACCAATTCCGCCTAGCATGCCTTCTGGCCACTACTCAGCGTAGCGTCCGTACTCCCAGCATCCTAGTTCTTTGTACTTGTGTATTGGTAAAATGTGCTCTCGAGATCAAAGTTTACTTCGTTTTTGTTGTGAAATATTCTGTGCATCAATTATCCATTTTTGTTTTATGTATCATTAGTAATATGTTTTAGGGTAAGTAAACATGTATTGACTTTATATCATACTGTCATACCCTGGTCGTCCGATCCTCTCGTGTATTTAAGTCTGCATTAAAGTATGTTTCTCCAGTCTGATCATTAACATCTTGATGTTGTTTTCATGTTCCTGAGTATGATTACCTGAAATAAACCCCATGTTCACCTGATTTTGCCAGCTCCTGTGCTGCTTCCCCGCATCGAATGCGTGACAGAATGCTCAGAAATATCCTGTCACACTGACTTAAATACACAAGACTAATTAACACAACTAGAAACAGCTGATGATACGGGGAATCCACACGAGTTAGTGAGGGGGGCGTGGCACACAGGAAGATCGGCATGACCCATACTTACTTATGCATGTAGATTTGAGTACCCTTAAAATGATGTTGAATAAAGACTTATGAACATTTCAAGTTAGGAATGGCTGTTCGGAAAGTATCGCGGTCGTAAGGAGAGGAGCGTCTGTATTTCCACTCAAAATCTTAGAGTAAACATAATGCAAATAAAATAGTCAGCAGTTTTAACCCAGACAAAGCAGTGGATTCTGAAAATATTCAAAATTTCAAAACATAAAACACTACAATGCACAACTTAAAAACTGAGTACAGGAATATGTATAAAAAAACTTTGTGACGTACCTCAAAGGTATAGCGGAGGTCAGCAGGGTAACTAAGGTTCAGCGCATACATGAGAGCAAACAGCATAGCCACACCAAAGGCTACATTTCCCAGGTCTTCCAACACTTTGATGCCTTCAAGGACAATTCCAATTTCATCTGGTTGATCATCTGAAGCATATGTATCTGCATATCTGGCATGATATATGTTACCCTGGTACCTTGGGCGGAGCTTAATTCTCCCCCTCTGACGTCATAAGAGGAAGTGGCGTATCCTAGATTCTGATTGGTCAAGGGTTTATGTCCATATATGGTATCAATACATGCTTATGCCACGTGTTGCCGAAAGGGGGGTTTGGGAGATTAAACTTTAATAGAATAGAAATACATTACATGTATTTATTAATGTGCTTTTTTATGTTACGTTTTTAAGGTATAATAAAACATAGAGCAGGGGCAGGGTGTGGCTCAGTGGGCTAAGCCTGTGCGCCTGTAATCAGAAGGTCGCAGGTTCAAACCCAGCCTCAGCCTGTGGGTCCTTGAGCAAGGCCCTTAACCCCCAGCTCCCTGGGCGGTGCTACAGGTGGCAGCCCTTCGCAGACAACTTCCTCTACGAAAAAAGAGCAAGTTGTGGGAGGCATAAAGACAATTTCCCTACAGGGATCGATAAAGGTGTCAATTATTATTATTAGGATGTTGGCAAGCTAGTGCATACACGTTCAGCGGGGGCGTCCGTCCGGCCCATAGCCGCGTGTTGTTAGTAAGCGCCGCGGCGTATTTTAAAAGAAAGCACACAAATGTTTTAAAGAAGAAAGCACCCAAATATTTTAAAGAAGAAAGCACTTTTTAAAAGTTTTTAAAATGTTTTTGAAGTACGTAGCTAAATACCGCTCACTAGTTCCTGCAGCTATTAAATTAATAATGCGCTGGGTGTATTTGCACGTGGTATAAGCATGTATTGATACTATATATGGACATAAACCCTTGACCAATCAGAATCTAGGATACGCCACTTCCTCTTATGACGTCAGAGGGGGAGAATTAAGCTCCGCCCAAGGTACCAGGGTAACATATATCATGCCAGATATGCAGATACATATGCTTCAGATGATCAACCAGATGAAATTGGAATTGTCCTTGAAGGCATCAAAGTGTTGGAAGACCTTGGAAGTGTAGCTTTTGGTGTGGCTATGCTGTTTGCTCTCGTATGCGCTGAACCTTAGTTACCCTACTGACCTCCGCTATACCTTTGAGGTACGTCACAAAGTTTTTTTATACATATTCCTGTACTCAGTTTTTAAGTTGTGCATTGTAGTGTTTTATGTTTTGAAATTTTGAATATTTTCAGAATCCACTGCTTTGTCTGGGTTAAAACTGCTGACTATTTTATTTGCATTATGTTTACTCTAAGATTTTGAGTGGAAATACAGACACTCCTCTCCTTACGACCGCGATACGTTCCGAACAGCCATTCCTAACTTGAAATGTTCATAAGTCTTTATTCAACATCATTTTAAGGGTACTCAAATCTACATGCATAAGTAAGTATGGGTCATGCTGATCTTCCTGTGTGCCACGCCCCCCTCACTAACTCGTGTGGATTCCCCGTATCATCAGCTGTTTCTAGTTGTGTTAATTAGTCTTGTGTATTTAAGTCAGTGTGACAGGATATTTCTGAGCATTCTGTCACGCATTCGATGCGGGGAAGCAGCACAGGAGCAGCACAGGAGCTGGCAAAATCAGGTGAACATGGGGTTTATTTTAGGTAATCATACTCAGGAACATGAAAACAACATCAAGATGTTAATGATCAGACTGGAGAAACATACTTTAATGCAGACTTAAATACATGAGAGGATCGGACGACCGGGGTATGACAGTATGATATAAAGTCAATACATGTTTACTTACCCTAAAACATATTACTAATGATACATAAAGCAAAAATGGATAATTGATGCACAGAATATTTCACAACAAAAACGAAGTAAACTTTGATCTCGAGAGCACATCTTACCAATACACAAGTACAAAGAACTAGGATGCTGGGAGTACGGACGCTACGCTGAGTAGTGGCCAGAAGGCATGCTAGGCGGAATTGGTGTGCAGAACAAACTTTGATGTTGCGGAGAGGAATCGGGTGCCCAACGAACAAGATTTGGATTTACAGTCCTCTTCGTTGATATGTCTGAAATTTCAAAAGTTAAAGGTTCGTAAGTAGAGGAGCGCCTGCATAGTAAGAATATTGCGACAGAAGTGTCTTGTATTTTATCAATGCGAATCTTTCATATTATTATTTTTACTAATTTGGCTCTCCTCTGCAATCTTGCTGTAACAATGTGTGCAATGCATGTTAACCTTGAAAAGAGATTAGTTTTATTGTATTTTAGTGGGTAAGTAGGACATAGGTATACTTTAAATGCATACAATACAATTAAAGTTTAAACTTCAGGCAGGGGTTAAATCAGAATCAGAGTAGATGGGGAGCCCTGTCAGGTACAAAGCCAGAGTGTGTGTGTGTGGGGAGGGGGGACATTAGCTTATTAATTATCATATGCATTTATGATCACAATATTAAAGATGCAGTATGTTCATTTGTTGGCATGTCATGTTAATTTAAAGCAATACAAAAAAACAAAAATGTTATCAAAAAGTCTTTTTTTACTATTGTATAGTAGGCCTACATATTTGTGTGCATTGATCTGCTGCAGCCTTTATTTAGTTTTATCCATTTTCCCTGACCCACGATCCATAGGGTCTTCCACTTTGTCCTGCATGTTGTTCTTGGCTGGGGGCACAGTTGACATGAAGCCAAGTTTCTGCAGATATCTCACAGCGATGGATGTCCCTGCCAGTGTGGCAGTGTACCTGGCTGGAGTGGCAATCTACAAGATTATTAGAGAATACATCAGTAAGTGCTCACTTACCTAAACACTCGCGCAGAACCTGGGGGCTTCTTACAAACAGCCCCCATCCAGGCATGCTGGGACCCTCACCTTGTATAGGGTTAAGGCGGTGATGGCATGTCCACTCTGGGATTCCTCCATGAGCTTGACGACCTTCTCTGGGAGGCCGACGTGCTCAAGTAGGGGGACCACATTCACACCCCTGCAGATCAAGACAGAAACATTTACTTACTTAGCAGATGCTTCTTATCCAAACAAGATATATTTTTGAGAGAAAGCAAGTCCCTCAAGCAATTGGGGGTTGGGGCCCAATGGCAAAGTCACTCATATTACCCATCTCACAACACATGAACACACTTTATTTTCTGTGAGACATTCTCTCCAGAACACAAAACCATTCATACTTGGTATCACATCGCTATTGTGCTGCTTTTTTTAAGGTACGACAGTCAGACCTCAACCCAGAAGCCCCACCTGCCCTCTGATGTTAAGCCAAATGCAAACCTCTAGTGCTGTCTCTAACCTATGACACTGACTCCAAGTCCTCCTCACAACTGCGGTTCACTTACTTCATGGCTGCATAGTAAAACGCCCCGAACCAGATGGAGGACGTCACCAGGTGCACAGGTATCATGACTGGCCCATACTGCTTCAGGGTTTTCTTAAAGCGTTGGACCAGCCCGATGGACTTGTCTTGGAAAGGATCTGAGTTTTCGGGCTGCTGTGGACGCACTGCATTGTCCTGCCTGGCCACTGCTGATGTGCTCACATGACACAGGCTAGGACTCCCCTTCCCAGTCCAGGGTCCGGGTGCTACCGGGCTGTGGGATAGGCCCTGAAACAAGGGTCGCAGAGAAACTTGTTGCAGCCGGGTTAAGTTGCGAACGAACTTATGCATTTTGCTTTTCTGACTTGCACCCAAAAGCCTGCAGGAACTGTCACAAAAAAATCTCTTCCACTGTACAAATGACAGACTAGAGAGATATGTCGAATTTAAGTTCTAGCCAGTGCACAATTGATCCGTGTTGCAGAAAACGTCGGTTTAAATGGGCGTGAAGATGAAATATCCGAGTTCTAGAACTGTGCCTCAACTTATATAGCGCTACTGACTACGTAAATTGGGGCAATTTATGTCATCTGCTTGGAAACGCACCTCAGCGGGACAGCGTGACGCGTGACAATCTTAGCCAATACGATAAATAGAAAATTAACTTCGATAGTCGATATCAGAGTCATCTCGAAATCATGAATTTCATTTTTCTTTTCCTGATCTGGTGTCGTAGATGACTGCTGTAACTGCCTGCTTCACCTTGTGCCCCAAACATCAGCACTCAGGACGATGCTGTCGAATAAATCCCTTATTTGAACTGTATAAGGAAGGGTAATAATCAGTCTTACGCAAAATGTTTTGTTTCAATCCATTACTTCCGTTGACTATCTAGTAGAGATCTAGTAAATAGTAATCATTACCTGGTAGTCTGATTACCTCCTCTGCATTACGGAACAAAGCACTTTAGTTGAGGGGGCATAAAAAATGTAGTATTATGCTATTACTCATGTATTAATTAAACACAACCTAAGTCTAAGTAGGCCTTCATACTAATCTCACATTCGTTCATCATTAATGAATCGAGTTACTGTATTTGTCACTATAACTGCTAATTCAGTAAATCTTTGTGAATTAATGAAAGAACTACTGACGGAACAAGTAATGAAACACACAAGTTAAATACTGATCTCATGTTTGTATCATGATGATACATCTTTACCGTTTGTCAGGACAGGCAACGGTGCACAAGTACAGACACATCCATAAAAACACAAACGGGGCATTTACTGAACAAATAAGCAAAATCAAACAGGCAGACAAAAGATAACAGTTAAAACAGGGCAACTCACCGGGAGAGCAGGTAAATCCAAAGCAACCAGTCCAGTAAGTGTAATCTAGCGAAATCCAAAAGGAGAGTCCACAGGAAAATTCTGTCGTGGTTTTTTTTCTCCTTCCCCGCCAAATCAGAAGTCAGAGGTCCGCTTGTGCAGTATCCAAAATTCAGTCTTTATTGCAACAATGAAGTTACAATCAAGGCCGGACACGTAAAAGTGTGTCCAGTACTGTTTTACACCAATTTTTATACAAGTTCTTATCATTTAACAATATCTCGTCACTTAAGCATCATCATTCCTTCAGCCATTCACAATAATTGTTTTTTCCCTTAATCCACACCCCTAGGTGATAAATTTATCCATCATTTCTTTTACCGTTTGGTCTCTCGGCTGAACATAATGGTGGCGTGAGCAGCTCCACTTGGTTTTTTAAAAATGCTCAGCCGTGAACTTCTGGTGAACTCAGGCGAATCCCTTCCTTCAGTAGTAAACCTTGGCAGTTTCAGCCTTTTACACATTGTCTAACTAAAAGGTTGATAATATACATTGCGTTCCAAATTATTATGCAAAACATCCATCCATCCATCCATTTTCCAAACCGCTTATCCTATTGGGTCGCGGGGGGCCCGGAGCCTATCCCGGAAGCAATGGGCACGAGGCTGGGAACAACCAAGGATGGGGGGCCAGCCCATCGCAGGGCACACTCACACACCATTCACTCTCACATGCATTCCTACGGGCAAGTTAGCAAGTCCAATTAGCCTCAGCATGTTTTTGGACTGTGGGGGGAAACCGGAGTACCCGGAGGAAACCCCACGACGACATGGGGAGAACATGCAAACTCCGCACACATGTGACCCAGGTGGAGATTTGAACCCGGGTCCCAGAGGTGTGAGGCAACAGTGCTAACCACTGCACCACCATGCCGCCCCTATGCAAAACATGTTTTTCTTAAATTTTCCAAATTACCTATATGAATTGCAGTCATTGTAATTTCAGTCATCAACTATTAGAGTACAATTGAAAGGTTTTTGAACAAACTGCCCAACGATAACAGTATATTTTTTAAAAAATAAAACACTCAAAATGCACGTTCCAAATTATTATGCACAACAGAGTTTCCAAACTTTTCATTTTTATAAAGAACAAAAAATGGTCAGTTGTGAAATTATAAGCATTAGCAGGTTATTACAAACTGAAATCAAACAGTATTCAAGTCAAAACTTTATTATAGGTGATGTTGCATTTGCACATAGGACCCCTTGTTAGAAAGGAGCTTCTGAACTCTCCCATCCATTGAATTTGTCAGGTTTTGGATGGTATCTGCTTCAATTGGTTTGCATGAGGACAGAATAGCCTTCCAGAGCTGTTGCTTAGATGTGAACTGCCTCCCACCATCATAGACCCTCCTTTTGATGATGCTCCAGAGGTTCACAATAGGGTTGAGGTCAGGGGAGGATGAGGGCCACGCCATAAGTTTGTCCCCTTTTATGCCCATAGCAGCCAGAGATGCAGATGTGTTCTTTGCAGCATGAGACGGTGCATTATCATGCATGAAAATGATCTTGCTGCGGAATGCACGGTTCTTCTTTTTGAACCATGGCAGGAACTGCGCTTTGAGAAACTCCACATACTTTATGGATGTCATTTTTACCCCGTCAGGGATCCTAAAGGGGCCGACAATCTCTCTCCCCATGATTCCAGCCCAAAACATTACTCCACCTCCTCCTTGTTGGCGCCGTAGCCTTGTTTGCATGGGGTGGCCATCAACCAGCCATCCACCACTCCATCCATCTGGGCCATCGAGGGTTGCATGGCACTCATCGGTGAACAAAACAGTTTTGAAGTCAGTCTTCATGTATTGTTTGGCCCACTGAAGCCGTTTCTGCTTGTGTGCAGTGGATAGGGGAGGTAGAAAGGATGGCTTATGCACACAGCTGCAAACCTCTGGAGGACCCTGCATCTTGTTGTTCGGGGCACGTTGGAGGCACCAGCAGCTTCAAAAACTTGTCTGCTGCTAAGACAAGGCATTTTTGCAGCTGCTCTTTTCCCTTATCAGCACACACACGTGTGTGCTCTGAATCAGCTACATACTTCTTGATTGTGCGATGATCGCGATGAAATGTCTTGGCAATGTTGATTGTTGTCATGCCTTGACCTAAACACTCAACAATTTGTTGCTTCTCAGCAGCCGACAGGTCCTTTTTCTTTCCCATTTTGGTTGAAAATGTAGGCTGCTTAATAATGTGGGACAGCCTTCTTAAGTAGTGTTGCCTTTAATTGGACACACCTGCCAAACTAATTAGCACAGGTGTCTGCAACTGCTTTCAGTGATATAAAGAGCTCCGACACATATCACCATCCATGAGTTCAACTGACAAACAAAAAAAATCTTACCTTATCACTCCTAAACACTTTTTGCATAATAATTTGGAACGCAGTGTATTTGTCCTTTAACATAGTGTTAAAATATACGTTAATAAAAGTGAATATTCATAGGTTCAGGACTAACATAAAGTAGCTAACAGAAACTCAGACTAACAAAAGGTGCAAATAGATACTCAGTTGATTACATTGTGTTGATTACATTATAATGTTTACATTGTAATGATTACACCATGGATATTTGGCATACTTTTTAATAATATCATAATACTTGTATTCTACGTTGTATAGTGCTAAATAATATTCCATATATTTCCCCTCGGCTTCCTCCCCCACCAGCGGAGCCAAGCCACCACCAGGTAGTGATCGGTTGACAGCTCCGCCCTTCTCTTCACCCGAGTGTCCAAAACATGCGGCCGCAAGTCCGACGACACGACTACAAAGTCGATCATCGAACTGCGGCCTAGGGTGTCCTGGTGCCAAGTGCACATATGGACACCCTTATGCTTGAACATGGTGTTCATTATGGACAGTCCGTGACGAGCACAGAAGTCCAATAACAAAACACCGCTCGGGTTCAGATCGGGGGGGCCGTTCCTCCCAATCACGCCCCTCCAGGTCTCACTGTCGCTGCCCACGTGAGCATTGAAGTCCCCCAGCAGAACAAGGGAGTCCCCAGGAGGAGCGCTCTCCAACACCCCTTCCAAGGACTCCAAAAAGGGTGGGTATTCCGAACTGCTGTTTGGCGCATAAGCGCAAACAACAGTCAGGACCCGTCCCCCCACCCGAAGGCGGAGGGAGGCTACCCTCTCGTCTACTGCGGTAAACCCCAATGTACAGGCGCCCAGCCTGGGGGCAATAAGTATGCCCACGCCCGCTCGGCGCCTCCCGCGGGCAACTCCAGAGTGGAAAAGGGTCCAACCCCCCTCAAGGAGACTGGTTCCAGAGCCCAAGCCGTGCGTCGAGGTGAGTCCGACTATATCTAGCCGGAACTTCACAACCTCGCGCACCAGCTCAGGCTCTTTCCCCATCAGAGAGGTGACATTCCATGTCCCTAGAGCTAGCTTCTGCAGCCGAGGATCGGACGGCCAAGGTCCCCGCCTTTGGCCGCCGCCCACATCACCTCGCACCCGACCCCTGGCAGGCCCAAGCGTATAGTGAGGGTCTGCTGGGAACGTCTGGCGGAATCCCCTGTCAGGGAAAGTTTCAACTCCTACCTCCGGCAGAACTTCTCCCATATCCCGGGGGAGGCGGGGGACATTGAGTCCGAATGGGCCATGTTCCGTGCCTCCATTGTGGAGGCGGCTGACCGGAGCTGCGGCCGCAAGGTGGTCGGTGCCTGTCGCGGCGGTAATCCCCGAACCCGCTGGTGGACACCGGTGGTAAGGGATGCCGTCAAGCTGAAGAAGGAGTCTTATCGGGCCTTTCTGGCCTGTGGGACTCCAGACGCAGCTGACGGCTACCGGCAGGCCAAGCGGAATGCGGCTTTGGCGGTCGCTGAGGCAAAAACTCGGGTGTGGGAGGAGTTTGGTGAGGCCATGGAGAACGACTTCCGGACGGCTTCGAGGAGATTCTGGTCCACCATCCGGCGGCTCCGGGCGGGAAAGCGGTGCAGCATCAACACTATTTATGGTGGGGATGGTGCGCTGCTGACCTCAGCTCGGGACGTTTTGGGTCGGTGGAGGGAGTACTTCGAAGACCTCCTCAATCCCACCGACACGCCTTCCGATATGGAAGCAGAGTGTGGGGACTTGGGGGTGGACTCGCCTATCTCGGGGGTGGAGGTCGCTGAGGTGGTCAAAAAGCTCCTCGGTGGCCGGGCCCCGGGGGTGGACGAGATTCGCCCAGAGTTCCTCAAGGCTCTGGATGCTGCGGGGCTGTCCTGGTTGACACGCATCTGCAGCATCGCGTGGACATCGGGGGCAGTACCTCTGGACTGGCAGACCGGGGTGGTGGTCCCCCTCTTTAAGAAGGGGGACCAGAGGGTGTGCTCCAACTACAGGGGGATCACACTCCTCAGCCTCCCTGGTAAGGTCTATTCGGGGGTCCTGGAAAGGAGGGTCCGCCGGATTGTCGAACCTCGGATTCAGGAGGAGCAGTGTGGTTTTCGCCCTGGCCATGGAACAGTGGACCAGCTCTATACTCTCAGCAGGGTTCTGGAGGGTTCATGGGAGTTTGCCCGACCAGTCTACATGTGTTTTGTGGACTTGGAAAAGGCATTCGACCGTGTCGAATGTTTGCGGTGAGGGTTGGACTCCGTCAGGGCTGCCCTTTGTCACCGATTCTGTTCATAGTTTTTATGGACAGAATTTCTAGGCGCAGCCAGGGCGTTGAGGGCGTCCGGTTCGGTGACCTCAGGATTAGGTCTCTGCTTTTTGCGGATGATGTGGTTCTGTTGGCCTCATCGAGCCGTGACCTTCAGCTCTCACTGGAGCAGTTCGCAGCCGAGTGCGAAGCGGCTGGGATGAGAATCAGCACCTCCAAATCCGAGACCATGGTTCTCAGCCGGAAAAGGGTAGAGTGCTCTCTCCGGGTTGGGGATGGGGTCCTCCCCCAAGTGGAGGAGTTTAAGTATCTCGGGATCATGTTCACAAGTGGGGGAACGATGGAGCGGGAGATCGACAGGCGGATCGGTGCGGCGTCAGCAGTCATGCGGGCGCTGCATCGGTCTGTCATGGTGAAGAGAGAGCTGAGCCAAAAGGCGAAGCTCTCGATTTACCAGTCGATCTACGTTCCTACCCTCACCTATGGTCATGAGCTTTGGGTAGTGACCGAAAGAACGAGATCGCGGGTACAAGCGGCCGAAATGAGTTTCCTCCGCAGGGTGGCTGGGCTATCCCTTAGAGATAGGGTGAGGAGCTCAGTCATTCGGGAGGGACTCAGAGTAGAGCCGCTGCTCCTCCGCATCGAGAGGAACCGGATGAGGTGGCTCGGGCATCTGATCAGGATGCCTCCGGGACGCCTCCCTGGGGAGGTATTCCGGGCATGTCCCACTGGGAGGAGGCCCCGGGGAAGACCCAGGACACGCTGGAGAGACTATGTCTCTCGGCTGGCCTGGGAACGCCTCGGGGTCCCCCCAGAGGAGCTAGACGAAGTGGCCGGGGAGAGGGAAGTCTGGGTCTCCCTGCTGAGGCTGCTGCCCCCGCGACCCGACTCCGGATTAAGCGGGAGATGATGGATGGATGGATGGATATTTCCCCCCTTTGTGACTCCAAGGGGTCCCACACACAATCCTGTCCATCCAGCCTAGGGAAATTCCACTCCCAGTCCGCCACAGGCACGGCCCCCCTTCGGGGTCCATGGCAGGCATGGCTCACAAACTACTAACACTGAGAATCAACCAACAGCAGCACTGGGGGTACATCAAGAAGGGAGGGGAGGATCGCCATACAATGACCTCCCCTGGATATATTGCATATACAGCAGGACTACAAAATCTATTACAAACCCAATACAAAAACAGATATATGTAATACAAAGATAAGTAAAAGGTTAACTAATAACATTGCAGACAATTATAACGGACAGTCTGTCCTAATCAGAAAAAATCCCAGATGTCGTGGGAGGCAGGCATGCTGCACGTCTCCTGCTCGGAGTATTCACACACGGAACGGCGGAACTTCAGCTATGGACAGGACTGCATCCAAGGTGTCTATGTCGCCATCCGTTTCCGTGTTGGTCCAGGAGGATGCCGCTCCAAACGGTCCTCCCACCACTCTAGACATTGCAGCTATAGTCACCTGCCGGGACAGTGCTCTCCCCACTAGGGAGCGAACAAGAGGAACTACACAACAAAAGATTAGTAGCAGAGCAAAAATGAGCACAGCACCCACACAGAGTGCTTTCATAAGGGCTTGCTGCCAATTTCCCCACATATCATACCACCAGTCAAACAACCCGTCATGTTGTCCTGCATTACTTGCCATCTCATCCTGTAACCCCTGCAACTTTCTCATAGCCTCAGTAAAGGAACCATCCGGGGCTGTATTATTAGGAATAAACGTACAGCACTGATCCCCAAACAGCACACACACTCCCCCTTTTTCTGCCAGGAGCCAATCCAGGGCCATCCTGTTCTGACAGGTCATCAGACTGGTGGCCTGAAGCTGCTCCCCCAGAGATGCGAGTGCCTCCTGAGTATAGTTGGTAAACCTCTGCTGATTATAGTACAAATAATTTATCCATTCCACATTTTTGTTAGGAGTAGGCCAAATAAATATTCATTCGAAATCAGCAGCTATCTCACTTCTCGCCTTATATTTCTCTGGAATGCCCCTCGGCTGGCCAGTCGCATCTATATACTGTATACATTGGATCCTTCTGTGATGCCCGGCCCGTCCGCTCCTCGTGTGTGCTACGCCCCCCTGCTTACCCACGTGTTCGTTCCCTATTGTACCCAGCTGTATCTAGTTATTTTGATTAAGTCCTGTGTATTTAAGTCCTGGTCTGACCTGTTCCCATTGTCTGTCATTGATGTTAGTTGGCGTCTGATGTTTCCTGCTCCCCGTAGTATTATTAAATCCCCGTTTTCCCCGTACCTTGCCTGTCTTGCCTGCTTCCTTGCCTGCCTGCCTGTCCGTGAGCCTTACCTGCACACACGTCGCGTGACAGAATGGCAGAACTAACCAAAGAGGCAGAGCGGCAGACCACGAACGATCGGCTCGGTCTGCTGCATGAGACCCACTATTGGCTTAGCCAGCCCGACGTGATGGAGGACCCCGTCGCGATGGACCTAGCCACCCATAGCTGCGACCTCCTGCTGACTATGTCCCCTGCGGGGGACGGGAAATGCCTGGAGGAAGTGCGTTCCCACCTCTACCAGCTCGTCCAAAGACTGACGGTAAAGAGGTTGGGATTGGACGCACCCAGCATTGCGGAGGTGGCTCCCCCGCCTTCCGATCTAGCGGAGAGGGAGCAACCCTCCGCGAACGCCGTGACGGCCAGGAGGAAGAAGAAAAGGAAGCCAGCGACCGCCCCCATGATCGCTCTGGGAGCATATACGCTCCTCCCCGCTTCTCTTCCGACCAGGGAACGAGAGGACTCCCTGGCCGACCTGGAAGTCACCATCGCAGCTCAGCTCCTCGCCGCCACGGAGCTACCGCCTCCCTTGGAGCGGTATAACTTCCGGCCTGAGCGGCTGGCCAATAAGGGGGCCGGTCCTGTACGAGACGCGATTCCGTGAGTGCCCCGACGTCTTAAAGGGCCCGTACCCATGCTGCCCTCACGGGACCTGCCGGTCCCGCCGCCTGCACCACCCGAGCAGCTGCCTCTACTGCCTCCAGGGCAGCCCGGGCAGCCGCCTTCGCTGCCCCCTGTGCAACCGGAACAGCCGCCTGCACAGCCGCCTGCGCAGCCTCCTACGCAGCCTCCTGCGCAACCGGAGCAGCCGCCTCTGTTGTCCACTGCGCAGACAGCTCAACTCCCTCAGCCTGCAGCGGATCCTGCAGCGCCCCCTCCGCCTGCAGCAGCTTCCGAGGCGCCCCCTCCGCCTGCAGCAGTTCCAGCGGCGCCCCCTCCGCCTGCAGCAGCTCCAGCGCCCACGCCCGAGGCACTCCCCCATCCTGCAGCTACAGCGCCCACGCCCGAGGCGCTCCCCCAGCCTGCAGCTCCCGGGCAGGTGCCCCCGCTGCAGCAGCCTGCAGCTCCGGTCCCTGGCCCCGTTCCTAATCCCCTTTCCTTTGTGACTCCAGCTCCCGATCCCCCTCCAATCCCTTCGGCCCTAGTTCCCGAGGTGGTCCCTGAGGACTCCACCGAAGCTCCTCCCTCTTCGGAGGTGGAGGAGCTTGAGTGGGACCCCTCGGGGACCCTGCTGGTGACTCTGGTGCCCTCACCCCGGCGAGCCCGGCCCCGGGGCTTCCTGTCCGTGTCCCATGAGGGGAGGGGACACAGACGCCGGGCTAGGATCCCTCCCGCCCTGCCCCCTGGCTCGCCGTCCGTCGCCTGCGCTGGGGCTCAGGGGGCGCCTGCGGGTCCAGGCCCTCCGGGTCGGACATCGCCTGCGGGTCCCCCTCCGCGGCCTCGTCGCCCAGCCTCGCTCCCCCCTCCGGTGCTTTGCATACCTTGTTCTTAATGCACACCTCACATTCTGACAACCTTGCATCCACCATTGCTTGCATCTGAGGTGCCCAGAAACCTTGTCGTGTAATTTTCCGTAACACCTCCCCCCTTGCGCAATGGTCAAGACCATGCGCATCTGTTATCAAAATGTTCACCAGAGACAGAGGTGCAGCCAAAAGTCCCTCATGGTTGCAATACAGACCATTAGCATCCTTAGAGGCCCCCCTTTTTAGCCACACAGAGGCCTCATAGGGGCCCGCACACTCCTGCAGGGCCACCAGATCAGAAACAGTAAGGTCCGGCTCTACAGTCACCATAGGCAAAAGATGAGCAGTCCTGACCTGGGCAGCTGCCCTGGCTGCCACATCAGCGGCCGCATTTCCTTGAATAACAAAATCACGACCTCTGCGGTGGGCCTGACACTTAACAATAGCCAAACGCTTAGGACGCATCATTGCGTGTAGCAACTCCAAAATCTGATTATAATGCTGAATGGGGGACCCATCACTTTTCCGTCTGCCAGGACACAAGTCCTGAGTCAGCAGGGCTGTCCCAAAGCTGTCCTTCCTGTTCCCGACATACAGATAAAATGGCTTGCTGTAGTCTGGGAGGCCCAGAGCAGGTGCATTCTGTAGCTCCTGCTTGATAGATTCAAATGATACTGAGGCCTCATTTGTCCAAATTAAGGAGGCCTTCAAATTAGTGTGGCCCTCCTCTTATCAGTGCCCACAATGGTGCCACCTTCACAGCATAGTCCTCAATCCAGTCCATGCTGAATCCTGTCATCCCTAAAAAAGTCAGCATCTGTGACACAGTCATAGGCTAACAGAGCCTTAGTGATCCCCTTTAGCTGTTCTGCTGCTATAGCTTTCCTCACGCCCCAAGTACGTAACCTGCTCTTGGCAGTACTGCAATTTGGCCTTGGACACCTTATGCCCCCCTTTCGCCAAGACCTTCAGCAACTGCACTGAGTCTTGGTGGCAGTCTGCCAGCGTTTCAGCACACAACAATAGATCATCCACATACTGTATCACTGTACTTTTTAAATTCAGTCCATCTAAGTCTGCCTTAAGCACCTGATTAAAAACATGCAGCGAATGCTTAAATCCCCGTGGCATCCTCGTGTAAGTATACTGCTGACCCCTGTAGGTGAAAGCGAACAGAAACTGTGACTGTTCTGCAAGGGGCACACTGAAAAACACTGAACACAAATCCACAACTGTAAACCATTTTGCATTGGGGGGCACATTTGTCAACAGTGTGTGTGGATTGGGAACTTCTGCTGTCTGATCCTCCACTACCTCATTTACTGCACGCAAATCATGTACCAGCCTCCACTTTTCACCTCCTGCCTTTGGCACAGGCAAGAGGGGGGTGTTGCAGCAGCTAATGGTAGGCAACAACACCCCTGAATCCAGTAATCCCTTTATTGTTTCCCTTATACCTTCCTCGGCCTCAGGTTTCAAGGGGTACTGGTTTTTCCAGGGTGGTGTGCACCCTGGTTTAAGATAAATTTCCACTGGGCTAGCTGAATTTACTAGGCCTACATCTGTATAATGAGCAGTCCACACCTGCTCAGGCACTTCTCTTTCCATTTCCTGCCAGCATTCCTCTGTACTTTCTTTTGCATCACACTGTACTCCTATCATGCTCCACAGCCATGAATCTCTGTTGTCTAACTTCAAATCACCTACAACCTTTGCACTCCCCTGAATCCTCAACAGCTTTTCCCCTGCCGCTGCCTGCACGCCTTCATGCACCGTCGGCACCCAAACCACCTGCTTTGCTCGCCGCATCATTTTTCCCAGATCCAGCATAGACTGATTAAAAGCCACCGCTATGTGGGGCTCTGTGTCTGGTATGTTGTACCATTCTCCCACTATTCCCGTTTTCCGTATCGGGATGGCTACTCCCTCAGGGCCTAATATTATCCCGTCTGTTATCATGCACATCCTTTCTTTCTCCCGGCCAGGCAGAGACTCTATCAGCTGATCCTACTCACCCTTTACTTCAGGATCACAGACTTTTCTCCATCGCAATAAACAAATATGTTTTTCCTGTGTCCAATTTAACCTATTGCTATATTGTTCCTATATAAATGGGCCCCACTGTTCTAAAATTTCCCAAATTTTTCCAGTAATATCGTCAATCCCATATAAACTACACTGCCCTCTATGGAACAACAAATTTCGTCGCATAAGGCTGTACTGTCCACTGAGCACCTCTACACCCCCCTCTGTACATTTTATTTCTATCTGCAGCTGACACAAAGCATCTCTGCCTAACATTCACTGGGGTGTGCTCTGATATTAGTATGGGCATATTTACATTTTTGTCCCCTATCTTAATCTCCACTGGAGCAGATTTAGGAATATGCTGCACTTGTCCCGAGAATCCTATGGTCCTAACCTTCTCAGCGGACTGGGGGATATGACTGGCATCTTTTAGTCCTACACAAGTGTAGGTGGCTCCAGTGTCTATCATCATTGGTATTACTTTGCCATTTATTTGAACCTGCAGCATCGGCTCAGCCTCAGACCCCTTACTCAACATTGGCATCTGAGGTCCCCCTTTAGGATTCTCTGGGCACCCCTAGAATAAACGTCCCTGGGCCCACGGGTTGATCGGACCCCGTGGTCTGTTATTCTGCAACTGCAGATTGCCACCCCTGCCTCTATTTGGCATTGGACCTACAGAGCCTCCTGGATTAACCGGGCCCATAGGGCGTCTTGGGTTCACCCCCTGAAAGGGTAGAATTGGGCGGACTCTAGTGGTGTGTCCGGGCTGGTTACAGTTCCAGCACACTAGCTGAAGTGGCCTGTTCCCCAGTGTTCCCATAGACTGGGATCATCTAATTTGTGGGAAATCAGGTGCTCTCTGGTCACCCCCCCACCTATCATATCTATTCGCTCTATTCCAATCAGGGAGAGAAGGCCAATTAGTGTTCTGAGGGGCCCCAGCGACAGGAGACTGCCGGCTGTCCACAGGCTGCCCCCGGGGGCTGGGGTCCGGAGAGACCACTGGTGCCTGGACTTTTTTCTTTTTAGCGGTCAGCTCCTCCAGCTGCATCTGATTCAGTTTCTTTGTCAGTTCCCTCTCACGCTCTTTAGCAGAGTCCTCCTCCTCTCTGCACAAGTCAATAGCGTGAATCAGCTGCTCACGGTACTGCTGCTCAGGCATAGTAATAAGTCCCACAACTTGCCTTAGCCTGCTTCTCACTGGCTTAGGGAGCGCGTCCTGCAGTGCCCTCCGGTACAGACCTCTGAATGCCGGATTCTGCAGGTCCTGCTCTGTCTCAGTGCGCCACCGCTTTTCTTGAGCTTGCAGATAGGCAGCAGGGCTCTCCCCCTCCTTTATGGGCTCCACCTTCATTTCAACCACACTCAGCCGTGGAGGAAACATCGCAGCTGGTGCCAGAGGTTAGCGCGGTAACCATCAAAGGGACATGCATCATTCACAGGAGTCCCTGTCGCCACTGCCAGGCCACTGCTTCGCAGCAGTCTCTCCATTGCATCCACCCCCAAAGCGCGAGCCATAACTGCCTTTATGTCCCCTATAGCCAGGAGCCGACCCATAGTTACCTCCTCTAATGCTTTTATCTACTTTCCGGCCCATTCTGCCAGAACTGGGAGTCTGAGAAGCAGGCCCTCCAGATCCTGTCCTGCCCACGGCACATACTGTGTCTGTGCTCCTTTCACCATTAACGGAAGCATCGGAGTACCTGGTGTACCTTGGGGGGGGGGGGGCCTTACAGCCCTCCTGCTTCTCACTACTCTATCCTCTACTCCTTCCTCACTCTCCGTTTCTATCTCCTTCTCCTGAAACTGACTCCATCCTTTAAATGGAGGGTTAGGGGTGTCCAGCAGGTGCATCAGCCCTTCTGCATCACTACAACTACTTACTCCATACCCCACCTTTTTAGCACTTCCTTTTTTCTCAGACCCACATACCTGGCCTTCTGTTATTAGCTCACTTCCTCGCAGTCCTTCTTCCACGGCCTGCCGCAGCAATGCACTCACTTCCCTGTATCCATCTAGACAACTTGCCGTTCCTTTCTGCTCCCTTCCTTCATCCTTCTGTGTCGCCTTTGAATTCTACCTTCCCCTCTATTACTGGAAACTGACTCTTGTATGAAGGAGGTGGGGCTTCCACTAACGGGTACTGCCTTTGATAAGACGGTGGCCATATTCCTTCCTGCCTCATCTCTTCTTTCTCGCTTAATGCCTTTTTCATTGCTTTCTGGTCCCTTCTCCAGGTTTCTCCCTTTACTTTAAACAACCTCAAAACCTCCAGTTCCTTATGCCTTTTTTTACGCCTTTCTGTGTTCTTATTAGCCTTATGATACTTTATCAGAGTCTCCATCTCCTCACTGCTACATCCCATGTGCCCCCTTTAGGCCACTTAGTTACCAGAGCCTTTGTTCTATTCTCCCACTTTTTAGACATCTTTTCTATCTTTGTTTTAAGCAGGGGGTGCTCCCTCCCCAACTGCTGTACTGGTGTGTCTGCTGCCTTTACTGGGCCCTTCATTTTACTGCTTTCCTCCACTCTACTGTCACTTGGGCTGTTTTCCTATCTGATATAAAAATTAACAAATTTCCTCACAGCCAACCCGTGTTCTATTGTTTTCCTTTCTTTTCCTTAATAAGAATTTTCTCCCTGACTGAACCTACTTCACCTTAAAGTGTCACTGACTCTAAATTATTTTCTACTTACTCTTAATGTTGCACCCAATTATCTATGAGCACACATATACCAAAGCCTCCCGTCTCTCTTTTTTCAGCCTGATTTTACATTTGTCTGTTCACCGTGCACACGAGCCTCCTCACGCTTTCTCTGTTAAACTCCCTAATTCCATGGGAAGTCATGAAACCTCTTGTCTATGACCTGTTGTTCTCTCACAAAGATGTGCTTTAATACCCTTTATCTCTAAACTTAGTCTCTATAGTCCGTAGAATCTTCTAATCACATTTTATTCAAAAACTTTATTTTGAGATTTGTCAAAATTCTAGACTCACCTACCTGCACTTCCACTACTATAAATGATTTTTTATAAAAATGCACAAATGCTCTATCCAGTCCCCTGCTTGATTGATCCCTTTTTAATTTTAGTCTCCTAAGCGGTTTTACCTCTGGGGTACTTATTTCTGCTTTATGCACCTTATCACTCAACTTATCCGTCAAAAATATATGTGCTTTTTCTCTGATTTAACCCAAAATTGCATATATGATCATTTCCCCCACTTCTGCATAACAAAACCAGTCTGGTCCAGCAGACCTTTAAAATCCACACAACTTCTAATACTTAGGCTCTTTCTGGCCTTATTACTTTACCAATATTTTATTTGCAACACAATATAACCTTTGCTTAAAACAATTCCTTAGCAACTTAGCAATATCTTTGCATCACGACATAACAGCATTCTTCCCCCACAACTTGAAACACACGGGCCCCTCCCTTAGGGCAACCCAACTTTTACTTTATCAGAACAAGAAGACCCCCTTCTCTTAGGGCGATGTCTCCGACTCACACTAATCCAAGAACATACAGCACAAACACTGGCCCTCTCTCAGGGCAATACCTTTAAATCACTATTAAACCTTCAAGGCTTCTACGCCTCGCAACAGTATATCAAGCCCTCAGGGTCAACTTTCCCCTTCTTCAAGGCTTGTCTCTGAGGGAATATCCACACGTGACCCTTCCTTTAGGGATTTCTCTCACATCACACACACACTGGGCCCACTGGACACTGCACAAACAGCTCTCTTATCTTTAGTTCTTTTAATCGGTGAGTACCCTTACCGGGATGCCCTGCCTGGCGGCGTATGTCCCCGAGACACCCCCGTCTCCGTCTCCCTATTCTATTTCCCTATTCTATTAAACAATAATAAAAACCTTTCGTTACCTATGTTTAGGGCGCGCCGCTTAAATGCAGACGGGTGTCTCCCTGTTCTCCGCCAGGTGGTCGCCTCCCCAGGTCTCTTCTCCGATCCTGTTCGTGACGCCAATTTATGTCGTGGTTTTTTTTTCTCCTTCCCCGCCAAATCAGAAGTCAGAGGTCCATTTGTGTAGTATCCAGAATTCAGTCTTTATTGCAACAATGAAGTTACAACCAAGGCCGGGCACGGAAAAGTGTGTCCAGTACTGTTTTATACAAGTTCTTATCATTTAACAATATCTCGTCACTTAAGCATCATCATTCCTTCAGCCATTCACAATAATTGTTTTCCCTTAATCCACACCCCTAGGTGATAAGTTTGTCCATCATTTCTTTTACCGTTTGGTCTCTCGGCTGAACATAATGGTGGCACGAGCAGCTCCACTTCGTTTTTTTTTTTAAATGCTCAGCCGTGAACTTCTGGTGAACTCAGGCGAATCCCTGAGTAGAAAACCTAGGCAGTTTCAGCCTTTTACACATTGTCTAACTAAAAGGTTGATAATATATTTGTCCTTTAACATAGTGATAAAATATATGTCAATAAAAGTGAGTATTCATAGATTCAGGACTAACATAAAGTAGCTAACAGACACTCAGACTAACAAAAGGTGCAAATAGATACTCAGTTGATTACATTGTGTTGATTACATTACAGTATGTTTACATTGTAATGATTACATCATGGATATTTGGCATACTTTTTAATAATATCACAGTACTTGTATTCTACGTTATATAGTGCTAAATAATATTCCATAATTCCAGCATGGAAAAATCTAGACAGTAATATAATGAACAGAGAATTTGGAGAAGCTAGGAAGTATGCCAGCGGTGTGTTTAGTCAGCGCTGACTAAAATATCCTGTTCAACTTCTGTCTTTGTGAAACACTGTGTGGCAAGTGCATGTCACACTGACTATTCTGACAATAAAGAAGCCAGCTTCAGCTTGGTAATTAACCATCTGGTTTCTTCGACTTTCACTCAGGAGCAAAAGCAGTCTTTAAACTGGAAATAATCTCACATTCACTGCGAGAATTATCGACATCGAATGATATGATTTTTATTTTTTTATCATGATAACAGGAAAATACAGTCAAAATTAAACATCCTCTTTTTCTTAAGTGATGAACACTCATAGATTTGGAGGGGGGGCGGAGGGACACATCCCCTCCATTGTTGAGATGCGGAATCGTTCCCCTCAATAATATCATATAAACTATAATGTATAGTTGACAAAAACACTAATGATTAATGTTTCTCATCACATTTTTAAATTTAACGTTTTTTTCCTGACAGTTTTTACCTAGAGAACCCCTACCCTCCATTAAAATGGTTTAGTCTAAACTCCCATTCCGGCTGACGTTCACTTCCACACCTGTGAGCAAATGGACAAGGGAGCGGCCAGCGATCGGCAGAATGTGGCTTTAACGTGAACATACTGTAATACATTGAAGACCTATGGCAACCAATATGGTATATTGCAACAGCAATAAAGGGTTGAATAAAAACAAACAAAAACCAACAGTTAATCAATAAAAGACCGTGTGAAATTGCATTTCATCGTCTCACGTCGATCAATTTTTATAAACATTATTTATTTTGGCAGATTGCAACTAGCTTTGTTAGCTAATAACACATTATTCATTACTTTATAATACGCAAAATTTCGTAATACTTCATGTTTGTATAATGTTATTTTGTTCCTAGGACTTGAACACACGAGGAACGATGCAGTAAGAGTAAAGTACATTACAGAGATGTAGGTTGAAACTCTTGATTACATATTTTCTGTAATACAAAATAACAGCACACGTTGGTTATGTGTTTATATGTTGGCTTTTATAACTTACATCTAAGCCAGATTAAAACGGTGAACATGTTAGTACGTTAATTAATGGTTCACCCGTGCGCGAATTGCGTAACGGGATTTTTGACGCGCACATTGATAATTAAATGTTCTATAGAAGAAAATTCCGTTTTCTTTGTAACCAAGTCCATGATAACTTTAAGATCGCTCAGACAATGTTAAATGCTAAGGCGCCAAAGAACAAATATTTTGCACAAATACAGAGTATTTTGCACTGAAATATTAAACGCTGGATAAGAAATATAAGGAAATCATGGGTGTATACACCGCACAATGTATTGGTGGTTGCCAGTCAATTTAGGGAAATTGTGGAAAGATTACAATTAAGTAGATAACAAGAAGTGATTAAAATTTCTAAGCAGTGGCAAAAATCCATTCCCAACGGACGGTATATAGGCTAAGATATATAACTGCAGCTTCACTAAGCACATCAAAGTGCAGTGTGTCCAGGCAAAAACACAGTTCTGTCAGTTATCTTCATTGTGGGAAGGTATGAAAGAATTTACAAATTACTGTGGAAGATTGTCCTTTTATTTTGAAGGATCACGTACTTTGTTTAAAATGTAACGTCGACAGGCTGAAATATTATCGTGTGAATTATCGCCGTCTTTATACATACTTTTCCTAAGTCTGCAGACTTGAAATAATCCGTTTCTAGATGAAAGGTTTAAGACGCTTTGGCCCTTCCATAAGCTCCGCCCCCGATGACGCATTTTCCCCCTCTACGTTGCAGTGACGTTAACATAAAATACGTTCTAGAATACCAGTGTGACGTGGGAGAGAATAAATACCGCAGCCGGGCAAACGATTCTCATTTCGTCTTAGTAGTTATTGGAGGACGCATCAGGTGATAGCCATGGCCAGTTTATTTCGCTATTTCCAGCCGCGCCATTTGCTCTGCGCAACCGGACTGGTGGTTGCAGCAGCCGGTACAGCGTACCTTGTGCGGCGACTCCGTAAAAGGGCGGAGCTCCAGGAAGGTACCTGGATAATTATCGTCTATATGTGTAACATATATGCATTTCACATTTAGATAAAAACACATTTTAAAATTACACACGTATGTGCTGTGCTACACACTTGAAAGAGTAATACTGTTTTCACGGATTAACACTTCAAACAATAATAATTCGTTTTGATTAAATATATGTGTAGTAATGTATCACTTACACTTAACAATGGCAGTGCCCAGAGAACCAGAGGAGCCAACCAACCCCTGCACATCGCCCAGCCCTGCCGTACGCACCGTGGAGCCGCCTTGTAAGTGTCCCCGCCACTCCCGTCCAAAGACCTTTGTCATGTTATTTGCCAGGCTTCCCGTTTTAATGTAACATAAGAGATGCTGGTCCGGACCAATTTCCATCCATCCATCCATCCATTTTCCAAACCGCTTATCCTACTGGCTCGTGGGGCGTCCGGAGCCTATCCCGGAAGCAATGGGCACGAGGCAGCCGGACCGACTTAAGATTGGTTTATTTATCTATCGCATCTGCTTATATTTGTGATGATACTTTGACTTGGGTAAGTGCTGTTTATTACCTAGAGAAACTTAAACTGCCAGGTAATCAGTAACACCACATTTGCCCTGATTACTGCTGTTTTCATATCATCAGTTACCGGCCTAACTTTACCTGATGATTTTTAGGTGTTTCATGTTCATGTTGTGACGTTTCCTATTGTCATTTGAAGTGCTGTGGTCTCTGCAGTTGGTACTGAATAAGCAGTGTGCTGAATAAGCAGGAAAATGGATGGATGGATAAATTGTTTAATCGTCTTTAGTTATTCTATTCATGAGATTTGTACATATCAAACAGGATTGTAATTACTTTCCTTTTTTTCTTGCTAAAGCATTTCCCTGGTTCGGAATAGACATTGGTGGGACCCTTGTAAAATTAGTCTACTTCGAACCAGAGGAGGAACAGGCAGAAGCGGAGAACCTGAAAAACATCCGCTCCTGTCTGACCTCTAATGTGGCTTATGGCTCCACTGGCATTCGAGATGTGCAGCTGGAAGTGAAGGGTCTGGAGCTGTGTGGCCGAATGGGGAACCTGCATTTCATTCGTTTCCCCACCCAAGACCTGACTACCTTCCTGCAAATGACCCGTGACAAGCAGTTCTCCGGGCTCCATACCACACTCTGTGCCACAGGTGGTGGAGCCCACAAGTTTGAGGCTGATTTCCGAACGGTGAGTTCTGTTGATGTTACATTTCATTACAATATAATGCAATTCACTTTGTCTTTGAAAATGTGAAATTTCCAGAGGAAATCACAAATCCTATTATGACTTTTTTTTCCCCGTAACCCCTTCAGATTGCTGGTCTACAGCTCGTGCAACTGGATGAGTTGGATTGTGTCATCCGGGGGGTCCTTTTCATGAGCTCCAGTGGACCCTCCGAGTGTTTCTATTTGGAAAATCCTAACCATCCAGAGCAGTGCTTCCTCAAACCATTCCAACTGGAGAACCCTTTCCCATTCCTACTAGTCAACATCGGATCTGGGGTCAGCATTCTGGCAGTCCATGGCAGAGACAATTTTAGACGTGTCACTGGAACAAGGTGAGCTAGCCTCTGGTGATAATTTTCAAATCTTCTAAAGCTAATATTGATATAACAGTTTGAAACTGTCTGGCTTTCAGTCTTGGTGGAGGAACGTTCCATGGACTGTGCTGTCTGCTGACGGGTTGCTCCACGTTTGAGGAAGCACTGGAGATGGCCTCACATGGGGACAGCACACGGGTGGACAAGCTTGTGCAGGACATTTATGGGGGAGACTATGACAGGTTTGGTCTCCCAGGCTGGACTGTGGCCTCCAGGTAGGATGTAGTCATATAATATTTAAGTCAGCCTAGAATGAGCTGCATCCCCGGTCCTGAATCAAGGCTTAAAATTGTGCTTAAACAATATAATACTGTAAAAAGTCACTACAGCAAGGAAGGATGTCTGGAGGTGGTGGATGCTGAGTAATCTGAAAATCAGCTGGCATGCAGTAACCCTCAGTCATGTTTAAACCTAGAATTTAATGATCAGTGTTGACACACCACTGCACAACAACGGGATGTGTCCTCTGCATTTAACCCATATGTGACAATGTGACATAGCAGGGGGCAGCTAACTCAGTGCCCGGGGAGCAGTGCTTGGGGACGGTACCTTGCTCAGGGTACCAAAGTGGTGCCTTGTTGGTCGGGGATTCAAACCTGCAATCTTTCAATTACAAGTGCACTTCCCTAACCATTAAGCCACCACTGCCCAGAGGTGTCAGCAATAATCTGCATGATACCTGATGCTGCAGGAATAACCAAGACATGTCAGAGAAGAAAAAAATAGGGTTTATTTATAGATGTGTACTCTTTGTTTCAGTTTTGGAAACATGATTTCCAAGGAGCAGCGCGATTCGGTGTCCAAAGAAGATCTGGCCAGAGCAGCATTAGTTGCCGTCACTAATAACATCGGCTCCATCACCAGGATGTGTGCCCGGAATGAGGTAAACATTTATCAGGACTTACACACATCGTGCCTGTGTGCTCTGTTCATATATGATTCACATACGTGATGCAGAATGGGACGAACCACATTACTAAAGGAGTTTGCCATTATGTTGAGCAAATCCATATCCAGAACAAAGACAGAATTCTGGCTTTTCCCTAATAAACAATGTTGCCCTCTATTCTGTCAAGATATTAAAAGTTTCTTACAGTTTTTATGTCTAACAAGCATCAGAATGCAGTTACTCTCTAGTGTCTCCCATGATATAAAACCCAAATTCCAATAGTAGTAAAAGCCTTTCCTTCATGCTGTTCAGTAACCACCCGGGCAACAAGTATATTTTTGTTTTAAACGGGGGTATTTGTTTAAAACTGCTTGCTTACTGCTTTCTTTATTCTTTGAAGAATATAGAGAGAGTGGTGTTTGTGGGCAACTTCCTGAGGGGTAACATGCTGTCCATGAAGCTCCTGGCCTACTCAATGGAGTACTGGTCTGCTGGACAAATGAAAGCGCTGTTTCTTCAGCATGAGGTATGAGTCATTTTAACCTCAAGCCTCCCTTGACGTCTTGAATGTTAATGAATGTTAATGGCTGCTAGCTTATGAACTTTTCCTATAAGCTGCTAAAGAATCAGCCATTTTGTTGATGCGATTTTTATTTCCGTTATTTATTATTTTTTTTCTCATAAAACAGTTATTTATTTGCTATGAGCACCACAAAATGAATGTATACTGTTTATAATGTGCATAATGGTTTTTATTTTTTTACAGGGCTACTTTGGCGCTGTCGGGTCACTTCTGGAACTATTAAAATCCTCCTGAGCCCAGAAGTTTAAATAACCAGGGTCACATGAAATTCAACCGCCCTCCTGTACCTCTGTAACTACATCTTTGCCATGTGATCAGGTAGTGTACTCTATGGTCTAATTTAGATACTATGCATTCTGTTTTCATTTTTGTCTTCTAACTAAGCTTTTCTTTTGTAGGATCACACATGCACATATCACAGAGCTTAATTTCCAGGTACAAGCTCTGAAACCTCAAACTCACCTGAAATATCGCAAGACTCTCCCTCGTCGGCGGTGAGAGGAGCTTCGCTACTGATCGTTTACGTTACCTGGTGATGCAGCTCGCTGGACGAGCCTTCTAACCCAGGTTACTATGCGATACTTGTTATTAGTGAATCCCATTTAAGTCTCACATTAACAGACTCACGGGGATTCACAATCGAGTTTGGAGGAGCTGATGGAGAAGAAGAGAAACAGATCCAAAAAGTTTGTTTTATAATAAAAACCTTTAAAAATATTTCTGAGAGTGTGTTGTACCACTTATTCCTGAATAAACTAAGCTTATTTCCTGAAGGAAGATTAGAGCTAGTTCAGGGGGGTATTCTATGAAAGTAGCTAAAGAAGGTCAGACTCCACTGAAAAAGTGAGACTCAAACTAGCCCCATCTCCCAATTAAGCCTGAAGTCATTCCATTAACGCAGAACGAGACTTTTCTAATCAAGGCTACTTCAGACAGACTTGCATAGTCTCACTTAGTGCACGTACCCGAGATATTTAGGTGGTAGATAAAATGACGCAGAACAAGAGCAAACCGAGAGCAGCTTTTTTTTCGCAGCAGAACGAATACTTCTGAAGGAGCTATATGAAAAATACAAAAATATTATAACAAAAAAAGGCAATACTGTAGCTATCAATAAAGCCAGAGTGATGGCTTGGCAGAATATTGCAGACAGACTAAATGCGTAAGTCATGTACATGTTACCAGTATGTGTGACTAGTGATTCGGTGATACAGTGATTAACACTTGCCTCGCAACAAGAAGGTTCCTAGTTTGAACCTCCTGGCCAACAGACTCCTCTCTCTTTTGGTTTTATATGTTCGTTTTACTTTATTGTGTAATTCTTTATTCTTTGATCTCCATGAAGTACTTTAAATTGCATTGAAATTGTACAAATAACTATCTCATCTTTCCATGTTACTAATAAATTCAAATTTTATTTGTCACATACGTAGTCATACACAGTACGATATGCAGTGAAATGCTTAGATAACTGCTCCTGACCTAAAAATAAAAGACTATGAATAGGAATAGGAAATAAATATGAAAATTAAAATAAAAGGTAAATTTAACTAGGAAAGAATAAAATTGGTGGTGTGATTAAGAGACCGTATTGCCTGCGGGAAGAAGCTCCTCCTCAGTCTCTCTGTGTTGGCCTTCAGGGAGCGGAATTGCTTTCCTGACCTCAACAGAGAGAACAGTCCATTTTTGGGATGGCTGAAGTCCTTCACGATCTTCCTGGCCTTGGTCCAGCACCGCCTGCTGTAGACTGAGTGCAGGTCAGGGAGCTCGATGCGGATGGTGCGCTCAGCTGATCGCACAACCCTCTGTAGAGCTCGTCTGTCCTGCATGGTGCTGTTCCCGAACCAGGTTGAGATGTTTCCTGTCAGGATACTCTCTATGGTGCAGGAGTAAAAGTTCCTGAGCACCTTGGAGGGCAGTCAGAAGTCTCTCAATCGTCTGAGGTGGTAGAGACGCTGTTGGGCCTTTTTCACCACGGTGTTGATGTGACAGGACCATGAGAGGTCCTGCGTGATGTGAACACCGAGGTATTTGAAGCTGTCCACTCTCTCCACTGGGCTCTCGTTGATGACGGGGGTCTGGTAGTTCCTCTCCTGCTTAGTGCTGCAGTCCACTATCAACTCCTTTGTCTTACTGACGTTTAGAAGGAGGTTGTTCCTCTGGCACCAGTTCTCCAGATTCCTAATCTCCTTCAGGTAGGCCGTCTCATTGTTATCAGGGCTCAGGCCCACCACGACGGTGTCGTCAGCAAACTTAATGATGGTGGTGGAGCTGGTAGTGATCACACAGTCATATGTGTACAAAGAGTAAAGCGGGGGGCTCAGAACACACCCCTGGGGGGCTCCAGTGCTGAGAGTGATGGAGGCTGTTCGTAATAAACTTAAAATAATAAAATAATATTAATAATAAAAATAATTAAAAAAATAAAACAATAAAAAATAAACTGCTCGTAATAAACTTAGATTGTTGATCTATGTGACTTGGCAGTGGTCTAGTAAATACAATTTAAGCCTATGTGTAATCCCCATAACTACAAAGACTTTAGGTTGTTAATTACAGCTCTACTGACTTAGATGTGTGTGTGAGCTCCACTGACCCACTTGTCTAACCCTTGACTTGCATATCCATCCTTCACTATTATATCTCAACAGAAGCACTCTCAGTGGAGAGCGAAGAACCTGGCAGCAAGTAAAACAAAATATAAAAATATCTTACGAAGAAATATCAGTTTGATAACAATAGTTTACAAAATTCATAAATGTAACTGTAGCCACGAAGAAAAAGAGCCAGGCCACTGCTACTGGTGGGGGGCCTCCACTTGAGGGCCTCACACCAGCAGAGCAGCTGGCACTGAGCGTCAATCGAGGACGGCCTCAGGTGGAAAGAATAGAAGGGGGGATATTGTCAGAGATCATCCTCCCAGGTGCCCGGGAGAAATATGTAGAAGGTACTGTCCACTTCTTTCTCTCTAGGTGTTGTAGGAATTATTAGCTCAGGTAAATTTTAATATCTCCACCAATATGTTTTGAAATTAATTAACTTTTAATTAATTATTATTTAATGCTGATTATTAACCAATTGTTATGCCGAATGGTCGGCTCCTCCAAACTCAATTGCGAATCCCCGCTATCTGTTAATGTGAGACTTAAATGGGATTCATTAATAACCAGTATCGCTTAATAACCTGGGTTAGTAGGCTCGTCCAGCGAGCTGCGTCACCAGGTAATCCTCTTCCTCATGGGACGGAGACCTTCTTTGTTGGAGTTCTTGCTCGAGGTTCTCAATGTGATGTTGGGCCTGGACTGCATCTCCCTGTGTCTCTGCCAGAGGTTGTTGGGTGTCTCTCTCCTGCTGTTGGAGTGCTTGCACCCTTTGCTGGAGACAGGACGTTTCCTCTTCATTTGTCTTCAGCCTGGCTAGAAGTTTGTGTGCGAGGGAGCCGAGTACTTTGGTTAGCCTTTTACTCCCGCATTTCTGAGTGGGTGGCATGGCCATTAGTTCAGCGATGTCGTCCTCAATTTGGTCAGCTGCTTTGGACCGTATGAGATCGGCATGACTGGGCAGGAAGTCGGAAGTCACAACATCAGGCCAGGTACCCAAATCTTCCCACTTGTTGAGGGGGCTTTCCATGTGGATCATTGTGACTCGGTCAACTGCAGGGTGGCCGCAGAAATCTGTTACACTCAGGCTGGGTGTTGCCTATGTGGGTGGCCTGACACCTAAATCTAGGTGAACAAATAAAACCAACAAAATAAAATAAAGTAGAACTGGGGCCTGTCAATGGGTAACGGGAAGGGTGTAGTGAACCATGGGAATAGTTACCCACGACAAAATAAACAAACAAAAATTGTTCCCTGGGAAAAGTTGTTGCAGGTTAGAACAGTGTGAGTTACTCTAGGGCTTGAGAGATGCCCTAGTCAGGGATAAAGGATAAAACCTTATCCTGGAAATTGTTGGTCTGTGACTACTGACAGTGTCAGAAGATGACAGGAGAAGTTGGGAATAGAAAGTGGAAAACAAGAGCTTCAAAAGCAATGGGACTGCATTCAAACTTAGCTTGCTGTTGCAGATCAGATTACCCCTGGGTTGGGCTCTGTTGAACAACTCCGCTTTGACCAGAAGGGGGACCAGAAGCAGGTTCTGCTTTACTTGTCCCTATCCGAATTGTTGTGGTGTTAAGCTAGTGATGCAGGTGGAGAGGTTTGAACGCTGTCAGGTGTCCCTCCTGAACAGGGCACATCCCACTAGCTCAATCCCAGCCAAGCAGGCCTGAGTCCGGCTCCCACTCCCCCGATCCCCAGCAATGTCAACTTGGAAGGGAGTGTTCTGTACGCACAACTGAGACAACCCAGGTGGGGCTCAGCTTATCGGCTGCACTACCTGAGACCTGACTTGACCAAGGCTGGCAAAATAGGCTTCAGGTATCACCCACCCTAGTGAGAGTCCAAGCTAGGGCCGTTCTCAGAACTCACCCTAGACGAGGTCCTGCTCAAAAGTTGTAATGACCGCCTGAGGTACCTGTCAGCCTTGCCCTTAATGAGTCAGTGGGTGCAGCCGGGCTGGCACGCTTTTGGGCGTCCAATTGTTGAGAGACAAACTGTATGATCGTAAGCAGTAACAGCAGAGCCACAGACAAGCTCAACCAACAGAGAGCGAATGGTAAGCACCTAGCACAGGAAGAGCTCAACTGATCACACCCAAACGACTCTTCGATGTGATTGTGTATGTTGACTGTTGTTAATAATGGTTGAACTTCTATGCAAGTACCCTTGTTGGGGGAGAGGGAGTGAATAAAAGCATAAAGTGAAATAAAACCTAAAATAAATCAAAAAGGTAAAACAGAAATCAAACCCAATGAGTTGTGTTTCTTATTCAATTGAAAACATCAATTAGTTATGCAGCAATAACCTAATTAGATGTTAATGTGTTGTAATCAAGTTGATTAAAAAGTTGATTAAGGCTTTCAGGCAAGAACCTGTGTGTCCGATTATGCGTGTTGGTATTACCGCAGATGACCACCAGAGACCCAACTCAGATGTTATTAACCTACTATGGCTGACCACTAGAGGTGCAATTTCAATGGAATGGCACTGCTATGGCTTGCCACTAGAAGCTCAATCTCAAAATTGAGTGGTAGTTCTAGGCCTGACCACTAGAGGCGCAATTTCGAAATGGAGTGGTAGTTCTATGACTGACCACTAGAGGCTCAATGGGGCGTTGCTCCCTTTGTGGGGGGTCCCAGGCAAGTGAGCCTAAGGGGTAGGGTCACTGGTGACCCAAAAAAAAAATTGGCGTCAGGCAGGCCCTCAGGGCTCTGACCTCTAAGTGGTTAGAGTGGCGTTCGCAGACTGCACTCGTAACCAAAGAGATAGCTAGGCGATTGCCGACGATCGATGAGTGCCACACACGTTTAATGCATGCACATGCCGCTTGCGGCCTTCTGCGCCTTGCGCAGTTTAACCCCTTAAGACAATTACTGGAGCGAGGCAGCGCTCGCGTTACGGCGACGGATCTAAATAGTGAGTGCACTATATCTCGTCGCAAATGGTGCTGAAACCACGGCGGGTCTCAAGAACCCGTGTAGGTAACGATCGGTAGCGAAGCTCCCCTCACGGTGATGAGAGAGAGTCTCGCGATATTTCAGGCGAGTTTAGAGGTTTCAGAGCGTAGTAGCCAGATCGCACAGAGGCAGGGACTATTGTGAGCACTCAATGACGGAGGCTGAAGTTGTGTAAAAAGACATGCATTCATTCCTACAACTAACATAAGACAGACATTACACCTAACAAACAATAAACATGAAATAACGGAAAAGACACAAACGATGTAATCATGAAAATGCAGTGACCAGATTTAAAATGATTAACCTGAAAAGGGAAAAACTGTTCTGCAAAGCAAGCAGTTTGTAGGAATATAAACCTAAAGGAATATAGCAGGTGAATAGGACAGTTTAGGTTGTTAGAAAGGAAAGGAAGTTGGTTTACTTGGATGCAGGAAAGAGGGAGGTCTTTGCAGTTGGTTGCAGTGGCTGATGAGCTGATGGGTGATGGCTCTCAGGGAGGCGCGGTGTTTGCAGCGGTTGTTGGAGTGGAGTCCCTCCGGTTCTTTCTTCTGGTGAAGCTTGGGCTGAGTTGCAGTTCTTTGGGTCTTCACCGACGGGCTTCAAGAACGCTGCTTGTTTCTCCTTTTTCTTCCCTTTTTCTTCGCTCTTTGTTCTGAGGTGCCAGGTTTTATAGCATAAGGTTCGTGATTAGGAGTGACCAGGAATTCGAGTCCTGGACCAATGGCTGACCATCCATTTGGCGGGCTTTCAGAAGGGGGTCGGTATCAGTCCTTTTGGGATTTATGACCAGACTGACTTCTCTGGTAATGGTGATTTTCATTAGGCTGGTGTAACTTTTGATATGTCCACTTTTGTGGTAACCATTGACCAGATTTGGAAACTGGAGTGATTTTCCTTCGGTTTGATACCAAACATGCCGTACCAGCCTAGCGGTTCACACCAAATACCATCTGTGATGATTAATTAATGATTACTTATATTATGCTATTATGTTATGTTCTATTACTCACACCAGTATGTGGTATATATGGTATACAGTATAGGTTACACCTCAACAGATGTATACCCTTTTATACAGACATTATATGACATTCTCTTGTCATCAGCACATCTTACCCTTGGATAGGCATGGTGAAATACAAAGATCAGATAAGGGTTGCCGAGGAATGTGGCAAAGCAAAAAAAAGGGGGGGGGGGGGGGGAAGGTTTGTCAGACAAAGGAAACGAATCTTCAAAAGTAAGGGCACACTAAGGTCCCTGGTTAGACTATTCAATTTCCAAGATTATTCTGGTATAACATATATGCAGTGGTAGCTATACCTATTTATTTATCCAAATTTATACAAGTGTTTAAGTGTGAGGGGTAAAATAATTGATACTCTGTGAACATGGTTATAAGGGTGGCACACAAAACTGAGACTGTCTAAGGACACACACACAAACATGATTTGCATATTGAGACATAAGCATCATACTACACAGGGTATACAAAACCAAACTTAACAGAAACTTTCTGTGGGGTGCTGGGTGAGTGGTATGTAAGGCAGGATGTCGGGGGATGGGGTTGTGTGCCAAGTCGAGGGGCCCCTGTCCCTGGGGATCCACTCTGCTATCTGTAGGTCATTAAAACTTTGAGCAATAAAAGTTGGAGTGCTGGCCTCCCTGATTATCTATGTGTGTGGGGTCACAAACCCCCCTTTGGGGCCTAGGTCGATGTGTGCCTTCTCGTACCAGGGTAGGCCTTGTCTCAGGCCACCTGGAATTTAAGCTTTGTGATATGTGCATGTGTGATCCTACAGTGTCCATCCCTTAATACTGATGTCTGATAACTGTTGGTATGCCTGTCTCTGCAGTGAGAGGGGATGTAATATTTCTCGCTGATCCCACAGTCACATCAGTGCATATCACTCTTGACCCATATTTAAGTATGTAATGTTCTTTTAATTAAAGGATATAGTACCATGCAATTTTCTGTTTCTTCAACAAATTTAGGGTTCCTCATTTTGCAGTTTGATGGCATCTAGGTACATCTAGTACATCTAGGGCTACTGATGAAGAAACGGTGTCAGCAGACACGGACATGCCAGAGGTACGACCACATATGAAATGCTTTGCATGCGTTTGCAGTCTGAAGAATGAAATTTTTATTAACAATATACTTTACTGCAGGATTTAATCAGACCACGGTCCCTTTCAGCAAGGAGCGAATTGAGTAACTACTTATTACTAACAAAATGCTAAACTTCTTTGTGACCCATTATCTTTTGTTACAGGATATACGTGCTATTTCTAAAAGGAGGCCGCTCCTATTTTATCTGTTGAAAGGGAAAAGCTAGGCATAGAATACAAAAGACTTCTGATAAAGAAAACAAAGTTGCAGATCAATAATCTAGAGAAGGATGTAAGTACATACTAAAGGCGCAAAGTTATATGGTTTGAGTTTGATTTTCTGTTCTCTCCCTCCCTCCACAGCTTCAAACAATGTCTAATTGAATCAAATATCTTCTGAATAAAGAATCTCAATTCTCAGCTTATGTGGGGTTTGTTTAAATCAGGAAGGTGGGGGCATGACCTTTACCAATGGCTATGTGAAGTAGGTTTCTCTATAAAGGTTCCTCACACTCCTTCCATGTATTCCCTCTTCAGGAGCAGGAATGTCCTCCCACTGCTCCTCTGCCATCAGCGTGGACAGTCTCTCTTGGCGTAAATTTGCGATGTTGTGTAGGACTGCACAGGCAACCACAATGTTACATGCACAGTCTGGCCTTACTCTGAGGCCTTTCCTGCATCTAAATCTACAGGGAGAAATATGTCAGCCTGAAAAGTTGGTCTACAAGAAATGTGGTGTATATGAATTTAGCTGGCCAAAGGATTCGTGTCCTTGTTCTATTGTGGGCATTGTTAAATGCCTTCTCTGCCTCAGTTTGAGGTTATGGGTAAGGGGTTAAAAGGTACGGCAGGCAGGCATAACTCCTATCCCCAAGCAGGACTCCATTAAACTTCCCTGTAGAAGAAGGAAATGCTGTGTATGACATTCCTACCCTTCAAAATACCCCCCACCCCCAACATGAAAGCAATGTGTACAAAAAAAGTTTAAAAACTATTTGTTTGGATTGTAAGATGACTACATCTCTCATTAGTTTCCATGAAATGTACATGTTCAGTGAACGTGGTTGATATATTCTCTTGCCTTCTGCAAACTTGTGTGCCAGTGAGGATGCTTTAAAGATCCTGGAGTCATGGACAGAGCCTGGCCATTTTGCCTCAGCATTAGAAATGAGGCAATTCCCATCAGAGATCATCTAAACACAGAGAGTGGATTCAGTTATACAGCACACTTTGCCTGTCAGAGCATTCATTGTTCTGTATAAAATGTTAAATCCTATTCAGTGCTAAATCCCTTCACCTGATATTGTATAGAGTTTCTCCAAACCTACATACCTGTACATACTCTACATACTTAGGCTATGGACAGATTTTCCGTTCACGTAGTCTGCCTCCATTGGGCATCGCACCCGAGCACTTCTTGGACAGCGCTTCTGGCGGCCTACCATGCTGCAGGACATCCATGGTTACGTCACAGCCTGCCTGGTGTGTGCATGTAATAATAATCCCTCCCGTGCTCCAGCAAGCCTATTGCAACCTCTTGCTGTTCCCTGGTCTTATATATCCTAGGATTTTGTGACAGGCCTTCTCACAATAGTGGAGAGCTACTCTAAGTAGTCCCATAGTGGCACCCAGGGAGCTGGGGATTAAGGGTCTTGCTCAAGGAGCCGCAGACGTGCTGAGGCTGGGTTCGAACCTGTGACCTTCTGATTACAAGGACTCAGGCTTAGCCCACTGAGCCACACGCTGCCTCATTCCACATGCTGCCCCAATAGTGGAGTGGTTTCCTTTCTTGGATGTAATACGGCCATAATTATCTGCCTGTATCCTCTGCGGGGATGTCCCCATTTCAGTGTTGTGTTGGTCATCAACCTCCCTTATTTCCAACAGTGGAGTAAGAGGTCCTGGTCCCGTCTGTCCACCGCTTTCTTCGTCATTGTCAACGGACCTGGAATGTGGCCAGGTCTTTCCTGCTATGTGTCCCTAAACGCATGGAGAAATACTCCAACTGCCGGCCTCCCACTCTCCATGTGGGACAGAAGGTGTGGTTGGATACTAGTAACCTTCCTCTATGGGTTCCTCTATGAGTTCCCATCATCGAGGTGATAAGTCCCTTGGCAGTTCGTCTTTGTCTTCTGGTGACCGTGTGGCGAGTCCATCCTACATTCCATGTTTCCATACTGAAACCCCATGTAGTCAGTCCCCTGGGTTCTCCTGCGTTGCCTCCTCCTCCTCCCAGGTTGGTCGACGGACGTGAGGTCCATCTGCAAAGCCACCGGCATTGTGGATGACCCCACACACCCATCCCACACCCTCTTCTCTCTCCTTCCATCTGGTAAAAGGTTCCGTAGCACACAAACCTTCGCTGCCAGGATGGCAAAGAATTTTTTCCCTCAGGCCATTAGACTGAATCAGAAGTGAATCATGAACTGTATTTCATGCCATTTATTATATACTACATACTCGGTCCTGCGGCTAGTATTGTTTGCACTTTATTTACTATTTATTGCTGTCTTGCTGCTAAAATACAGTATGTGTCATAATACACTATCTGCAACAATGCTATTTTTTCAAATATCCAAACCAGCAGTTACTACCGTCGACTGCACTATATTTTGTTTTCTCCTGTAAATTACACTTCTCTAGTCTAATTTTCGTACTTTCACTTTCATTATGTGTAATTTTTATTTTTCAAAAATAGAACTTTTAAAGAATGTTATATAATTTATTTTGCTTTATTTTATATGAATAAAACTTAGACTGTTTCACATTTCTGTTTCACATTTGAAGACTCAAAGCACTCAGCACTTTTTTATAGTAGTGCATGCATTAAAACCTTGTTTTCAGGATATCAGTGTTGCTTTTCATAACAGAAGAATACATATTGTGATTCTCTCAACAGGCTAGGAAAAGAAGCAGAAAACCAGAAAAGTCTTCTCCTAAAACAATAGGTGTTGCTATCGTCCATTATTCAAAACCCTCTGAAGAAAATGCAGACGGAACTCGTGAGCACATTGACCAGACAATATTCTGAAGGTGAAAATGATGCAGCCAGACCTGCTCTCACAGGCACACACCATTCTGGATATTTGCATGAGGAGTTTAGTTCACCTCATTCACTTACTGTCCATGGGCATCTAGTGAACTCTGACATACAAATTGGAAGAACTTCTAATGCCAGTTAAGATGACCTGGGCTCCAATCTTCCATGGAATTCCAGGGTGCTAAAAGGTAGTAAATCACATAAGCAAAAATTAAGGCCATTAAAAAGTATTAAAAGGTATTACGAGGTATTAAATTTTAGATTTTTTTAAACTAGGAATTGTCCATTTGTGTTTTAAAGGTTATCTGCTAAATTTCTCGCAAAATATTTTAAATGTCCTTCATTCATAGATGGTCTCTGTGATGCTGACGTCATATTTGGTGATGGAGCGACGCCTTAAACAGTTTGCACACTGAACTACATCTTGGATGCTTACACTCAGAAAAGCGGGGTGCCTTCGACTTGGGCTTAGGTCTGTCTGCAGCTGACATGATGTGGAGCGAGATCTGCAGGCGGCTGCAGGGGTGGAGTATAAACACGAGGCTGAAGTTGGCTCCTTATTCGCAGCTCCTTATCCGGATTTTCCGGTCCATCTTAAATGCTTCACAGCCCAATACAATGATGCGATTCTGCCTGTAGGGGGACCATTTTAGTACCTTAAACCTCTCTGTGCCAGGCTAATATCAATTTCGCGGTACAGGTCAGGTACCTCATTATATAGAAAAGGTGACATTGTCCTGGCCCAGACTTATTTAATGTTCTAAAAATCAGATGGAAACAAGGCATGTCATACTATAGTGCACAAAGGTGTGAATGAGAAGCCAGGGGCCGGTTGCACAAAACACTTTCAGTAAAGATGTTCCTAAAACTCCGAGTTAAGGTCTCTTTAAAATAAAGTCGGTTGCACAAAACACCCTTAAGTCTCCTCCTTAAGGTTTCCTTATAATTTTCTAAGTATTTAAGTTTTTCTCCTTGTCTTGCTCTTATACTTAAGGAATCCCTTAATGGTTGCACAAAAGTCCTTAGCAACCATACTAAGGGAAAAAAATAAGGTACCTCTAACCGTACCTTAACTGCAACATGGCCAAAGTTATGAGAACAAATAAAAATGAACGCATCCCCAAAAGAGTGACCGGGAGAACCCCTTAGATACGCTTAATGATGAGCAATTGACTTTGCTTTATAAATTTGTCCGACCGTCTGCAGTTGGATCAATCCCCCCAATCTGAAGCTGTGCTCCCCCGGCTGCATTGCAGTTAATGTTTGCTTTGCGGGTTTATGCTATGGGCTCCTTCCAGGCTGTAATAAGGGATGTATTTCCTGTCCACAAGTCAACAGTGTGCTGCGTCATTCAAGTCCGCTACCATCGCTGCCTCATTCGAAAAAGAGGGTTTGGAGGTGGACCTCCACCTTGAAAATCACATTTTGTATAGAATTAATTCTGATAATCAATTATTTATTTTCTAGCACATTAGGTTGCGGTCTATACGTGAGTGTCATAGAACGTTAAGCCTGTTTCACGTTCAGCCGAGCTCACTAACTAACCATGGCCTATAACGTTACCCACCCTTACAGTCTACATTATATCTATACCTTAAATACTTTAATGTGTAATAACAACTTGTTTAAAGAAAATGAGCAACTTATGTACAGAGATCCATTTCACTGTCAGCAACACAGACTAATGTTAACAGTTCCCTCAAGTCATGTTAGTCATTTAACCTATCTGAAGTTGTAAGTGAAGGTCAACTGGTAAGAGTTATCCTGCCAGCTTTGTCACAATCTCTCCTGTAATTAGTGATCTCTTCTTTGGCCAGAAGAGATAACTTGTATTTTTTTGGACCTCTTGGATGGACCTTTTCACTATCCATCCATTTTCCAAACCGCTTATCCTACTGGGTCGCGGGGGGTCCAGAGCCTATCCCGGAAGCAATGGGCACGAGGCAGGGAACAACGCAGGATGGGGGGCCAGCCCATCGCAGGGCACACTCACACATCATTCACTCACACATGCACACCTATGGGCAATTTAGCAACTCCAGTTAGCCTCAGCATGTTTTTGAACTGTGGGGGGAAACCGGAGTACCTGGAGGAACATACGGGGACATGGGGCAAACTCCGCACACGTGACCCAGGCGGAGACTCGAACCCGGGTCCCAGGGGTGTGAGGCAACAGTGCCAACCACTGCACCACCATAACGCCCCACCCACCTTTTCAATAGACTTTTTGAATTAATTTTCATTGCAATTTCCTCCCACATTTGTTGTTTTATGTTTTTTGTGGATCAAATGTACTTTTCAGTATGTTCTTTGTTTTATTGTATTCCTCAAAAAGTATAATATTTTCTTCCTCTGACCAATTTGGTTTTCTTGTCTTCTTTTCCCCAATTTTTTTTTTACTTTGTGAGGCAATAACAGGTGTCACAAGCAGTTGCAAGTGCAAGCATGTCTCCATGGAAATGGGACAATTTTATTGCTGTAAAACGTCTTTCAATGTTGTAAATCCCTTAATGATTTTCCTTAACTAAGGAAACCTTTTGAGGGGTTCTCTGGAACACCCTTAAATAAATCCCTTAGCTAAGGAGATATTAAACCATAAGCGTCATACTTAAGGGGGAAACTTAAGGTGTTTTGTGCAACCGGCCCCTGGTTTCCAGATTTCATTTGAGTATTCAGTTGTACCATATATGGTTTTATAACATTACTATTCATGACAGTGAAGTTAACTAAACTTTGAAGCATATTGCTTACATGACTCAAACAGGTTAAGTTACTTAAAAATATACTTAAAATGCAAGTATCTGAAATACTGTATGCTTAATTCCAGTAATGTGAGTAGTTCTAATTCATTACATCCACCCTCTATACACAGAAAAAGATATTTGGGTCGTTTTTTCAACACAAAAATTTTTTTTTACAAAAAATAATTGTCATTTTTTACAGTAATTTCTTTTTTTTAAAAGCTGCCTGCAAAACTCTGTAAAATTACAGAAATTATCCCTAAATTAATAAACCAACTTTCATTTTGCGCATAACTCCAGTAATGAAAAATTACATGTATTTCACATTTTTAAAAGGAAAAATTCTGTTTAATTTATAGTGTATGTTTCCCACTTTCTCAGATTACGTACAAATTTATGTAAAATCACAACAATGAACTATAATTTGTAAGGTACAAAAGAAATTATATAAGGACATTTCCTAAAATAAATGAATAACAGTCTGGATAATTGTTGCAAAATGTACAATCTATATCAATGTTTTTTTTTTTTTAAATCTAGAAAAATAAATTTTACTGGGTACATTTTATGTATAAGCTTAAGTGACACTTCATTTACTTTATTTGCAATTAAATAACGATCAGGAATACGCAAAACTTTCTTACATTCAATATTATCTACTAATCTGTTCCAGTCTGATATTACATACGGCACTGTGACCACATGATTTTGAAATACAGATTTAACAGATTTATTAGTTTTAAAAGGATAGGAGGAGAAACAAATCTTACCAACAGAAGGGTGTATTGGAGTAAGGGATGGAAGTTGTGTGTTATTTAATTGTGGCTGCTGTTTATATAATGCACATATCCCTGATGGAATAGCACCAAACCCAGATACCATGCGGATGTGGGCCACTTCTGGCAAATGTGTGGCATTGCTGGCCCGGTTCCGGCATCGGCAAATGGATACATGCCGAAAGTGGACCACTTGTGATTAGACAAATGTGGCCCACATGTCACAAAACAGACATGGGCCACATGTTAAATACTTTATAAAAAATAGTAGTGAGAAATGTTAACTCAAAAACATATATTCAGGTAAAATGAATACAGTATGGCTTACTATAAACATGCAAACGTTTATTGTTGGGTTAACTAAAAGACAGGTTTTGATTGCTATACCCATAATGTTTATGAGTTGGTAGAACTGTTGGGGTTTACTGTGCACAATGAAACATATTAGTTCATTATAATGCTGCATAACTGTATAATAATGCATTTAAATAATGTAATGTCCTCTGTCTCTGTAAAGTTTGGACCTACTTGGCAAGCTTTCTGTGCAAGCCTTACACACCCACATTACCAAAACTGTAAATGAAACAAAGAACATCCAATGTCACACAATTGTTTTAATCTTTTAAACATAAAGTTGGTTTCACGCCCAGCTCCTACGATCCTCGTGTGTGCCACGCCCCCCTGATTATTTACGTGTGCTTCCCCGATCGTGCCCAGCTGTGTCCACTTATTTTCGCCCAGTTCTGTCTATTTGAGTCCATGTCGTGCCAGAGTTCATTGTCTGTCATTCATGTTAGTCGATGTCTGGTGTTTCCTGCTCCCCGTTCCTGATTAAACCCTCGTTTTCCCCCCGATCCTGCCTGCCTGCCTGCCTGCTTTTCCGCCCGCTCGCCTGCCCGAGCGATCACCCGTGTTACGGCGATCGTGACAGTTGACTAAAGTGGGTTTTATTATACATCAATATAAATAATCAGACCTTTTCTTGGGAAAAACTACCTAAATGATATCAAGCAACATGAGTCAGCACAGATCGCCGTAGCGTAATTTGTATTTGAAAAACGCGCTTATTTTGGACATGGAAGCTTTTGCTTTGTGAAGGGTCAGTGCTGCATATGTGACTGTTACAACCGTCAAGTTATTTCATCCATCATTCAAAATCAATTATGTTAAGGACATAAATAAATGCCGCTTTCAGAAAAGCTGTGAATGATTTGAATTGTTAAGAGAATCCCGGACATATCGGAACCTATCCGAGTTCATTTGGAACATTATAACTATCAATTAGACCCATGTTACAGAAATTGCAGGGTTTAAAAACATGCTTAACAATTAAGCACATCTCCAAATGTGAGCATGTACTTTCATATATTCATATATGCTAATTTCCCTCATGATTTGTTTTTTCTTCTTTCAATTTTTATGTTTAAAAGTTGCTCTTCACTAGTAAAACAGCTCAGTGTATGACTAAATGTCAACATTTGAGAAGCCATTTTAAATAAATAATATATGTTTTTTAAAAGTATATGTGTAGTTATTATAAAAATTATAAGGGATAAATACTTTTACTTTGTTAGTTATACAATATTTGTTACTTAAAGTAAAGGCTATATTGCAATTGATATTTTTTTAGTAATTTTCATATTTATAATGTTCCACAAAGTGGCAACTTTATGCATCAGGATTCTGGCGTGTTTATTATTCCACTTTTAATCTTTTGTTAATTAAATTTATTGTGACATCTTTTCAACATGCTGGCATCCTGTCAGGTGTGCTGCTATCTTGCATTAGTTTAAGAAGACGTAAAAGAATTGTGTCAAAAACAAAAGAGTACTCTGTAGGAGACATTGGAGCACTAAATTTAGTTAAAAATTCAGACTATGTGAGCAAATGCCCTCTCGATTGATCAGCTGGGAGATTAATAGAATGTTATTGTCATGACCTGCTCGTCTGATCCTCGTGTGTGCCACGCCCCCTTATTAACCGCGTGTGCTGCCCCGATTGTGATCACCTGTTTCCTGTTATTTCGGCTTGTGTATTTCAGTCCGCATTCAAGTCTGTTTGACTAGGTCTGTCATTGATGTAGTTCACCGTATGTTTGTGTTTTGCCTGAATAAACCCTGTCTTTTTCGATTTCCGTCTGCCCAATCCTGATTTTCCCACTCGCTTGACCCGCACACGGTCGTTACAGTTATCTTTTTTTTTTTTTACACAAAAGGGTTATTAATTCTTAAATTTGATGTCTTCATTATTCCAGATTAATTTTTATAAGTAAAGTAATTATGTTTGCATATAAGAAGCTAGGATTCAAATGTTTAACTGTCATAAGTTAACTGTCAATATGGATACAATGTAATAATTAATAACTATTAGACAGAACGTGATCTTGAAAATCCAAGGGGTGTGCATTGTCCCCCAGAGTCCACTGATGAAAGCACACCTTCGTATGGCTGTCTCAATTGGTTTCAGAGCTATTAACCATTTAGTGCATTGCTCTTATGGCGTGTGTGATGATCGTGTGCAGGGCGAGCGAACAGGAAGCGGGGAATCAGGGTCAGGCACACGGAGATCCAAAACAATGGATTTTAATGCTGGTAGAGCACAACATGGTGAAACACTTCTCAATATTTCACAATACTTCAATGACCAGACTTGGGTAAATTGACTTGAACGCAGACTAAATATACATGACTCTGGGGGGTGTGGCACACAGGAGGATTGGATGAGCAGGTCATAACAGAACCCCCCCCCCCCCCCCCCCCCAAGGGGCACACTCCCTACGCGTCTCAGGGGAAGTGAAGGACGAGACGAAACCGAGGACACGGGACCTGGAAGACAAAAGCAAGACCATGTAGGATCACACATGCACATATCACAGAGCTTAAATCCCAGGTGGCCTGAGACAAGGCCTAGCCTGGTACGACAGGTACACATTGGGTAAGTGACCCCACACACACAAACACACTTAAACACACAGATAACAAGGGAGGCCAGCACTCCAACTTTTATTGCCCAAAGATTTAGGGACCTATAGACAGGGACCTCAAGGACAAGGACCTCAAGGACAGGGGTCCCTCGACTTGGCACACAACCCCCTCCCCAGACATCCTGCCTTACATACCACTCACCCAACAGACCAACACCCTAAAGAAAGTTCCTTCTACGTCGGCTTTTGTATGCCCTGTATATTTCTTTGCTTATGATTGCTAATCTCAATATACAGGTTAGGTTTGTACAGTATGTGTCCTTAGACAGTCTTAGTGTTTTGTGTACCACCCTTATAACCATCTTCACGGAGTATCAACTATTTTACCCCTCACACTTTAACACTTATACAAATTTCAATAAACAAACATGTATAGCTACTACTGCATATATGTTCACAGGGTTATACCAGAAGAATCTTGAAAATCAAAATAGTGTAACCAGTATGTCCTAACTTTCAGAGATTCTTCTTTCTTTGTTTAACAACCCCCCCCCCCCCCATCTCTTCCATAGTGCTCTGTGGACCTTATCTTATCTTTGTGGCCGATAGTAAGCTCTTTGTGTTCCACCATGCTACAGTATATTAACAGAATTGAATCAATGTATACATTATCCATGCCTATCTAAGGGTAAGATGTGCTGTTTGAATGTGAATATGTCATGTAATGCCTGTATAAAGTGTAACATCTGTTGAGGTGTAACCCAAAAAACCTATACCATATACTGATGTGAGTCAGTAACGTACATGATATAAGTAATTGTTAATTAATTGATACAGATGGTATGAGGTGTGAACAGCTAGGCTGGTATGGCATGTTTGGTATCAAACTGATGGAAATTCACTCTTGGTTACCATAAAAGTGTATGTATCAAAAGTTACACCAGCTTAATGAAAATCATCAGTAAAGGGGAATCAGTCTGGTCATAAATCCCAAAAAGACTGATAAAGACCCCCTTCCGAAAGCCCACCAAATGGATGGTCAGCCTTTGGTCCAGGAGTCGAATTCCTGGTCATCCTTATTCATGAACTTTAGACCATAAAAACCTGGCACCTCAGAACAAAGCCTGAGGAGTAGCAGAAAAACATCAGCCCAAAGAGAGACAGAGAACATCAGCCCAGGAGAAGAGAAGCCCAGAAGAAACCCTCCTGAAGCCTGTCAATGAAGGCCCAGCTGGACAGAGAACTGCAACCAAGACAAAGCTTTGAAGGTTACTCATTGAAATCCGGTCATTGTATTTCCATAATTACATTGTTTGTTTCTATTCCGTTATTTTGTGTTTGTTGTTTGTGTTAAGTATAGTGTCAGTCTTATGTTAGTTAGGAATAAATGCATATCTTTTACACAACTTCAGCCTCCGTTCATTGAGTGCTCACAATAGTCCCTGCCTATGTGCGATCTGGCTACATCCTCTGAAACCTCAAACTCGCCTGAAATATCATGAGACTCTCTCTCATCGGCCGAGAGTGGAGCTTCGCTACTGATCATTTACATTACCTGGTGATGCAGCTCGGTGCACGAGCCTTTTAACCCAGGTTACTAAGTGATATTGGTAATTAGTAAATCCCATTAAAGTCTCACATTAACCGACTCACGGGGATACCACAATTGAGTTTGGAGAAGCCAACCGTTCAGCATAACAATTGGTTAATAATTAATCAGCATTAAATAATACTTAATTAAAATTTAATTATTTTCAAAACATATTGGTGGAGATATTAAAATTTGCCTGAGCTAATAATTCCTACAACCATCAATGGGAGACCGGGAACAGAACAGAACACAGAACAGGGACAGGAAGTAAGACAGGACCTGACACAAAACAGGGAATGGAGACAGACTGACCAGGAAAGGAGACACAAAGGGCACCATGAATGGAGGAACAAAAGGACAAGTAGAGAACAGAGGAGACACCGAGGGACGAGGAGCAGACACAGGAGGGACGAAAGGAGGGGCTGGAGAAAGTAACAAAGGCTGGCGGACAAAGAGAAGCCTGAGGCAACCGCAGCGGGCGAGGAGTGGCTGCAGGCGACTGTGAGGCTGGAGCCAAAGGAGACCTCACAGAGGGTGAGGAAGTAGGTGGAGGGACAGATGGAGCAGGCAAGGAGGGAGTCAGAGGAGGCACCAGGAGAGGCAAGGAGGGAGTCGGAGGGGACCACGGCGCAGGTGAGGAGGGAAGAGCAACCGCAGCAGGTAACTGTGCAGCCACAGCTGGAAAAGGTGTAGCCGACCGATGTAGTAAGGGGATCCGCAGGCGAATGACGAGCCAAGCCAGAGGACCCACAGACGCCCCCCGAGCCACAGCCAGGGACACCGAGGGTGAGCCAGGGGGCAGGGCGGGTGCGGCCCGGTCCCTACGTATGTGTCCTCTTCTCTTTTGGGACACTAAAAGGCGAGGACCTGGCCAGGATCCACCGCGCTGAGGCGATGGTGGGGGAGTCAGTCCCCTGTAGGGGTCCACTGGGGCAACCAGTGAAATCTCTGAGGGATCCCATTCAAGCTCCTCCTCCCCCAAAGGGGAAAGGAGCGGTGTTCTGACAGTCTAGGACCTCCACAGGGGCAGGGACTGGTGGCGCAGAGTTGGGACTGGAAACAGGACAGGCGGAACCAGGACACCAGGTGTGGACGTAGCCTGGGCTGGGACATTGGGCGGAGCAGCAGTAGCAGACATAGCCCCTTTAAGGACCTTTGAGACCAGTTCAGGCTTGGGCAGCACAGGCAGGTCAGGCTCGATGGACAGAACAGGCTGGTTAGACAGCACAAGAATAGGCGGGTCGGGAACATCAGGTGCCAGTGGGTCGGAAACATCAGGTGTAGCCGTCAGGGTTTCCGCCTCAAGAGCAGGGACCGTGGGACTTGCGGGATGGCATCCCAAATTGCCCTGGCCTCTTTAAGAGCCAGGCACGATTCCCGGAAGGAGTGAGCTGCCAATGTTGGCCGCATAACGGCTGCATCAGACACACGCTTGTGCGTCAACCCGGTAGTGGTGACGTCGGGAGCGAACGCCGCTGGGCTCAGGATCGGGAGGGGTTCCTACTGATTATCCGCGGGGGGAGTAATGGCAGGGAGAGAGAGATGGCTCCCAGAACTATTGTCGACTTTTCTGGGGGCCTCCGGTTTCTCCGCTTCTTCTTACAGCTTATGCTCGGGGACACATCGGGCTGATCAGCCAGCGGGTCTATGGACATACTGCAGTCTAGGCCGATCTGCTGCCTGTTTATCTCTGTTGCCTGACTCCAGACCTACCATAAATTTAGCTTCACCTCTTTTTAACGGGGAAATCTCTCGCAGGACGTCCCACATATGCATAGCCAAGGCACGAGCTGCGGGGTCCTCCTGGATGTCTGGCTGTTGCATCCAGTATACAGCCTCGCTTACTGTATTCCGCCTCCGTCAATGGAGACGTCTTCTTTTGGAGTTCTTTCATTTACCTGATGGCCCTAATGGACCCCTACAGGGGATCCCTGCCCCTTGGGGGGCGGTCGGCTACGCCTTTTCCAGCTGTGGCTGTGTAGTCGTCTGCTGCGGCTGCTCCTCCCTCCTCATCTGCGCCGTGGTCCCCTTCGACTCCCTCCTCGCCTCTCCCGGTGCCCCTCCTGCCTCCTTCCTCGCCTACTCCACCTGTTCCTCCACCTACAGCTCCCTCCACAATTATTGGCACTCCTTGTAAAAACTTGTAAAAAGGGTTACAAAAAAATCGATCTTTCAGTGAAGTAGCTTCATCTCACACCGAAAAAAAGAGATACATTCAACCTTTCTTTGAAACAAATTTATTCAAAGAAAAACAAATTCTTCATCAAGAAATAATTATTTTTAACAAAAATTCATGTTCCACAATATATTGGCACCCCTGGGAATTTTAGTGAACACAATGTAACTGAAGCATGTTTCCCCTGTAAATTGTACATCTTTGGGTTGGTTGAAGTAAAAAGGAACCTTCAAGCTGTCATCCATGACTTCCTGATTAACTGGGGTACAAACATGGGTGACATAGATCACAAATTCCTTTAGTCATCCTTCAACATGGCAAAGAAAAGAGAACATATGAAACTAATGAGGGAGAAGTGTGTTGACCTTCATAAGTCAGGGAATGGGTATGAAAAATTGCTACACGCCTGAAAATGCCCATTTCTACTGTTAGGGAAATAAAAACATGGACAACAATTGAAACTGTTACAAACCTGCCTGGAAGAGGTTTATTTTTCCTCCACAAACAGTAAGGAAGATTGTAAGAGAGGCAAAAATTCCCCAAGGATCACTGGTGCTGAATTACAAGACAAAGTAAAATCTCGGGGTCTCCAAAAAAACCATCAGACACCACATTTATTCTAACGTATTATTTGGATTGTATGCTAGAAAAAAAAAAAGTCAACCACAAACGCAAACACCTGGAGTTTGTGAAAGACTATTACAACTTTGACTGGAACCAAAATTCAATGGTCTAATGAAACAAAAATGAAGCTTTTTGGTAACAAACATTCAAGGTGGGTTTGGTGTAAAAAGAAGGATGGATGTAGTAAAAAGAACCTTATCCCTACTAAAATTTGGTGGAGGTTCTGTGATATTGTGAGGCTGTTTTTCCTTCAAAAACCCTGGAAACCTTGTTATGGTACATGGCATTATGGGTTCTATGAAATGCCAGGATATTTGAAATCAAAATTTTGCTGCCTGCACCAGGAAACTGGGCCGTCACTGGATCTTCCAGCAGAACAATTATCCTAAGAACATGACCAAATAATTTTTTATTTTTTTTTTAAATTGTAATGCCCGGCTTGTACGATCCTCGTCTGTGCCACGTCCCCCTGATTATCCATGTGTGCTTCCCTAATTGTACCCAGCTGTACTCTGTTGTTTTGCCATGTCTTGTCTATTTCAGTCCACGTCTTGCCCTGCTTTTTGTCCGTCATTGATGTTAGCCTGCTGTTAGTCAATGTTATTCGATATGAGTGCTGTTGTTCCGTCCTGCCCTGCCCATAGCCGTCTTCCCAGCAATAAATCCCCGTTTTTCTGACTTTTGCCTCCCTGCCTCGTCCTTCCCTGCCTCCTGCCCGCCTGCTTGCCCACCGAAACCTGTGCAACTCTGATAGAATGACGGACCCAAAAGCGAAGAGAGCACCTACCGTGACCAAGGAGAAGTACCTCAGTCTTGTTGACCAGGTGCTATATTGGATTGCCCAGCCCGGCATCCGAGAAGATCCCCCGGCGTGGGACCTGGTGAGCCAGAGCTGGGACATCCTAGAGGGTATATCCCTCGAGGAGGACGCGCACCTCGTGGAGGAGGTGGGCAAAAACCTCCGGTGGCTGACCCAGATTCAAGTGTCCGCCTGGGTTACATGTGTGTGGAGTTTGCATGTCCTCCCCATGTCGTCGTGGGGTTTCCTCCGGGTAATCTGGCTTCCCCCCACATTCCAAAAACATGCTGGGGCTAACTGGAGTTGCTAAATTGCCCATACGTAGGCATGTGTGAGTGAATGGTGTGTGAGCGTGCTCTGGAATGGGCTGGCCCCCCATTCTGGGTTGTTCCCTGCCTCGTGCCCATTGCTTCAGGGATACGCTCCGGACCCCCCGCGACCCAGTAGGATAAGCGGTTTGGAAAATGGGTGGATGGATGTATTGTCCTATTGCACACAGCTACCAAATTAATGTTACCAGTTGCCGTAACGGTTTAAATTAGTTTACTATAACTGACCAGTTCAAGTTCCGATAGGTCCAGGATTCTCTAAACAATTCAAATCATTCACAGCTTTTCTGAAAGCGGCATTTATTTATGTCCTTAACATAATTGAATTTGAATGTAAATGATGGATGAAATAAATTGATGGTCGTAACAGTCTTATATGCAGCACTGACACTTCACAAAGCAAAAGCGGACAGAAACCAGTTTTATATCTTCCATGTCCAAAATGAGCGCATTTTTCTCATAAAAATTACACTACATCTGTGCTGACTGTGGTACTGTTGCTTTATATCATTTAGGTAGTTTTTCCCAAGAAAAGGTCTGATTATTTTTATTGATTTACCATATAACCAACTTTATCTTTAAAAGATTAAAATGTGATTAATGTGGCTTTGGATGTGTCTGTCAAATAGCTTACAGGTAACCGTATTGTGTGTATGATGTAGGGGTCAATGTGTTTTCCCCCTTACAGTAGGTGAAGCAGTCACTGATAATTTTTTTGCGCTGAATATACCTTCTTTTAACTGTTTGTCTTTTTTTATATATTTTTGTTGCAGGGAGGAATCGTGTGCCCAACGAACAAGATTTGGATTTACAGTCCTCTTCGTAGGTATGTCTGAAATTGGAAGTTAAAGGTTCGTAAGTAGAGGAGCGTCAGCATAGTAAGAATATTGCGACAGAATTGTCTTGTATTTTGTCAATGCAAATCTTTCATATTACTATTTTTTACTAATTTGGCTCTCCTCTGCAATCTTGCTGTAACAATGTGTGCAATGCATGTTAACCTTGAAAAGAGATTAGTTTTACTGTATTTTAGTGGGTAAGTAGGACATCCATCCATCAATCCATTATCCAAACCGCTTATCCTACTGGGTCGCGGGGGGTCCGGAGCCTATCCTGGAAGCAATGGGCACGAGGCAGGGAACAACCCAGGATGGGGGCCAGCCCATCGCAGGGTAAGTAGGACATAAGTATACTTTAAATGCATACAATACATTTGCTTAATGTTAGCCTTTAAAATCAAGTTAGTTTCACCATATTCTACTGGGTATGAAGGGCATGATGGATTTACTTTAAAGGTACACAATAAGTTTGGAAACGTTTGCATTAAAAAAAGTTAGATTTACAGTTATTAATCGGCTATTGTGGACGTGATGGAATTACTTCACCGTTACACACTAAATTTATATTGCAATAATTCTAAACATCATGCTGGATCAAAGTTAATTTATTAAGCAGTACTGATGTGAAAGAAACATTTTAGCTTGACCTGCAAGCAGTAGGTAAAGCAAAGGATAAAAATTGTTAGAATTCCATATTTTGTTCAAGTGGAATCGATGTACATATTATAATCAAGTAAATTCACAGAGCTTTTCTTTCAGTGTATATTTATTAACATAGGTTACAAACTGACACCGCTAACTGATTTGAAAGCTGCTGTACGATGAATAGAAGTACAGTCCACTTCAGATATAGGCTGAAGGACACTTTAAGGATGCGACAAAACCTAAAAAGGTCAAACAGCTGAGTGGGAGTCTGTGATTAGGGAGCTTTAGGCTTTACACCACCTTAGGAAGCACAGAACCCCGAAGAAGCACGACTGAGGATAAAATGATCCCACTCACTTTAGAGTTGATGTTCAGATTATTTCCCCTTCTAGTAACATTGAAATCTATTATTCTTAATAATCACAGATGCCAAGTGCAGATTTGAGGGAGCTCCTATGACTGCTAAAACACTTGGGAAAACATTTCACACTCAGCTAAAACACCCGGCTAGAGTTCACACGTGAACAATAAAAATGCCTGGGCAGCTCACATCAACACAAGGGCCATGAACACCAAAATCACATGCGATTCCTCCTAAATGACACAAACACACAAGAAAAAAAAATCAATTCATATCAAACAATTTTAAATTAACTAGTCGGGGGAAGACAGCACAATCCCCCGAAAACAAAACCCACAACACAAACAATAATCCAACTCCTAGAAGGAACCACAAACCTCTTCTGTGGCGCCTGGAATCCACACCGCTGCCACCAATCGTGGACCAGCGTCGTTAGTTTACCAACTCGGCGCACCCCACCAGTTTGTCTCACAACGCAATAATTTTCCCCCAGCGCACGTGCTTTCACATCTGGCAGCTGCATCATGGACTCCAAGCACCACCGAGCATGAGAGGGGGGCTCCTTACTCCTTCGCTGACAATTTATGTTGTTCATACTTCCGCCTCACAGGTGTTTCCTATTAACCCTTATCACCATCAAAATCCCCGCCTACACTTCACCTTGTGCCCCAAACATCAGCACTCAGGACGATGCTGTCGAATAAATCCCTTATTTGAACCGTATAAGGAAGGGTAATAATCAATCTTACGCAAAATGTTTTGTTTCAATCCATTACTTCCGTTGACTATCTGGTAGAGATCTAGTAAATAGTAATCATTACCTGGTAGTCTGATTACCTCCTCTCCAATACGGAACAAAGCACTTTACTTGAGGGGGCATAAAAAATGTAGTATTATGCTATTACTCATGTATTAATTAAATACAACCTAAGTCTAAGTAGGCCTACATACCAATATCACATTCGTTCATCATTAATGAATCGAGTTACTGTATTTGTTACTCTATCTGCTAATTCAGTCAATCTTTGTGAAGTAGTGAAAGAACAAGTAATGAATCACACAAGATAAATACTGATCTCATGCTTGTATCATAATGATACACCTTTACCGTTTGTCAGGACAGGCAACAGTGTACAAGTACAGACACATCCATAAAAACACAAACGGGGCATTTACTGAACAAATAAGCAAAATCAAACATGACAAACAGGCAGACAAAAAATAACAGTTAAAACAGGGCAACTCACCGGGAGAGCAGGTAAATCCAAAGCAACCAGTCCAGTAAGGGTAATCTAGCGAAATCCAAAAGGAGAGTCCACAGGAAAATTCCAGCAAAGAGAAATCTAGACAGTAATAGAATGAACAGAGAATTTGGAGAAGCTAGGAAGTATGCCAGCGGTGCGTTTAGTCAGCGCTGACTAAAATATCCTGTTCAACTTCTGCCTCAGATTTGTGAAATGCTGTGTGGCAAGTGCATGTCACACTGACTATTCTGACAATAAAGAAGCCAACTTCATCTTGGTAATTAACCATCTGGTTTCTTCGACTTTCACTCAGGAGAAAAGCAGTCTTTAATCTGGAAATAATCTCACATTCACTTCGAGAATTATCGCCATCGACTGATATGATTTTTATTTTTGTTATCGTGATAAAATCATTTTTGGTCGTATCACCCAGCCTTAGCTCAACTTCATCTCAACCTAACGTTCAGTTTTATTGGAAAATACAGTTAAAGCTGTTATTTAAACGTCCTCTTTTTCTTAAGTGATGAACACTCATAGATTTGGAGGAGGGGGGGGCGGAAGGACAGGACCCCTCCATTGTTGAGATGTGGAATAGTTCCCCTCAATAATATCATATATACTATAATGTAATGTTGACAAAAACACTTATTTACTGATTTTAGTCTTGGTGCCCTGTGCCTTACTGAGACCTGGCTTAAACCAGATGAATTCATGGCACTAAATGAATCTACTCCAGCGGAATACAGTTATAAGCATAACCCGCGACCAAATCGCAAAGGTGGTGGTGTTGCTGCAATTTTTCAGTCCAACTTAGGAGTGTCTGAGAAATGTGGTGTGAGTTTCAGCACATTTGAAACTCTTGTTCTTAGCCTTGCTGGCTCATCTCTTTCTAGTTCATCACCCCAAATCACCATGGTTATTGTGTATAGACCGCCTGGGCCGTACAGTGATTTTCTTAAGGAATTTGCTGATTTTTTAACAAACCTGGTGGTCAGTACTGACAAAGCCGTTATTGTGGGTGATTTTAACATTCATATGGAGAAGGATAATGATCCTTTAAAAACAGCGTTTGCAGCTATTCTTGACTCTGTAGGTGTATGTCAGAATGTAGTCGGGCCTACTCATGTCTGTAACCATACCCTTGATTTGATCATTAGTCATGGCATCCTGGTAGAACATGTGTCTATTATGCCACAGAGTCCTCTGCTCTCAGATCATTACTTGTTAACATTTGAAATCCAGTATAGCCTCCTGTTGACCACCACTCCAAAGTATAGAATCAGACGTTCTATTAAGGCACTAACTACAACAACATTTATGAAACAACTTCCACAGTCCTTTAGCCTTACATCTGAAGCATCGTGTGTAAATGAACTTGAACAGGCAACTTCAAACATGGAAAAATCCCTTCGCAGCACTCTAGATCTTGTGGCTCCACTTAGGAGTATAAAGCATAGCAATAACAAACCTGCCCCCTGGTACTCTGATAATACACGTGAACTCAAACAGGCATCACGCAAGCTAGAGCGAAAATGGCGCTCAACTAAACTGGAAGTTTTCAAATCTGCCTGGAAAGAGAGCCTCTCTAAATACAGACAAGCACTAGTAACTGCTCGGTCTGTGTATCTCTCCAGATTAATAGACATGAACAAAACCAATCCTAAATTCCTATTTGAATCCGTGGCTAGGATAACACAGAATTCCTCATTAAACTTGCAAATCCCACAAGCTCTTAAGAGTGATGACTTTCTTACATTTTTTAATGGTAAGATAACTACAATTAGACAGACTATACAGTGCACACCTTTACCTACTTACGGCTGCCTGCCTCCTGCTAGTCTTATGCCTACCAATAATGAGACCTTTGAATCATTCATTCCTATTACACACTCAGAACTTTTGAGCTTAATTTTCTCCTGTAAATCCTCTACTAGCCTTGTAGACCCAATTCCTACAAAATTCTTCAAGGAAATTGCACCACAGATTGGCACTACCGTGTTAAATGTGTTAAACTCTTCTCTTAGGCTTGGATATGTTCCAAAACCTTTTAAAATGGCTGTTATCAGACCCGTCCTAAAGAAACCAAATCTTGAACCCAGTGTTTTAGGAAACTATAGACCTATCTCAAATCTTCCTTTCATTTCAAAGATCATGGAAAAGGTTGTAGTTCGTCAGTTGTCCTCTTTCCTACAAAAAACTAATGCCAATGAATTATATCAGTCTGGCTTTAGACCAAACCATAGCACAGAAACTGCTCTAGTCAAAGTAATGAATGATCTACTTGTGGCTTCTGACCGTGGCTGTGTATCTCTGTTGGTATTGCTAGATTTAACTGCAGCGTTCGATACTGTGGACCATAATATCCTCTTGGACCGGTTAGAAGGTGTAGTTGGCATTACAGGGACAGCGCTCTCTTGGTTCCGCTCATATTTGTCTGATCGCTATCAGTATGCCCATGTGAACAATGAATCATCCAAGGCCACTAAAGTTGAATATGGTGTCCCACAGGGATCAGTCCTGGGCCCGCTACTGTTTACCCTATACATGCTACCTCTTGGTAACATTGTTAGAAATCATGGTATTGGGTTTCATTGTTATGCAGATGATACACAGTTGTACATATCTGTTAACCCTGATGATATATCACTGCTATCTCGGTTAGAAGACTGTCTATTAGATATCCAGTGCTGGATGGCAAAAAATTTCCTTATGTTAAACACAGAAAAAACAGAAGTTCTGGTAATTGGTCCCAAGGCTGCTAGAAATAAGTTCCACCACCTCAACGTTGGTAACCTTCCTACACAACCTAACATGGTAGTTAGAAATCTTGGCGTTCTTGTCGATTCAGATCTATGCTTTGATGCTCACATAAGAAGTATTACTAGAACTGCATTTTATCATCTACGGAACATAGCCAAGCTTCGTAAGATGCTCTCACTTAATGATGCAGAAAAACTAATACATGCCTTCGTAAGTTCCAGACTGGATTACTGTAATGCCCTCCTATCGGGTTGCCCGTCTGGATCCTTGCATAAACTTCAGATGGTACAGAATGCTGCAGCCAGAGTTCTAACAAACACTAAAAAATTTGATCATATTACACCGGTCTTATCCTCTCTTCATTGGCTGCCAGTTAAGTCTCGAATTGACTATAAAATACTGCTATTAACTTATAAAGCACTAAATGGCCTTGCACCAGAATACCTTAGTGAACTGCTGACCACATACAACCCTCCACGCTTGCTTCGCTCTCAAGCCATGGGATATCTGTTAGTGCCTAGGGTAGAAAGAGCTACGGCAGGCTGCAGAGCTTTCTCCTACAAAGCTCCTCTGCTGTGGAATGGTCTTCCACCGGATGTGCGGGTTTCAGGTTCACTCTCAATATTCAAGTCCAGACTAAAAACACACCTGTTTAGTTTAGCGTATAGGGACACTAGTTCTAGCCCTAGCTAACTCTTCACTCCCAGTCAGACCTGTAGTGTGAGGTGTAGAGCTGGGTGGGGATCGGTGCCATTGGCTTTGGATGAACTGGATTGTCAGTGCTGTCACTCTAGCTTTGCAATCTCTTGTGGAACTGGAGTGCTGACATTTCAGGGACTCCCCATGCCGGCATTCCCACTTGCCTCTCCCTCCTACTGATGCTGCCATAGCCATATCTGCCGGAGCTTGCAGATTGCACTTCATATTGTACTCACCTAGCTTTTAGCACTGCCAATAGCCTCCTCTACTATGCCTAATTGTACATTTTATTTCCCCTACTCCTCCTGGGGGTGATGCCTGGAGACCTCAATCTATCAAGATATCCAGCACACCCGACCACCACCAGTGACGTCCCTGCATCCAGCTCGCCGTTCTGTTCTTCCGTGTATGACCCGCTGCCTTACCTCTGGTTGCCTGGCAATTGGAAGAAGACTCGGCTTCGGCATTGGCTTATCTTCCTTGCTCTCCTCTCTCTATTTGACTATCCCTGCCGGCCCCTGGAGGATGGGCTTCCCCTTTGAGTCTGGTCCCTCTCAAGGTTTCTTCCTTCTAGGGAGTTTTTCCTTGCCACTGTCGCCTATGGCTTACTCACTGGGGGCTTTGGGTGAGGATACTGTAAAGCGCTTTGAGACAATGTAATGTTGTGATAATGCGCTATATAAAAATAAATTTGTTGTTGTTGTTGTTATGATTAATGTAACTCATTACAAAATTTAACGTTTCTATTTCCTGACAGTTTTTACCTTCAGAACGCCTACCCTCCATTAAAATTGTTTAGTCTAAACTCCCATGCCGGCTGACGCTCACTTCCAGACCTGTGAGCAAAGGGACAACAAGGGAGCGGACTGCAATAATGTGAACATAATACATTGAAGACCTATCACAACCAACAGTTAATCAATAAAAGACCGTGTGAAATTGAATTTAATCGTCTCATGTCGATCAATTTTCATAAAGATAATGTAATAAGTGTAGCGAACTAAAACTCCTATGTCCGCTACAACTTAAGCGGGTCCACTGGTAACCACTGCCACCACCTTTCTTTATAATTTATCTGGGGAGGTCCAGACACCGAAGCCAAGAGTATAAATAGAATATTACTTTATTTCATGTAATAGCCGGGGATCACAATCCTTCCCAGAGGGCAACACCAGACAATAGGGGGCAATACATCACACGTGTTGACTCCACAACATCAGATCACACCACAAAATCCATAATTATAAATACACAAATCTAGTGAGGGAAAAGCACTGCACTCCGTATATCACCCAAATCACCCCCATCAGTCTCCTTCCCCACCCTCAACAACTGTACTACCAACCCCGGCTAAAATCAACACACAACCACACACATTCATACGAAAAGACAGAAACCTTTAAAAGGACGGTTACTTCTCAGGGGAGAGGCAACACAGCCCCCCGTCCTTCCCCCGAAGAAGGAAGAGGCTCTACTCCCAAAGCGCACTTCGCTCCGCGGCTCCTTATCGCCCACACATCGCTAACTTCCCTACACATTCATCCCCCACATTCATACACACCATCCATTTATAGGGGGATGAAAGTGGGTTCGCTGGTGACTGATATCGAGGTGGGCAGGGCAGCAACTCATGGTCAGGAAAAAGGGCCTGGGCAGCAGTGGACTGGGGCTGAGCTCTTTTGTCAGCTTGGCCTTGATAGAAAGGGTCTTAGTGCTGGTGAGGCAGAGGCAGCTCAGGAAATGTTGTATCAACATGCCGCGGTGTTTAGTACTGGTGAGGATGATTTGGGTAGGACCCAGCTGGCAACCCATGTAATTGATACAGGTGATGCTCGGCCCGTAAAAGTGTCATCTCGGCGGGTTCCTCTGCAGTTACAGGGGGAGATAGATAGGTGTTTGAAACAGATGCTGGAGGCTGAAGTTATTCAGCCTTCATGCAGCCCATGGGCAGCACCTATTGTGCCTGTTCGGAAGAAGGATGGGGGGTTGCGCTTTTGTGTGGATTATCATAAATTAAATGAGGTTACTCGCAAGGATGCGTACCCGTTGCCATGCATTGATGATGCATTGGATAGTCTGGCTAATGCATCTTGGTTTTCAACTCTTGATCTGGTTAGTGGGTATTGGCAGGTGGAGATTGATCCAAAGGATAAGCCCAAAACTGCTTTTATTACCCGACAGGGGTTATATGAATTTAACGTCTTGAGTTTTGGATTGTGTAATGCACCGTCAACTTTCCAACGCCTCATGGATCTCGTGCTGGCTGATTTACAGTGGTCAACATGTTTGGTCTATTTGGACGACATCATTGTGTTTGGCCGGTCTTTTGAGGAACATCTTCAGCGGCTGGATGAGGTATTGGGTAAATTGGAGGGGGCAAATTTGAAGGTGAAGCCCACTAAGTGCAACCTGTTTGCTAAACGGGTACAGTATTTGGGGCATGTAATTTCTGCTGAAGGGGTTAGGGTGGATCCTGCAAAGGTTAAGGTTGTACGGGAGTGGCCAGTACCAAAGAACCAGACAGAAGTGCGTAGTTTTGTGGGTTTAGCCTCATACTATCGGAGGTTTATCCAGGGGTTTGCTGAGATGGCACACCCTCTCCACCAGCTAACTGAGAAGGGCCGGAAGTTTAGTTGGAATGCTGAGTGTGATCGAGCTTTTTTGAAGCTGAAGGAATGTCTAGTAAGCGCTCCAGTGTTGGTGTACCCCGACCCTGAGAAGAAGTTTGTGTTGGACACCGATGCTAGTGATCTGGGTATAGGAGCGGTGTTATCACAAGAGATGGAGGGGGGTGAGCGAGTGGTGGCATATGCCAGTCGTGCTTTGACTAAGGCAGAGCGAAAATATGCCACTACGAGAAAGGAATTGTTGAGCATGGTCACATTTATGAGGTATTTTAGACACTATCTACTGGGCCGTGAATTTGTGTTGCGCACAGATCACAACTCGCTGCGGTGGCTACACAACTTTCAGGGGGTGGAGGGCCAGTTGGCCCGGTGGATGGAGCAGTTGGCTAATTTCCAATACATAATTGTACATAGAGCAGGTAAGCTGCATGCTAATGCAGATGCAATGTCGCGGGTGCCGGCGTTTGGGGGGTGTGAGGTGGAGCCCCGGGTTTGTGCCCTCCAGACCATAACCCCAGGGGTGGTGAATGTGTGGGGGGATTCATTTGAGTTAGGGGAGGCGCAGCAAGAGGATGGGGTCATTAAACTCGTAATAAGTTTGAAGCAGAGGGGGTTAGACGGTCGTGTGGCAGCAACAGAGCAGGAGGGTGTGCGGCGTTATCTGCCAGTGTGGGATGAGTTGGAAGTGCGGGAAGGGATATTGGTGCGGAATGTAGTGAGGCCATATGGGGCTGAGGGGTGTCAGCCAACACAGTTGGTAGTGCCTGCAGGTGTGGTACCTGGTGTATTGTATTGGTTGCATAATACCAAGATTGGCGGCCATTTGGGGGTGCAGAAAGTTCATGCTAAAGTTCGGGACCGGTTTTTCTGGCCAGGGTGGCAGGGGGATGTGCGGCGTTGGTGTCGGGAATGCATGGAGTGTGCATCGCGGAAGGAGGTAGGGGCGGCCCCCCGGGCACCAATGGTCTCTACAGTGTCAGCAAGGCCATATGAGAGGGTAGCCCTAGATGTTTTGGGACCCCTCCCGGAGACGGGGAATAAATATATTCTGGTGGTTGCAGATTATTTTTCAAAGTGGACAGAGGCTTTTTCCCTGCCAAATCAGGAGGCAATTACAGTGGCAAGAGTGTTAGTAGAGGAGTGGGTATGTAGGTATGGTACACCTCGCACTCTGCATTCTGACCAAGGGAGGAACTTTGAGTCTCGGGTTTTTCAGGAGGTATGCCGGCTGTTGGATATTCATAAAACACGGACATCCCCTTACTCACCCCAGTCCGACGGATTGGTAGAAAGGTTCAATCGGACCTTGTTGGCAATGCTTTCTTTATTTGTGAATCAGAACCAGTCAAATTGGGATACGTTGTTGCCGTATGTGATGATGGCATACCGGAGTAGTGTGCATGCTAGTACAGGGTATACCCCGTACAAGGTGTTGTTTGCACGTGAAATGGTGCTCCCTATTGACATAATGTTAAATCTTGATCATGGGGAGAAGTTTAGACCTGTGTCGGAATATGTGGCAGGTGTGTCCCAAACTTTAGAGACTGTAGTAGAGGCAGTGAGGAGGCATCAGAATAAGGCGTCAGCGCAACAGAAAAAGGGTTATGATTTCAGAGCACAGCCTCAGTGGTATACGGAGAACGAATTGGTATGGGTGCGAGATAAGGCTAGGAGGAGGGGTCTGTGCCCTAAGTTGCAAAGGAGGTTTAAGGGCCCTTTCAGAGTAATGGAGCGGATCTCAGAAGTACTGTATAGGATACGTCCAGTACATGGGGGAGGGGAAACTGTTATTCATGTTAATCGCTTAAAACCTTGCGTGTCTCCTTCTTCTGAGGAAATCCCTAGGTCCCAAGGAGTGGGAGTACGGCAAAAGGAGTGGAGGAGGCAAGTAGGGGGTACGAAACAACCTCGAGAGGTCTACTCCCCTGCTAGCTGGTGGTTCCTACAGCCAAGGGCTGGTCCAGACAATGGTGGTGGAGCGGAGCTGGAGAGTACAGGGACAATGCCTGGGACAAGGCTGCAGGAGATGCCAAGGGGGCTGGAGACTTCAGCAGGGGGGATGGAGAGGATAACCCCACAACAGTTAGGAGCGGTTCCACAGAGGGTGGCATTGCAGGAAACCCAGGCTGGAGTGGCAGAGAGTCCACAACCACAGCAACAGAGGCCAAGAAGGGATAGAAGACTTCCGGCTTGGACAAGAGATTTTAAGATGGATTGACTCGGGGACTGTTGTGATTGTTAATGGGTTACAGCTGGGGGGGAGGAATGTCTTTTTAAAGGGGGGTGGAATAGATTGAGGGTTGTTCTATGTTTGGTTTGGTTTGGTGGAGAAAGGACCGGTGTGGTTCGGGAGGGAGGGGAATTCCTTGGCTGTCCGCGGTTAATGTTGGGGGAAATGTGGTGTGTCTGTCGCTGATGTTAGATCGGCCGCGGGCGAAGATAAGTAGGTAAGAGTGAGGTGGGGGGATGAATGTGTAGGGAAGTTAGCGATGTGTGGGCGATAAGGAGCCGCGGAGCGAAGTGCGCTTTGGGAGTAGAGCCTCTTCCTTCTTCGGGGGAAGGACGGGGGGCTGTGTTGCCTCTCCCCTGAGAAGTAACCGTCCTTTTAAAGGTTTCTGTCTTTTCATATGAATGTGTGTGGTTGTGTGTTGATTTTAGCCGGGGTTGGTAGTACAGTTGTTGAGGGTGGGGAAGGAGACTGATGGGGGTGATTTGGGTGATATACGGAGTGCAGTGCTTTTCCCTCACTAGATTTGTGTATTTATAATTATGGATTTTGTGGTGTGATCTGATGTTGTGGAGTCAACACGTGTGATGTATTGCCCCCTATTGTCTGGTGTTGCCCTCTGGGAAGGATTGTGATCCCCAGCTATTACATGAAATAAAGTAATATTCTATTTATACTCTTGGCTTCGGTGTAAGAAAGGTGGTGGCAGTGGTTACCAGTGGACCCGCTTAAGTTGTAGCGGACATAGGAGTTTTAGTTCGCTACACTTATTACATTATCTTTATGAAAATTGATCGACATGAGACGATTAAATTCAATTTCACACGGTCTTTTATTGATTAACTGTTGGTTGTGATAGGTCTTCAATGTATTATGTTCACATTATTGCAGTCCGCTCCCTTGTTGTCCCTTTGCTCACAGGTCACAGAGATGTAGGCTGAAACTGTAGATTTCATATTTTCTGTAATACAAAACAACAGCACACGTTGGTTATGTGTTTATATGTTGGTTTTTATAATTTAAATCTAAGACATTAAAACGGTGAACATGTTAGTACGTTAATTAACGGTTCACCCATGCCCGAATTGCGTAACGTGAATTTTGATGCGCACATTGATAAATAAATGTTCTATAGAAGAGTATTCTGCTTTCTTTGTAACCAAGTCCATGTTAACTTTAAGATCGCTCAGACAATGTTAAATGCTAAGGCGCTAAAGAACAAATATTTTGCACGAGTACAGAGTATTTTGCACTGAAACATTAAACGCTGGACAGGAAATATAAGGAAATCATGGGTGTATACACTGCACAATGTATTGGTGGTTGCCAGTCAATTTAGGGAAATTGTGGAAAGGTTACAATTAAATAACAGATAACAAGAAGTGATTAAAATTTCTAAGCAGTGGCAAAAATTCATTCCCAACGGACGTTATATATGCTAATGTAACAGGTTATTATTTTACTTTTAATTCATAATTATACAAGATTCTGTTTTCCTTTTTCTGTTTAACCTGATGGGTACAATATCCTTTAAACCTTCCCATGATGCACTTGTCCTGCATCGCCCCGCCCTCTGTCTTTTCCCCTTTATAAGGGTCCCGACCTCATTTCCTCTTCCTTTTGGTGTATTGCACACGCGGGAGGAGTTGAGTATCTAGTGGCGGGGTCCCCCGAGTTAATAAATCAGTTGTTGTATAATTATTTGATTTATCATTCATCAAGTACGGGATAGAAAACATGTCTATACATAAGTATATACATTGTTTTACTTTCTGCAGAGAGAACGAGAGGGCCAGAGCATATGAAGTTTACCCCTATCCTTATTGTTCCCAACAGGTATGTTTTCATTTGTATTAGATTGGCATTATTTTCTGTATCATTTCCGATTTATGTTTAGTTTGAATAATTTGCGCGTTTTTCCTCTGGCGCGCTGGCGGCCCTTTGGTGTATTGCACACGCGGGAAGAGAGAGAGCGAGAGGGCCAGAGCATATGAAGTTTACCCCTTTCCTTATTGTTCCCAACAGGAATATTCGGGAACGACAACGGCGTCTTTAATATCCCTTCCTCCTGCACCCCACACACACACCTGATAACACCCTAAAACAACGCAGAGTGTGGGCAGGGACTGACCGGTTACATCTGGTGCCGTGACCCGGATCGTGTGTGAGAGCCAGTACAAGGAAGGCGGACGGAAAGCAACGCTGCAAGAGCTGGCTGTTAGGGACTGATCAGGGCTGATACCCCTCCTTTCCAACTGGAGAACCCTTTCCCATTCCTACTTGTTAATATTGGATCTGGGGTCAGCATCCTGGCAGTCCATGGCAGAGACAATTTTAGACGTGTCACTGGAACAAGGTGAGCTAGGCTCTGGTGATAATTTTCAAATCTTCTAAAGCTAATATTCATAATATTGATTAACAGTTTGAAACTGTCTGGCTTTCAGTCTTGGTGGAGGAACGTTCCATGGACTCTGCTGTCTGCTAACGGGTTGCTCCACATTTGAGGAAGCACTGGAGATGGCAGCACACGGGTGGACCAGCTTGTGCAGAACATTTATGGGGGAGACTATGAGAGGTTTGGTCTCCCAGGCTGGACTGTGGCCTCCAGGTAGGATGTAGTCATATAATATTTAAGTCAGCCTAGAATGACCTGCATCCCCGGTCCTGAATCAAGGCTTAAAATTGTGCTTAAACAATGTAATACTGTAAAAAGTCAATAGCAAGGAAGGATGTCTGGAGGTGGTGGGTGCTGAGTAATCTGAAAAGCAGCTGGCATGCAGTAACCCTCAGTCATGTTTAAACCTAGAATTTAATGATCAGTGTTGACACACCACTGCACAACAACGGGATGTGTCCTCTTCATTTAACCCATATGTGACAATGTGATATAGCAGGGGGCAGCTAACTCAGTGCCCGGGGAGCAGTGCTTGGGGGCGGTACCTTGCTCAGGGTACCTCAGTGGTGCCTTGTTGGTCGGGGATTCAAACCTGCAATCTTTCAATTACAAGTGCACTTCCCTAACCATTAAGCCACCACTGCCCAGAGGTGTCAGCAATAATCTGTATAATACCTGATGCTGCAGGAATAACCAAGACATGTCAGAGAAGAAAAAAATAGGGTTTATTTATTATGGATAAATTATTTTATTTATCTTTGTTTCAGGTTTGGAAATTGGATGGATGGATGGATGGATTTCGAAGGAGCAGCGTGATTCAGTATTAAAAGAAGATCTGGCCAGAGCAGCATTAGTTGCCGTCACCAATAACATTGGTTCCATCACCAGGATGTGTGCCCGGAATGAGGTAAACCTTTGTCAGGACTTACACACACCGTGCCTGTGTGCTCTGTTCATATATGATTCACATACGTGATGCAGAATGGGACGAACCACATTACTAAAGGAATTTGCCATTATGTTGAGCAAATCCATAGCCATAACAAAGACAGAATTCTGGCTTTTCCCTAATAAACAGCGTTGCCCTCTATTCTGTCAAGATATTAAAAGTTTCTTACAGTTTTTTATGTCTAACAAGCATCAGAATGCAGTTACTCTCTAGTGTCTCCCATGATTTAAAACCCAAATTCCAATAGTAGTAAAAGCTTTTCCTTCATGCTGTTCAGTGACCACCGGGGCAACAAGTATATTTTTGTTTTAAACGGGAGAATTTGTTTGAAACTGTTTGCTAACTGCTTTCTTTATTCTTTAAAGAACATAGAGAGAGTGGTGTTCGTGGGCAACTTCCTGAGAGGCAACATGCTGTCCATGAAGCTGCTGACATACTCTATGGAGTACTGGTCTGCTGGACAAGTTAAAGCGCTGTTTCTTCAGCATGAGGTATGAGTCATTTTAACCTCAAGCCTCCCTTGACGTCTTGTAATAGGTAATGAATGTTAATGGCTGCTAGCTTATGAACTTTTCCTATAAGCTGCTAAAGAATCAGCCATTTTGTTGATGTGGTTGATGCACAGTTTTTATTTACGTTATTTATGATTTTTCTCATAAAGCAGTTATTTATTTGCTATGACCACCACAAAATGAATGTATACTGTTTATAATGTGCATAATGGTTTAAATTTTTTTACAGGGCTACTGTGGCGCTGTTGGTTCACTGCTGGAACTGTTAAAATCCTCCTGAGCCCAGAAGTTTAACCAGAGTCATATGAAATTCTACCGCCCTCCTGTACTTCTGTAACTACATCTTTGCCATGTGATCAGGTAGTGTACTCTATGGTCTAATTCAGATACTATGCATTCTGTTTTCATTTTTGTCTTCTAACTAAGCTTTTCTTTCTAGCGTTGGTAATGGAGAAGAAGAGAATCAGATCCAAGAATTTTGTTTTATAATAAAAACCTTTAAAAATATTTATGAGAGTGTGTTGTACCACTTATTCCTGAATAAACTAAGCTTATTTCTTGAAGGAAGATTAGAGCTAGTTCAGGGGGGTATTCTATGAAAGTAGCTAAAGAAGGCCAGACTCCACTGAAAAAGTGAGACTCAAACTAGCGCCATCTCCCAGTTAAAGCCTGATGTCGTTCCACTAACGTAGAACGAGACTTTTCTAATAAACTTAGATTGCTTATCTATGTGACTTGGCAGTGGTCTAGAAAATACAATTTAAGCCTGTGTGTAATTCCCATATCTTCAAAGACTGTAGGTTAACTTTTTTTTGTTTTACGTGTGCTTTGCTTTTTGTTATTCTGTAGATTTTAAGTATTTGCAAATATTTTAAATTGTTCCTTGAATGTTTGGTGAAACATTACAAAAAGCTCCTCTTGACAAAGGCATGTTTTTTTTCTTGATTGCCATTTCTTGTGCCATTCACAGCTGGTGAACACCGTATGTGGTGAAGTATCCAAACCAGCACAGTTGCTACCGTCGACTGCACTGTATTTTAGTTATTTTAAAGAATGGCAGCAACTCACTTTGTTAAGAATGTACTGTTTGATAATTAATTTACCCGTCTTTTTCTAAATTCTTATTCTCCTTGTGTTGCTTACTGTTTTAACTAGTTTCCACTCCTGATGTTCTGCTTCTATGTTATGCAAAATAATATAAAATGGAAAACACACAACTTTTGGTAATGAGCTTAGCAATCAGGATTGCTTAAATACTTAAACTAGTTTATCAAACATTTCTTAATTCAGGGTTAGGATTAGTCAGATACAATTGCAAAGCTTAACAAACAACTATATGTTAATCTGTTGTAATATATGGTGGCTTTAAATGTATTCATCAAATTCAAAAGTAGTTACGACAGTAAATATTAATATGACACTAAAATATTATCACGACTAGCTATGCTGAAATGTACTGGTAAGCACTGTTACTAAGAATAATTATTTGGTTACTGCTTTCTTGAATTGAAATGTGTATTCACTGCTACAAAGCTGCAAATGGTTATCCTTAATATTTTACTTCTTTGGTGGTTAAAGTTTTAATCACATAGATTGACTGCCTGGAACATCACCATTAAGTTCCTAAATTAATTAGTTAAGTACTTAGAAATAATACTTTTGTTGTAAAATACAGGAAATCCCCAGGTTAGAATGTCCGACTTACAGACGACTTGTTGATACAAACGGACTGCCATAAAGCCCCTGCATTCAAAATTCAGGTTAAACACAATGGTTCGTAATAAGGAATGCATACACTGCTTTTTGTTGATCAAGAAAACATTGCATGGGTTCAGTAGTTCAGCGGCAAGAGGACCACTACAGTATGTAGTTATTGTTATTACTGTATAATTATACTTTGCCACTTGGCAAACTATACTGTTTAAACTGTATAATGTACTGTTATTTTTCCAACTTACCTATTAATTCGACTTAAAGACTGACTTAATGGATCTCGTTCATAACCTAGAGACTGCCTTTATATTAAAACTCACTGTAGACCATCAGAATAATTATTTATTTGAAACCAATTAGGTCTCAGTTTGAGATGGAGTTATTTGTTGACCTTTGAGATGCAGGACCCTTTAATGGAAGTCATGACCATCGGTGTTAAGATTTTGCTTCAGTGATGTCATACTGAAGGACCTGCATGAATGTGTGATTCTATGGAACAGTCACAGGTAATAGATGTGTCACGCCCGGCTCGTCCGATCCTCGTGTGTGCCACGCCCCCTGATTATCCATGTGTGCTTCCCCGATTGTGCCCAGCTGTTTCCTATTATTTTCGCCCTGTCTTGTGTATATCAGTCCGTGTCTTCCTCAGTTGAGTGTCCGTCATTAACGTTGTGATGTCCTGTTATGGTCGTAGCCATCTCCCCTTTAAGAAATCCCCGGTTTTCCCCGTATTGTGCCTGTCTGCCTCATCCTTCCCCGCTTCCTGCCTGCCCGTCCTTACCCACAGTTCATAACAGATGGGTGATGGATCATTTTCCTGTAGCCATTTTTATTTTATTTGTAATTTAAATGTAAATGAATGCTATTATACAAATCAATTCTTCATTCTATATTTGGCTCCATAGACTGAATTTACCATTGGATGTACAGAACTGGGTACTTTCTCTTAGTTAAACCAGTAAATGAATGGATGTGGTGACATAAACATCCAGGAGTACTTAGACTTTGTTATGCAGCACAGTCAACTACAGAAGCCAGGGAATTGTCAGTCTGTATCAGAACTGTACATACGTTGCAAAAGAAATTGCTCGGCTGTAATTGTCCTGATTGCTGAAAAATCTAAAATTGTACATAAGTGAATGAAATAGTGTCTCGAGTATGGAGATTAACTTGTGCAATCCACGATTTAGGTTTTGCTGGATAAACTCATATCTGACCTAAATTGTCACAAAGAAAGTGAAGTTGAAATGTAATATAATACACAGGATAAAATATACTTTTTTAGTATGGAAAATAAACAAACATTCTAAATTTCAAGTACTCTTCATTTGGATTTTTTTTAAAATTTTCATGAAATACCTCTTTCACATCTCAAGATTTAATGAAACTGTTCAAATGCGTGTTGCGTCTCCATACAATAAGACAGAAACTAAACATGTGGTTCTCAAATTTATGAATGGGCCTGCGTTATATTACAATATGAGTGTGTGTAGATGCGTAGCATAAGTATACCATCAATGGGTCCACCGGTACACCTGAATGCATGCACTCTGCTGATCTAGGCAGTGCTACAGTGATCTAAGGCACACACCTCTTCATACCCAGTACAGATGAATGTGTGCATACTGCTGTTTTATGCAGTGCTGCAGTGGCCTAAGGCCCACAACTATCCACACCCAGTGCAAGTGAATGCATGTACATTGCTCACCAAGGCAGTGTTGCAGTGGTCTAAGGCACACACCTTGATGGACTAAGGTCGGGTTTGAAAAGTCTCAAGTTCCAGAGCAGTGAGCTTCTTTTCAGAATGGGCACAGGACAGGGACCCGCAAAGTAGCATCCTGCTACAGTGCAGTCAAAAACTAAAGGGCTGAAAGACCACCTTTAAATCTGAAGAGTACAAACAGTTACACTACTATATTGTGCCAGTATCATACTGTATGCATATGGACAATATAATAAAAGCACCTTACAAAAAAAATGTAAAATTAAGACATTACCTGACAATTACACATGAGTTGCGGTCGATAATACAGCATCGGAGATAGACTGATTCAACTATTCTTTTTAATTGTAGCCGCATATCTTAGACTACCAGCTGTCTAACATTGCTGTGTCTTACAGTACATTCTGGCAGATCTCCCACAGAAACAGAACTCTCAAAGACAAAAAAGAGGGGCATATACACTCAGTTGACACAGTATATACACACAACCTAAATTTATATTGCCTAAGTTTCTAATCCTATACGTACAGTGCATCCAGAAAGTATTCACAACACATCACTTTTTCCACATTTTATGTTACTTATTCCAAACGGATTAATTTATTCCCCAAAATTGTACACACAACACCCCATAATGAAAAAAGTGAGATTTTTGCTAATTAAAAATAAAAAAAAATCTGAAAAATCATATTATGTACACAAGTATTCACAGCCTTTGCTCAATACTTTGTTGATGCACCTTTGGCAGCAATTACAGCCTCAATGCAATGCAATGCAATTTTATTTATATAGCGCATTATCACAACATTACATTGTCTCAATGCGCTTTACATTTCTGCCACGTAAAGACCCCCCAGTGAGTAAGCCAAAGGCAACGGTGGCAAGGAAAAACTCCCTAAGAGGAAGAAACCTTGGGAGGAACCAGACCCAAAGGGGGGGCCCATCCTCCAGGGGCCGGCAGAAGAGTCAAACAAAACAAGATTATATAATTTAAGCTAATACAGGGGTTGAAATTTCAGTCTCGATGCAGGGGTAGACCGGTGCAGGCACGGGGTGCTTAATGCATGATGGCAAGATCAACAGTGGCACAGCAGCAGGGGAGGAAGGAGAGGCATCCGTGAGCCAAGGGCAGGCAGGCTGGAGGGTAGTTGCCAGAAGTGGAGGTAGTGGTCTTGCAGGCAGCAGAAGCATAAATTCCTCGAAGTTATGGTTCTCCAGGCAGCACACCCCAGAAGGGGTGGGGGAGGAAGTAAGAAAATAGTGTATTAGCCAGAGTTGAGGAAACTAGAGGCAGTGCAAGCAAAATGATTGAGTGCAATATTCATCTAGGCTCCGGCAGATCTGGCTATAGCAGCATGAGAAAGAGGGAGAGACAGGCGGGAACACAGGCATGGGGACTCCCTGAACATCAGCACTCTAGTGTAAGGCTAGAGTGACAGCACTGACGCATCAGTTTATCCAAAGCCAAGGACACCGATCCCCACCCAGCTCTTCACCTCATACTGTTAGTCTAACTGGGAGTGAGCGACTAGCTGGAACTAGAACTAGGTTTCCTATACGCTAAACTATACAAGTGCATTTTTAATCTAGACTTGAATAGCGAGAGTGTGCCTGAATCCCGCACATCCGCCGGGAGACCATTCCACAGCTGCGGAGCTCTGTAAGAGAATGCTCTGCAGCCTGCCGTAGTCCTGTCTACTCTAGGAACTAATAGATATCCTGCTCCTTGTGATCGAAGCAGGCGAGAAGGGTTGTAAGGGACCAGAAGATCATTAAGATATTGTGGTGCAAGGCCATTCAGAGCTTTGTAGGTTAATAGCAGTATTTTGTAGTCAATCCTAGATTTGACTGGTAGCCAGTGCAGGGAGGACAGGATAGGGCTAATGTGATCAAATTTTTTAGTTTTTGTGAGAACTCTGGCTGCTGCATTTTGTACTAACTGAAGTTTATGTAGGGATCCAGATGGACAACCCGAAAGGAGGGCATTACAGTAGTCCAATCTGGAAGTTATAAAGGCATGTATTAGTTTCTCTGCATCTTGAAAGGAAAGCATCTTCCGAAGCTTGGCTATGTTCCGTAGATGGTAGAATGCTGTACTGGTAATGCCATTTATGTGAGCACTGAAGCAGAGGTCGGAGTCTACCAGGACACCAAGATCTCTGACCACTGTTTTAAGCTGAGTAGGGAGGCCGCTAGGGTTGGGGTTTACAAACTTATTACGAGCATCCTTAGGACCGATTAAAAGAACCTCAGTTTTTTCTGTATTTAACATGAGGAAATTCCTTGCCATCCAACAACGAATGTCTAGCAGACAGTCGGCTAAAGAAGAGAGCTGGGATGCGTCGCTAGGTTTGACAGATAGATACAATTGTGTATCATCAGCATAACAATGAAAATTAATACCGTAATTTCTAATAATGTTACCAAGTGGTAGCATATATAGATTGAACAGTAGTGGGCCCAACACTGATCCCTGTGGGACACCATATCTTACTTTAGTGGCTTTGGATGACTCATTGTTTACATGGACAAACTGGTAACGATCAGTTAAATAGGAACGAAACCACAGGAGTGCTGTCCCTTTAATGCCAATCAATGTTTCCAGCCGGTCTAGAAGAATATTATGGTCTACAATATCGAATGCTGCAGTTAAATCCAGTAAGAATAATAGCGATATACAGCCACGGTCGGAAGCCATAAGCAAGTCGTTCATGACTTTGACTAAGGCCGTTTCTGTGCTATGATTGGGTCTGAAACCAGACTGATATAGTTCGTTAGCATTATTTTTTTGAAGAAAAGAAGACATCTGGTGAGCAACAACTTTCTCCAGAATTTTAGAAATGAAGGGAAGATTTGAGATGGGTCTATAGTGTCCTAAGTCACTAGGTTCAAGATTTGGCTTCTTTAGGATAGGTCTAATAACAGCCATTTTAAAAGATATAGGAACATATCCAAGCCTAAGAGATGAGTTTAACAAGTTTAACAATGTAGTGCTAATCAGTGGTGCGATTTCCTTAAGTAGACTGGTGGGTATTGGGTCAACAAGGCTAGTAGTGGGTTTGCCAGAGGAAATTAACTTAAGGAGTTCTGTCCGCACTACAGGAGAGAAACATTCAAAGGTGTTATCATTAGTACTAATAGCACTAGCACTAACAGAAGATTGGTGGTTGTGTGCAGCTGTGGGCGTGCTAGTGATGGTATGTCTAATAGTAGTTATTTTATTATTAAAAAACGCAATAAAGTCATCACTCCTAAGAGCTTCTGGGACTTGTGAGTTCAACATTGAAGGATTCTTTGTTAACCTAGATACAGATTCAAACAGAAATTTAGGATTGGTTTTGTTCTCTTCTATTAGTTTAGAGAGATACATAGACCTAGCAGTCACTAGTGCTTGTCTATACTTAGACAGGCTCTCTTTCCAGGCAGATCTAAAAACTTCTAGTTTTGTTGACCGCCATTTGCGTTCTAGCTTGCGTGAAGCTTGTTTAAGTTCCCGTGTACGGTCAGAGTACCAGGGGGCAGGTTTCTTATCTCTATGTTTTATTTTCTTGAGTGGCGCTACATGATCAAGAGTGGTACGAAATGATTCCACCATGTTCACGGTTACCTGTTCAAGTTCATTTACACTTGACGCTTCAGAGGTAAGGTTGAAGGACTGTGGGAGCTGATCGAGAAAAGTTGCGGTGGATAATGAGGCTATGGAACGTCTAGTATTGTACCTCTGACCTGGGGCCTTAGGGGGTTATGTTGTATTTGAAATGTTAAAAGGTAATGATCCGAAAGTAGAGGATTCTGAGGGATAATTGATATGTGTTCTACCATGACACCATGACTAAGGATCAAGTCCAGGGTGTGGTTACAGGTATGAGTCGGCCCAGTTACATTCTGATGTACACCGGCAGAGTCAAGAATGGTAGTAAATGCTTTTGTTAATGGATCACTATCATTTTCCATATGAATATCAAAATCACCAACAATCACAGCCTTGTCGGTAGTAACCACCAAGTTTGTTAGGAAATCTGCAAATTCCTTAAGAAAATTGCTATATGGGCCAGGCGGTCTATACACAATAGCAATGATGATTGGAGGTGTAGAACTACACTTAGATATGCTAGCAAGACTAAGAATAATAATTTCAAACGTGCTAAAGCTATAACCACTATGTTCATGCACTCCTAGGTCGGTCTTAAATATTGCAGCAACCCCGCCACCTTTGCGATTGGGTCGAGGATTATGCTTATAGCTATATTCAGCTGGAGTGGATTCATTTAGTGCCAAGAACTCGTTTGGTTTAAGCCAAGTCTCAGTAAGACATAGGGCACCAAGATTAAAATCAGTAATGATTTCATTTACGAGCAATGTCTTAGGAGCCAGCGATCTAATGTTCAGGAGTCCAAGTTTTAGGTTTACATTACACCTACTAACCAGAAGTGAATTAGGTCTAATTTCTCTAAGGTTTTTAAGACATGCACTACGGTGGAATGAACCCCCACGATTAAAACCGCGGGGAACAGACACAGTCTCAATAATATGAACCCTGGGTGACGACTTTAAGCGACTAGCAGGCGGTCGGTTAAGCCGGTTTGCCTGCCGCCTTGGCTTGGCTCTGGTTAGTCAGCGATCTGCCTTAAGACTATGAGCTATGCTTTTTGACAGGAGATCGGCGCCAGCCCACGAAGGGTGAATACCATCCCTCTTCAAAAGCCAAGGCCTACCCCAGAACGTCCGCCAATGGTCTATATAACCCACACCATTTATCGGGCACCATTCCTCAAGTCTTTTTGAATATGATATCACAAGCTTGGCATAACTATCCTTGGCCAGTGTCGCCCATTCCTCTTTGCAGCACCTTTCAAGGTCATCAGACCAGAGAATTTGGTTTGAGAGTCCTTCAGGTGTCTTTTACTCCAGACTGGCTGTCATGTGCCTTTTACTAAGGAGTGGCTTCCATCTGGCCACTCTACCATTCAGGCCTGATTGGTGGATAGCTGCAGAGATGGTTGTCCTTCTGGAAGGTTCTCTCTCCACAGAGGACCTCTGGAGCTCTGACAGAGTGACCATCAGGTTTTTGGTCACCTCCCTGACTAAGGCCCTTCTCCCCGATAGCTCAGTTTAGATGGCTGGCCAGCCCTTGGAAGAGTCCTTGTGGTTTCGAACTTCTTCCACTTATGGATGATGGAGGCCACTGTGCTCTTTGGGACCTTCAAAGCAGCAGAAATTTTTCTGTAACCTTCCCCAGATTTGTGCCTCGAGACAATCCTGTCTCAGAGGTCTACAGGTGATTCCTTTGACTTCATGCTTGGTTTGTGCTCTGACATGCGCTGTCAATTGTGGGACCTTATATAGACAGGTGTGTGCCTTTCCAAATCATGTCCAATCAACCAAATTTACCACAGCTGCAGAAACATCTCAAGGATGATCAGTGGAAACAGGATGCACCTGAGCTCAGTTTTGAGCTTTATTGTTGTCTGTCAAAGGAGTCAGAAAATGCCTAGTATTGGACTGGAGGTGGGTTGGGTTATAGGTGTGCCTGTTATTGGACAGGGAGATCGCGAAGACCAAACTTTGTAAGTTATTTATAAATGAAAGCACTCTGAAACAAGATGACGTTTTAATCAATTATAAGGTCCTTACTATCCTGGAAATGAGTGATTTCAGCTTTTAGAGCTCTTTTGGAGTTAAAATATTGGAAGAAACTTTAAAAAAAAATCCCATGCCTCTTCAACCGTTTTGCTATTTAACTCCATTCAGTTTACAGTTTCTACTTTCAGTCTCATACCATTAAAGTTAGCCTTCCTAACATTGTATACTTTTGTTTTGGGGCTTTGGACAGTAAAATTAACCTTGAATTTAACCATGCTATGATCACTACCATCCACTGGTTCTAAAACCTCTCATTTTCCAATCCTATCCTGGTTATTAGAGAAAACAAGATCAAGAAGGGCTTCTCCCCTGGTAGGAGTATTAAAGAACAATGCTGTACTAATTCCAGCATCTCAAGTTCATTTACAGAAGAGCCAGAGACTGTGTCCCACTGTATCCCAGGTAAATTAAAACCACCCATAACCCATCATTTTTGTTACTCATAACAGTCCTGCGATGGGCTGGCCCCCCGTCCTGGGTTGTTCCCTGCCTCGTGCCCATTGCTTCCAGGATAGGCTCCAGACCCCCCGCGACCCAGTAGGATAAGTGGATTGGAAAATGGATGGATGGATAACACTTTGTGGATGCAATATAATAATTAATAACTATTACAGACAAAAACAATTTGAAAATCCATTGTTCCCTGTAGTACACTGATTAAAGCACACTTCACTAGATATGCCTGTCTTGTCCCATTACACATTATACGGGTACATTCCAACATTCAAAAATTAATTAAAATTCGTACGTAAAGCAATCTGGGAAACAAAGGGGTGTGCAACAGTCGCCATGAGCACAAAATGCTAACCCTCCATGTCGATCATTACAGCTTGAAAGGACCTATTATATTAGCTATTCACACGATTTTGCTCAAATCACGAAATGGTTTGAAGCGCAAAAATAATCGGTGTGCATCGTTGTCTGTGTGCTGGACATCACAATTCTGTGATTAAAAACGCCCCACATTACTTCCGTTAAAACTGAATATCACATGTGAGGCTAACTTAACAACGGTTTGAGATTACCTCATTTTGCCACGCAAAGTCCGTACACAATTTTGAACCTTTTCGATTAGTTTAGACTTTATTCTTGAAAAATTGCAGGTTTTTTTAGTCGTAAATTTATGACTTTATTCTCGAATTATTATGAGTTTTTTTTTTTAGTAAATTACGACTTTATTCTCGAATTATTATTACTTTATTCTGGCGAATTACAACATTAATCTTGAAAGTTCCAACTTTATTCTCCAGGTTTTATGTTATTATTAATAGTGGCCTTAAAACTCCGTTGTAAGGTTTCATGTCGTTGATCATAAATAATAATAAAAAAAACAGTTCACGCAACAGGGCGCGAAAAAGCATTGCTGACCGCAAAGACTCAAGGGATTTTTCCAAAGAAACTCGTCCCTTTTTTGAAGTGAGGCTGCATTTTTGAGAAATTATTTATTATGGTACGTGTAACACTTAACTAAATCAGTAAATGGTTTGCATTTATTTGGCTTGGTTTTCACATGGAGTTCAAATAGATCTGCTAAGTGCAGCATTAAACGTTCTAAATGTACACAAAACGGAAAATTAAGCGTAGTTCTCAGTTTCTTACGTTGCATTAATAAATCCATTAAAACTCGGTGGGTTTTGTTTTTCACACTGCTACCAAATTAATGTTACCTAGTTGCCATAAAGGTTTAAATTAGTTTGCTATAACTGACCCGTTCAAGTTCCGATATATCCGGGATTGTCTTAATTCAAATCATTCGTAGCTTTTCTGAAAGCGGCATTTATTTATGTCCTTAACATAATTGATTTTGAATGATGGATGAAATAACTTGACGGTTGTAACAGTCACATATGCAGCACTGACCCTTCACAAAGCAAAAGCTTCCATGTCCAAAATAAGCGCGTTTTTCAAATACAAATTACGCTACGGCGATCTGTGCTGACTCATGTTGCTTGATATCATTTAGGTAGTTTTTCCCAAGAAAAGGTCTGATTATTTATATTGATGTATAATAAAACCCACTTTAGTCAACTGTCACGATCGCCGTAACACGGGTGATCGCTCGGGCAGGCGAGCGGGCGGAAAAGCAGGCAGGCAGGCAGGCAGGCAGGATCGGGGGAAAACGAGGGTTTAATCAGGAACGGGGAGCAGGAAACACCAGACATCGACTAACATGAATGACAGACAATGAACTCTGGCACGACATGGACTCAAATAGACAGAACTGGGCGAAAATAAGTGGACACAGCTGGGCACGATCGGGGAAGCACACGTAAATAATCAGGGGGGCGTGGCACACACGAGGATCGTAGGAGCTGGGCGTGAAACCAACTTTATGTTTAAAAGATTAAAACAATTGTGTGACATTGGATGTTCTTTGTTTCATTTACAGTTTTGGTAATGTGGGTGTGTAAGGCTTGCACAGAAAGCTTGCCAAGTAGGTCCAAACTTTACAGAGACAGAGGACATTACATTATTTAAATGCATTATTAAACAGTTATGCAGCATAATGAACTAATATGTTTCATTGTGCACAGTAAACCCCAACAGTTCTACCAACTCATAAACATTATGGGTATAGCAATCAAAACCTGTCTTTTAGTTAACCCAACAATAAACTTTTGCATGTTTATAGTAAGCCATACTGTATTCATTTTACCTGAATATATGTTTTTGAGTTAACATTTCTCACTACTATTTTTTATAAAGTATTTAACATGTGGCCCATGTCTGTTTTGTGACATGTGGGCCACATTTGTCTAATCACAAGTGGTCCACTTTCGGCATGTATCCATTTGCCGATGCCGGAACCGGGCCAGCAATGCCACACATTTGCCAGAAGTGGCCCACATCCGCATGGTATCTGGGTTTGGTGCTATTCCATCAGGGATATGTGCATTATATTAACAGCAGCCACAATTAAATAACACACAACTTCCATCCCTTATTCCAATACACCCTTCTGTTGGTAAGATTTGTTTCTCCTCCTATCCTTTTAAAACTAATAAATCTGTTAAATCTGTATTTCAAAATCATGTGGTCACAGTGCCGTACTGTACAGATTAGTAGATAATATTGAATGGAAGAAAGTTTTGCGTATTCCTGATTGTTATTTAATTGCAAATAAAGTAAATGAAGTGTCACTTAAGCTTATACATAAAATGTACCCAGTAAAATTTATTTTTCTAGATTTAAAAAAAAAAAAAACATTGATATAGATTGTACATTTTGCAACAATTATCCAGACTGTTGTTCGTTTATTTTGGAAATGTCCTTATATAATTTCTTTTGTACCTTACAAATTATAGTTCATTGTTGTGATTTTACATAAATTTGCACGTAATCTGAGAAAGTGGGAAACATACACTATAAATTAAACAGAATTTTTCCTTTTAAAAATGTGAAATACATGTAATTTTTCATTACTGGAGTTATGCGCAAAATGAAAGTTGATTTATTATTTTAGGGATAATTTCTGTAATTTTACAGAGTTTTGCAGGCAGCTTTTTAAAAAAAGAAATTACTGTTAAAAATGACAATTATTTTTTGTAATTTTTTTTTTTGTGTTGAAAAAACGACCCAAATATCTTTTTCTGTGTATAGGGGGTGGATGTAATGAATTAGAACTACTCACATTACTGAAATTAAGCAAGCATACAGTGTTTCAGATACTTGCATTTTAAGTATATTTTTAAGTTGTAACTTAACCTGTTTGAGTCATGTAAGCAATATGCTTCAAAGTTTAGTTAACTTCACTGTCATGAATAGTAATGTTATAAAACCATATATGGTACAACTGAATACTCAAATGAAATCTGGAAACCAGGGGCCGGTTGCACAAAACACCTTAAGTTTCCCCCTTAAGTATGACGCTTATGGTTTAATATCTCCTTAGCTAAGGGATTTATTTAAGGGTGTTCCAGAGAACCCCTCAAAAGGTTTCCTTAGTTAAGGAAAATCATTAAGGGATTTACAACATTGAAAGACGTTTTACAGCAATAAAATTGTCCCTTTTCCATGGAGACATGCTTGCACTTGCAACTGCTTGTGACACCTGTTATTGCCTCACAAAGTAAAAAAAAAAATTGGGGAAAAGAAGACAAGAAAACCAAATTGGTCAGAGGAAGAAAATATTATACTTTTTGAGGAATACAATAAAACAAAAAACATACTGAAAAGTACATTTGATCCACAAAAAACATAAAACAACAAATGTGGGAGGAAATTGCAATGAAAATTAATTCAAAAAGTCTATTGAAAAGGTGGGTGGGGCGTTATGGTGGTGCAGTGGTTGGCACTGTTGCCTCACACCCTTGGGACCCGGGTTCGAGTCTCCGCCTGGGTCACGTGTGCGGAGTTTGCCCCATGTCCCTGTATGTTCCTCCAGGTACTCTGGTTTCCCCCCACAGTTCAAAAACATGCTGAGGCTAACTGGAGTTGCTAAATTGCCCATAGGTGTGCATGTGTGAGTGAATGGTGTGTGAGTGTGCCCTGCGATCGGCTGGCCCCCCATCCTGCGTTGTTCCCTGCCTCGTGCCCATTGATTCCGGGATAGGCTCTGGACCCCCCGCGACCCAGTAGGATAAGCGGTTTGGAAAATGGATAGATAGTGAAAAGGTCCATCCAAGAGGTCCAAAAAAATACAAGTTATCTCTTCTGGCCAAAGAAGAGATCACTAATTACAGGAGAGATTGTGACAAAGCTGGCAGGATAACTCTTACCAGTTGACCTTCACTTACAACTTCAGATAGGTTAAATGACTAACATGACTTGAGGGAACTGTTAACATTAGTCTGTGTTGCTGACAGTGAAATGGATCTCTGTACATAAGTTGCTCATTTTCTTTAAACAAGTTGTTATTACACATTAAAGTATTTAAGGTATAGATATAATGTAGACTGTAAGGGTGGGTAACGTTATAGGCCATGGTTAGTTAGTGAGCTCGGCTGAACGTGAAACAGGCTTAACGTTCTATGACACTCACGTATAGACCGCAACCTAATGTGCTAGAAAATAAATAATTGATTATCAGAATTAATTCTATACAAAATGTGATTTTCAAGGTGGAGGTCCACCTCCAAACCCTCTGTTTCGAATGAGGCAGCGATGGTAGCGGACTTGAATGACGCAGCACACTGTTGACTTGTGGACAGGAAATACATCCCTTATTACAGCCTGGAAGGAGCCCATAGAATAAACCCGCAAAGCAAACATTAACTGCAACGCAGCCGGGGGAGCACAGCTTCAGTTTGTGGGGGGTTGATCCAACTGCAGACGGTCGGACAAATTTATAAAGCAAAGTCAATTGCTCATCATTAAGCGTATCTAAGGGGTTCTCCCGGTCACTCTTTTTGGGATGCGTTCATTTTTATTTGTTCTCATAACTTTGGCCATGTTGCAGTTAAGGTACGGTTAGAGGTACCTTATTTTTTTCCCTTAGTATGGTTGCTAAGGACTTTTGTGCAACCATTAAGGGATTCCTTAAGTATAAGAGCAAGACAAGGAGAAAAACTTAAATACTTAGAAAATTATAAGGAAACCTTAAGGAGGAGACTTAAGGGTGTTTTGTGCAACCGACTTTATTTTAAAGAGACCTTTATGGAAAATCTTAACTGAAAGTGTTTTGTGCAACCAGCCCCTGGCTTCTCATTCACATCTTTGTGCACTATAGTATGACATGCCTTGTTTCCATCTGATTTTTAGAACATTAAATAAGTCTGGGCCAGGACAATGTCACCTTTTCTATATAATGAGGTACCTGACCTGTACCGCGAAATTGATATTAGCCTGGCACAGAGAGGTTTAAGGTACTAAAATGGTCCCCCTACAGGCAGAATCGCATCATTGTATTGGGCTGTGAAGCATTTAAGATGGACCGGAAAATCCGGATAAGGAGCTGCGAATAAGGAGCCAACTTCAGCCTCGTGTTTATACTCCACCCCTGCAGCCGCCTGCAGATCTCGCTCCACATCATGTCAGCTGCAGACAGACCTAAGCCCAAGTCGAAGGCACCCCGCTTTTCTGAGTGTAAGCATCCAAGATGTAGTTCAGTGCGCAAACTGTTTAAGGCGTCGCTCCATCACCAAATATGATGTCAGCATCACAGAGACCATCTATGAATGAAGGACATTTAAAATATTTTGCGAGAAATTTAGCAGATAACCTTTAAAACACAAATGGACAATTCCTAGTTTAAAAAAATCTAAAATTTAATACCTCGTAATACCTTTTAATACTTTTTAATGGCCTTAATTTTTGCTTATGTGATTTACTACCTTTTAGCACCCTGGAATTCCATGGAAGATTGGAGTCCAGGTCATCTCAACTGGCATTAGAAGTTCTTCCAATTTGTATGTCAGAGTTCACTAGATGCCCATGGACAGTAAGTGAATGAGGTGAACTAAACTCCTCATGCAAATATCCAGAATGGTGTGTGCCTGTGAGAGCAGGTCTGGCTGCATCATTTTCACCTTCAGAATATTGTCTGGTCAATGTGCTCACGAGTTCCGTCTGCATTTTCTTCAGAGGGTTTTGAATAATGGACGATAGCAACACCTATTGTTTTAGGAGAAGACTTTTCTGGTTTTCTGCTTCTTTTCCTAGCCTGTTGAGAGAATCACAATATGTATTCTTCTGTTATGAAAAGCAACACTGATATCCTGAAAACAAGGTTTTAATGCATGCACTACTATAAAAAAGTGCTGAGTGCTTTGAGTCTTCAAATGTGAAACAGAAATGTGAAACAGTCTAAGTTTTATTCATATAAAATAAAGCAAAATAAATTATATAACATTCTTTAAAAGTTCTATTTTTGAAAAATAAAAATTACACATAATGAAAGTGAAAGTACGAAAATTAGACTAGAGAAGTGTAATTTACAGGAGAAAACAAAATATAGTGCAGTCGACGGTAGTAACTGCTGGTTTGGATATTTGAAAAAATAGCATTGTTGCAGATAGTGTATTATGACACATACTGTATTTTAGCAGCAAGACAGCAATAAATAGTAAATAAAGTGCAAACAATACTAGCAGCAGGACAGAGTATGTAGTATATAATAAATGGCATGAAATACAGTTCATGATGCACTTCTGATTCAGTCTAATGGCCTGAGGGAAAAAATTCTTTGCCATCCTGGCAGCGAAGGTTTGTGTGCTACGGAACCTTTTACCAGATGGAAGGAGAGAGAAGAGGGTGTGGGATGGGTGTGTGGGGTCATCGACAATGCCGGTGGCTTTGCAGATGCACCTCACGTCCGTCGACCAACCTGAGAGGAGGAGGAGGCAACGCAGGAGAACCCAGGGGACTGACTACATGGGGTTTCAGTATGGAAACATGGAATGTAGGATGGACTCGCCACACGGTCACCAGAAGACAAAGACGAACTGCCAAGGGACTTATCACCTCGATGATGGGAACTCATAGAGGAACCCATAGAGGAAGGTTACTAGTATCCAACCACACCTTCTGTCCCACATGGAGAGTGGGAGGCCGGCAGTTGGAGTATTTCTCCATGCGTTTAGGGACACATAGCAGGAAAGTCCTGGCCACATTCCAGGTCCGTTGACAATGACGAAGAAAGCGGTGGACAGACGGGACCAGGACCTCTTACTCCACTGTTGGAAATAAGGGAGGTTGATGACCAACACAACACTGAAATGGGGACATCCCCGCAGAGGATACAGGCAGATAATCATGGCCGTATTACATCCAAGAAAGGAAACCACTCCACTATTGGGGCAGCATGTGGAATGGGGCAGCGTGTGGCTCAGTGGGCTAAGCCTGCATCTTTGTAATCAGAGGGTCACGGGTTTGAACCCAGCCTCTGCGGCTCCTTGAGCAAGACTTATGGCATTATTTTAAAAAAGTTCAATTACCCATTATTTACAGCTCACGACACCAGTGATGTGTATGACTTATGTGCTGCATGTGAAGCAAAAAAATAAATACATTTCTTAAAGTAAAGAAGCAAGTATGGACCCACCTCCTAGTGTCCATCAGCTGGTAGGGGAGGGCATATGGTAACCGGTCCTGCCGGTTCCCGGGACCAGTGTAGTGTAGTGTACTGTGACAAAATCAAACTCAGGTTCGAACCCAGCCTCAGTACGTCTGCGGCTCCTTGAGCAAGACCCTTAACCCCCAGCTCTACGGGTGGCAGCCCTTCGCGGTCAACTTACTCCACAAAGAGCAAGTTGAGGGAGGCGTAAAGATAATTTCCCTACAGGGGATCAATAAAGTATCAATTAATTAATATTCAGGTGAGTGTGAGGCCATACAGTGTAGCATCTGGTCCAGCACGTCTGGTCCTGGTTGGCTCTCTCCATCTGTCTATTGGACTGTGGGTGGAATCCAAAGGACAGTGGCACCAATCAGCCTACAGAGTTCCCTCCAGAACTTGGAAACAAACTGTGGACCCCTGTCAAAGACAATGTCAGACGGTAGACCATGCAGCCTAAAGACGTGGTTCACTAATAACTGACCCGTCTCCTTAGCCGAAGGCAGCTTGGGAACAGGAACAAAATGCACAGCCTTAGAGTAGCTCTCCACTATTGTGAGTACCCCTGTGGGACGGGGGAAGGCCTGTCACAAAATCCTAGGATATATGAGACCAGGGGCATCAGGGAACAGCAAGAGGTTGCAATAGGCTTGCTGGAGCACGGGAGGGATTATTATTACATGTACACACCAGGCAGGCCGTGACATAACCATGGATGTCCTGCAGCATGGTAGGCCACCAGAAGCGCTGTCCAAGAAGTGCTCGGGTGCGATGCCCAATGGAGGCAGACTACGTGAACGGAAAATCTGTCCATAGCCTAAGTATTCAGGTATGTAGGTTTGGAGAAACTCTATACAATATCAGGTGAAGGGATTTAGCACTGAATAGGATTTAACATTTTATACAGAACAATGAATGCTCTGACAGGCAAAGTGTGCTGTATAACTGAATCCACTCTCTGTGTTTAGATGATCTCTGATGGGAATTGCCTCATTTTTAATGCTGAGGCAAAATGGCCAGGCTCTGTCCATGACTCCAGGATCTTTAAAGCATCCTCACTGGCACACAAGTTTGCAGAAGGCAAGAGAATATATCAACCACGTTCACTGAACATGTACATTTCATGGAAGATGAAGAGATGTAGTCATCTTACAATCCAAACAAATAGTTTTAAAACTTTTTTGGTACACATTGCTTTCATGTTGGGCGGGGGGGGGGGGGTATTTTTAACGGTAGGAATGTCATACACAGCATTTCCTTTTTCTACAGAGAAGTTTAATGGAGTCCTGCTTGGGGACAGGAGTTATGCCTGCCTGCCGTACCTTTTAACCCCTTACCCATAACCTCAAACTGAGGCAGAGAAGGCATTTAACAATGCCCACAATAGAACAAGGACACGAATCCTTTGGCCAGCTAAATTCATATACACCACATTTCTTGTAGACCAACTTTTCAGGCTGACATATTTCTCCCTGTAGATTTAGATGCAGGAAAGGCCTCAGAGTAAGGCCAGACTGTGCATGTAACATTGTGGTTGCCTGTGCAGTCCTACACAACATCGCAAATTTACGCCAAGAGAGACTGTCCACGCTGATGGCAGAGGAGCAGTGGGAGGACATTCCTGCTCCTGAAGAGGGAATACATGGAAGGAGTGTGAGGAACCTTTATAGAGAAACCTACTTCACATAGCCATTGGTAAAGGTCATGCCCCCACCTTCCTGATTTAAACAAACCCCACATAAGCTGAGAATTGAGATTCTTTATTCAGAAGATATTTGATTCAATTAGACATTGTTTGAAGCTGTGGAGGGAGGGAGAGAACAGAAAATCAAACTCAAACCATATAACTTTGCGCCTTTAGTATGTACTTACATCCTTCTCTAGATTATTGATCTGCAACTTTGTTTTCTTTATCAGAAGTCTTTTGTATTCTATGTCTAGCTTTTCCCTTTCAACAGATAAAATAGGAGCAGCCTCCTTTTATAAATAGCACGTATATCCTGTAACAAAAGATAATGGGTCACAAAGTTTAGCATTTTGTTAGTAATAAGTAGTTACTCAATTCGCTCCTTGCTGAAAGGGACCGTGGTCTGATTAAATCCTGCAGTAAAGTATATTGTTAATAAAAATTTTATTCTTCAGACTGCAAACACATCTAAAGCATTTCATATGTGGTCGTACCTCTGGCATGTCCGTGTCTGCTGACACTGTTTCTTCATCAATAGCCCTAGATGTACTAGATGTACCTAGATGCCATCAAACTGCAAAATGAGGAACCCTAAAGTTGTTGAAGAAACAGAAAATTGCATGGTACTATATCCTTTAATTAAAAGAACATTACATACTTAAATATGGGTCAAGAGTGATATGCACTGATGTGACTGTGGGATCAGCGAGAAATATTACATCCCCTCTCACTGCAGAGACAGGCATACCAACAGTTATCAGACATCAGTATTAAGGGATGGACACCTAGAGAGAAAGAAGTGGACAGTACCTTCTACATATTTCTCCCGGGCACCTGGGGGGATGATCTCTGACAATATCCCCCCTTCTATTCTTTCCACCTGAGGCCGTCCTCGATTGACGCTCAGTGCCAGCTGCTCTGCTAGTGTGAGTCCCTCAAGTGGAGGCCCCCCACCAGTAGCAGTGGCCTGGCTCTTTTTCTTCGTGGCTACAGTTACATTTATGAATTTTGTAAACTATTGTTCTCAAACTGACATGATATTTTTATATTTTGTTTTACTTGCTGCCAGGTTCTTCGTTCTCCACTGAGAGTGCTTCTGTTGAGATATAATAGTGAAGGATGGATATGCAAGTCAAGGGTTAGACAAGTGGGTCAGTGGAGCTCACACACACATCTAAGTCAGTAGAGCTGTAATTAACAACCTAAAGTCTTTGTAGTTATGGGGATTACACATAGGCTTAAATTGTATTTTCTAGACCACTGCCAAGTCACATAGATCAACAATCTAAGTTTATTACGAGCAGTTTATTTTTTATTGTTTTATTTTTTAATTATTTTTATTATTAATATTATTTTATTATTTTAAGTTTATTACGAACAGCCTCCATCACTCTCAGCACTGGAGCCCCCCAGGGGTGTGTTCTGAGCCCCCCGCTGTACTCTTTGTACACATATGACTGTGTGATCACTACCAGCTCCACCATCATCATTAAGTTTGCTGACGACACCGTCGTGGTGGGCCTGAGCCCTGATAACAATGAGACGGCCTACCTGAAGGAGATTAGGAATCTGGAGAACTGGTGCCAGAGGAACAACCTCCTTCTAAACGTCAGTAAGACAAAGGAGTTGATAGTGGACTTCAGCACTAAGCAGGAGAGGAACTACCAGACCCCCGTCATCAACGAGAGCCCAGTGGAGAGAGTGGACAGCTTCAAATACCTCGGTGTTCACATCACGCAGGACCTATCATGGTCCTGTCACATCAACACCGTGGTGAAAAAGGCCCAACAGCGTCTCTACCACCTCAGACGCTTGAGAGACTTCTGACTGCCCTCCAAGGTGCTCAGGAACTTTTACTCCTGCACCATATAGAGTATCCTGACGGGAAACATCTCAACCTGGTTCGGGAACAGCACCATGCAGGACAGACGAGCTCTACAGAGGGTTGTGCGATCAGCTGAGCGCACCATCCGCATCGAGCTCCCTGACCTGCACTCAGTCTACAGCAGGCGGTGCTGGACCAAGGCCAGGAAGATCGCGAAGGACCTCAGCCATCCCAACAATAAACTGTTCTCTCTGTTGAGGTCAGGAAAGCGATTCCGCTCCCTGAAGGCCAACACAGAGAGACTGAGGAGGAGCTTCTTCCCGCAGGCGATACGGTCTCTTAATCACACCACCACACAGTACTGACCCACACATATGGTTTTTACATACACTCTGGACATTCTGGACATTCGTTTACATGAGTGGCCACTGCACAACTACCCTTCGTGGTCATCAAATCACTCTATCACAAGTCACTTTAAATAAATCACTCTTAAGCATATTTGCACTGCACAAGACACTTTAAATATGTGGATTGCATAATCCTGGACATTACCATTCCTTTATTACCATTTATTCTAACTCCATTCCACGTAAATATATACCTACTCGTACAGCTGCTCTTATTGTTCTATATTTCTTCATATATTCTTCATATATTTTCTATATTGTGTGTTTTTGTTGTACAGTTATTTTATTTTTAACTTTAATTTTTATATTTTATTTTATTCTTTCCTAGTTAAATTTACCTTTTATTTTCCATCCATCCATTTTCCAAACCGCTTATCCTATTGGGTCGCGGGGGGTCCGGAGCCTATCCCGGAATCAATGGGCACGAGGCAGGGAACAACCCAGGATGGGGGGCCAGCCCATCGCAGGGCACACTCACACACCATTCACTCACACATGCACACCTATGGGCAATCCAGCAACTCCAATTAGCCTCAGCATGTTTTTGGACTGTGGGGGGAAACCGGAGTACCCGGAGGAAACCCCACGATGACACGGGGAGAACATGCAAACTCCACACACATGTGACCCAGGCGGAGACTCGAACCCAGGTCCCAGAGGTGTGAGGCGACAGTGCTAACCACTGCACCACCATGCCGCCCCACCTTTTATTTTAATTTTCATATTTATTTCCTATTCCTATTCATAGTCTTTTATTTTTATGTCAGGAGCAGTTATATAAGCATTTCACTGCATTTCGTACTGTGTATGACTACGTATGTGACAAATAAAATTTGAATTTATTAGTAACATGGAAAGATGAGATAGTTATTTGTGCAATTTCAATGCAATTTAAAGTACTTTATGGAGATCAAAGAATAAAGAATTACACAATAAAGTAAAACGAACATATAAAACCAAAAGAGAGAGGAGTCTGTTGGCCAGGAGGTTCAAACTAGGAACCTTCTTGTTGCGAGGCAACAGTGTTAATCACTGTATCACCGAATCACTAGTCACACATACTGGTAACATGTACATGACTTACGCATTTAGTCTGTCTGCAATATTCTGCCAAGCCATCACTCTGGCTTTATTGATAGCTACAGTATTGCCTTTTTTTGTTATAATATTTTTGTATTCTTCATATAGCTCCTTCAGAAGTATTTGTTCTGCTGCGAAAAAAAGCTGCTCTCGGTTTGCTCTTGTTCTGCGTCATTTTATCTACCACCTAAATATCTCGGGTACGTGCACTAAGTGAGACTATGCAAGTCTGTCTGAAGTAGCCTTGATTAGAAAAGTCTCGTTCTGCGTTAGTGGAATGACTTCAGGCTTAATTGGGAGATGGGGCTAGTTTGAGTCTCACTTTTTCAGTGGAGTCTGACCTTCTTTAGCTACTTTCATAGAATACCCTGAACTAGCTCTAATCTTCCTTCAGGAAATAAGCTTAGTTTATTCAGGAATAAGTGGTACAACACACTCTCAGAAATATTTTTAAAGGTTTTTATTATAAAACAAACTTTTTGGATCTGTTTCTCTTCTTCTCCATCAGCTCCTCCAAACTCGATTGTGAATCCCCGTGAGTCTGTTAATGTGAGACTTAAATGGGATTCACTAATAACAAGTATCGCATAGTAACCTGGGTTAGAAGGCTCGTCCAGCGAGCTGCATCACCAGGTAACGTAAACGATCAGTAGCGAAGCTCCTCTCACCGCCGACGAGGGAGAGTCTTGCGATATTTCAGGTGAGTTTGAGGTTTCAGAGCTTGTACCTGGAAATTAAGCTCTGTGATATGTGCATGTGTGATCCTACAAAAGAAAAGCTTAGTTAGAAGACAAAAATGAAAACAGAATGCATAGTATCTAAATTAGACCATAGAGTACACTACCTGATCACATGGCAAAGATGTAGTTACAGAGGTACAGGAGGGCGGTTGAATTTCATGTGACTCTGGTTATTTAAATTTCTGGGCTCAGGAGGAATTTAATAGTTCCAGAAGTGACCCGACAGCGCCAAAGTAGCCCTGTAAAAAAATAAAAACCATTATGCACATTATAAACAGTATACATTCATTTTGTGGTGCTCATAGCAAATAAATAACTGCTTTACGAGAAAAAAAATCATAAATAACGGAAATAAAAATCGCATCAACAAAATGGCTGATTCTTTAGCAGCTTATAGGAAAAGTTCATAAGCTAGCAGCCATTAACATTCATTAACATTCAAGACGTCAAGGGAGGCTTGAGGTTAAAATGACTCATACCTCATGTTGAAGAAACAGCGCTTTCATTTGTCCAGCAGACCAGTACTCCATTGAGTAGGCCAGGAGCTTCATGGACAGCATGTTACCTCTCAGGAATTCAGTCTTTATTGCAACAATGAAGTTACAATCAAGGCCGGACACGTAAAAGTGTGTCCAGTACTGTTTTACACCAATTTTTATACAAGTTCTTATCATTTAACAATATCTCGTCACTTAAGCATCATCATTCCTTCAGCCATTCACAATAATTGTTTTTTCCCTTAATCCACACCCCTAGGTGATAAATTTATCCATCATTTCTTTTACCGTTTGGTCTCTCGGCTGAACATAATGGTGGCGTGAGCAGCTCCACTTGGTTTTTTAAAAATGCTCAGCCGTGAACTTCTGGTGAACTCAGGCGAATCCCTTCCTTCAGTAGTAAACCTTGGCAGTTTCAGCCTTTTACACATTGTCTAACTAAAAGGTTGATAATATACATTGCGTTCCAAATTATTATGCAAAACATCCATCCATCTATCCATTTTCCAAACCGCTTATCCTATTGGGTCGCGGGGGGCCCGGAGCCTATCCCGGAAGCAATGGGCACCAGGCTGGGAACAACCAAGGATGGGGGGCCAGCCCATCGCAGGGCACACTCACACACCATTCACTCTCACATGCATTCCTACGGGCAAGTTAGCAAGTCCAATTAGCCTCAGCATGTTTTTGGACTGTGGGGGGAAACCGGAGTACCCGGAGGAAACCCCACGACGACATGGGGAGAACATGCAAACTCCGCACACATGTGACCCAGGTGGAGATTTGAACCCGGGTCCCAGAGGTGTGAGGCAACAGTGCTAACCACTGCACCACCATGCCGCCCCTATGCAAAACATGTTTTTCTTAAATTTTCCAAATTACCTATATGAATTGCAGTCATTGTAATTTCAGTCATCAACTATTAGAGTACAATTGAAAGGTTTTTGAACAAACTGCCCAACGATAACAGTATATTTTTTAAAAAATAAAACACTCAAAATGCACGTTCCAAATTATTATGCACAACAGAGTTTCCAAACTTTTCATTTTTATAAAGAACAAAAAATGGTCAGTTGTGAAATTATAAGCATTAGCAGGTTATTACAAACTGAAATCAAACAGTATTCAAGTCAAAACTTTATTATAGGTGATGTTGCATTTGCACATAGGACCCCTTGTTAGAAAGGAGCTTCTGAACTCTCCCATCCATTGAATTTGTCAGGTTTTGGATGGTATCTGCTTCAATTGGTTTGCATGAGGACAGAATAGCCTTCCAGAGCTGTTGCTTAGATGTGAACTGCCTCCCACCATCATAGACCCTCCTTTTGATGATGCTCCAGAGGTTCACAATAGGGTTGAGGTCAGGGGAGGATGAGGGCCACGCCATAAGTTTGTCCCCTTTTATGCCCATAGCAGCCAGAGATGCAGATGTGTTCTTTGCAGCATGAGACGGTGCATTATCATGCATGAAAATGATCTTGCTGCGGAATGCACGGTTCTTCTTTTTGAACCATGGCAGGAACTGCGCTTTGAGAAACTCCACATACTTTATGGATGTCATTTTTACCCCGTCAGGGATCCTAAAGGGGCCGACAATCTCTCTCCCCATGATTCCAGCCCAAAACATTACTCCACCTCCTCCTTGTTGGCGCCGTAGCCTTGTTTGCATGGGGTGGCCATCAACCAGCCATCCACCACTCCATCCATCTGGGCCATCGAGGGTTGCATGGCACTCATCGGTGAACAAAACAGTTTTGAAGTCAGTCTTCATGTATTGTTTGGCCCACTGAAGCCGTTTCTGCTTGTGTGCAGTGGATAGGGGAGGTAGAAAGGATGGCTTACGCACACAGCTGCAAACCTCTGGAGGACCCTGCATCTTGTTGTTCGGGGCACGTTGGAGGCACCAGCAGCTTCAAAAACTTGTCTGCTGCTAAGACAAGGCATTTTTGCAGCTGCTCTTTTCCCTTATCAGCACACACACGTGTGTGCTCTGAATCAGCTACATACTTCTTGATTGTGCGATGATCGCGATGAAATGTCTTGGCAATGTTGATTGTTGTCATGCCTTGACCTAAACACTCAACAATTTGTTGCTTCTCAGCAGCCGACAGGTCCTTTTTCTTTCCCATTTTGGTTGAAAATGTAGGCTGCTTAATAATGTGGGACAGCCTTCTTAAGTAGTGTTGCCTTTAATTGGACACACCTGCCAAACTAATTAGCACAGGTGTCTGCAACTGCTTTCAGTGATATAAAGAGCTCCGACACATATCACCATCCATGAGTTCAACTGACAAACAAAAAAAATCTTACCTTATCACTCCTAAACACTTTTTGCATAATAATTTGGAACGCAGTGTATTTGTCCTTTAACATAGTGTTAAAATATACGTTAATAAAAGTGAATATTCATAGGTTCAGGACTAACATAAAGTAGCTAACAGAAACAAAAGGTGCAATACATACTCAGTTGATTACATTGTGTTGATTACATTATAATGTTTACATTGTAATGATTACACCATGGATATTTGGCATACTTTTTAATAATATCATAATACTTGTATTCTACGTTATATAGTGCTAAATAATATTCCATATATTTCCCCCCTTTGGGACTCCAAGGAGTCCCACACATAATCCTGTCCATCCAGCCTAGGGAAATTCCACTCCCAGTCCGCCACAGGCACGGCCCCCCTTCGGGGTCCATGGCAGGCATGGCTCACAAACTACTAACACTGAGAATCAACCAACAGCAGCACAGGGGGTACATCAGGAAGGGAGGGGAGGATCGCCATACAATGACCTCCCCTGGATATATTGCATATACAGCAGGACTACAAAATCTATTACAAACCCAATACAAAAACAGATATATGTAATACAAAGATAAGTAAAAGGTTAACTAATAACATTGCAGACAATTATAACGGACAGTCTGTCCTAATCAGAAAAAAATCCCAGATGTCGTGGGAGGCAGGCATGCTGCAGGTCTCCTGCTCGGAGTATTCACACACGGAACGGCCGAACTTCAGCTATGGACAGGACTGCATCCAAGGTGTCTATGTCGCCATCCGTTTCCGTGTTGGTCCAGGAGGATGCCGCTCCAAACGGTCCTCCCACCACTCTAGACATTGCAGCTATAGTCACCTGCCGGGACAGTGCTCTCCCCACTAGGGAGCGAACAAGAGGAACTACACAACAAAAGATTAGTAGCAGAGCAAAAATGAGCACAGCACCCACACAGAGTGCTTTCATAAGGGCTTGCTGCCAATTTCCCCACATATCATACCACCAGTCAAACAACCCGTCATGTTGTCCTGCATTACTTGCCATCTCATCCTGTAACCCCTGCAACTTTCTCATAGCCTCAGTAAAGGAACCATCCGGGGCTGTATTATTAGGAATAAACGTACAGCACTGATCCCCAAACAGCACACACACTCCCCCTTTTTCTGCCAGGAGCCAATCCAGGGCCATCCTGTTCTGACAGGTCATCAGACTGGTGGCCTGAAGCTGCTCCCCCAGAGATGCGAGTGCCTCCTGAGTATAGTTGGTAAACCTCTGCTGATTATAGTACAAATAATTTATCCATTCCACATTTTTGTTAGGAGTAGGCCAAATAAATATTCATTCGAAATCAGCAGCTATCTCACTTCTCGCCTTATATTTCTCTGGAATGCCCCTCGGCTGGCCAATCGCATCTATATACTGTATACATTGGATCCTTCTGTGATGCCCGGCCCGTCCGCTCCTCGTGTGTGTTATGCCCCCCTGCTTACCCACGTGTTCGTTCCCGATTGTACCCAGCTGTGTCTAGTTATTTTGATTAAGTCCTGTGTATTTAAGTCCTGGTCTGACCTGTTCCCATTGTCTGTCATTGATGTTAGTTGGCGTCTGATGTTTCCTGCTCCCCGTAGTATTATTAAATCCCCGTTTTCCCCGTACCTTGCCTGTCTTGCCTGCTTCCTTGCCTGCCTGCCTGTCCGTGAGCCTTACCTGCACACACGTCGGTGACAGAATGACAGAACTAACCAAAGAGGCTGAGCGGCAGACCACGAACGATCGGCTCGGTCTGCTGCATGAGACCCACTATTGGCTTAGCCAGCCCGACGTGATGGAGGACCCCGTCGCGATGGACCTAGCCACCTATAGCTGCGACCTCCTGCTGACTATGGGGACGGGAAATGCCTGGAGGAAGTGCGTTCCCACCTCTACCAGCTCGTCCAAAGACTGACGGTAAAGAGGTTGGGATTGGACGCACCCAGCATTGCGGAGGTGGCTCCCCCGCCTTCTGTTCTAGCGGAGAGGGAGCAACCCTCCGCGAACGCCGTGACGTCCAGGAGGAAGAAGAAAAGGAAGCCAGCGACCGCCCCCATGATCGCTCTGGGAGCATGTACGCTCCTCCCCGCTTCTCTTCCGACCAGGGAACGAGAGGACTCCCTGGTCGACCTGGAAGTCACCATCGCAGCTCAGCTCCTCGCCGCCACGGAGCTACCGCCTCCCTTGGAGCGGTATAACTTCCGGCCTGAGCGGCTGGCCAATAAGGGGGCCGGTCCTGTACGAGACGCGATTCCGTGAGTGCCCCGACGTCTTAAAGGGGCCGTACCCATGCTGCCCTCACGGGACCTGCCGGTCCCGCCGCCTGCACCACCCGAGCAGCTGCCTCTACTGCCTCCAGGGCAGCCCGGGCAGCCGCCTTCGCTGCCCCCTGTGCAACCGGAACAGCCGCCTGCACAGCCGCCTGCGCAGCCTCCTACGCAGCCTCCTGCGCAACCGGAGCAGCCGCCTCCGCTGTCCACTGAGCAGACAGCTCAACTCCCTCAGCCTGCAGCGGATCCTGCAGCGCCCCCTCCGCCTGCAGCAGCTTCCGAGGCGCCCCCTCCGCCTGCAGCAGCTCCAGCGGCGCCCCCTCCACCTGCAACAGCTCCAGCGCCCACGCCCGAGGCACTCCCCCAGCCTGCAGCTACAGCGCCCACGCCCGAGGTGCTCCCTCAGCCTGCAGCTCCGGTCCCTGGCCCCGTTCCTAATCCCCTTTCCTTTGTGACTCCAGCTCCCGATCCCCCTCCAATCCCTTCGGCCCTAGTTCCCGAGGTGGTCCCTGAGGACTCCACCGAAGCTCCTCCCTCTTCGGAGGTGGAGGAGCTTGAGTGGGACCCCTCGGGGACCCTGCTGGTGACTCTGGTGCCCTCACCCCGGCGAGCCCGGCCTCGGCCGCGAGGCTTCCTGTCCGTGTCCCATAAGGGGAGGGGACACAGACGCCGGGCTAGGATCCCTCCCGCCCTGCCCCCTGGCTCGCCGTCCGTTGCCTGCGCTGGGGCTCGGGGGGCGCCTGCGGGTCCTGGCCCTCTGGGTCGGACGTCGCCTGTGGGTCCCCCTCCGCGGCCTCGTCGCCCAGCCTCGCTCCCCCCTCCGGTGCTTTGCATACATTGTTCTTAATGCACACCTCACATTCTGACAACCTTGCATCCACCATTGCTTGCATCTGAGGTGCCCAGAAACCTTGTCGTGTAATTTTCCCTAACACCTCCCCCCTTGCGCAATGGTCAAGACCATGCGCATCCGTTATCAAAATGTTCACCAGAGACAGAGGTGCAGCCAAAAGTCCCTCATGGTTGCAATACAGACCATTAGCATCCTTAGAGGCCCCCCTTTTTAGCCACACAGAGGCCTCATAGGGGCCCGCACACTCCTGCAGGGCCACCAGATCAGAAACAGTAAGGTCCGGCTCTACAGTCACCATAGGCAAAAGATGAGCAGTCCTGACCTGGGCAGCTGCCCTGGCTGCCACACCAGCGGCCGCATTTCCTTGAATAACAAAATCACGACCTCTGCGGTGGGCCTGACACTTAACAATAGCCAAACACTTAGGATGCATCATTGTGTGTAGCAACTCCAAAATCTGATTATAATGCTGAATGGGGGAGCCATCACTTTTGCGAAACCCCCTTTGCTTCCAGACTGCTCCAAACAGATGGCATACACCGTGTGCGTATGCAGAGTCTGTGTAGATTGTAACCGTCTTATGTTGTCCTCGCCGGCACGCCTCAGCCAAAGCCCCTAGCTCCGCCAATTGAGTGGAACATGGCTGTGCCGCTGGCCCTGAAACGAGAGTGTAAAAATCATCACCCTGTGCCTGAACTACAGCAAACCCAGCCTTCAAGGCGTCCCCATCTCTCCAACATGAGCTGTCCACAAACAACACCATCTCGCTATTTTCAATGGGAGAACTCTCCAAGTCTGGTCTCAGTTTAGTGTAAACCAAAGACTCTGCCACACACTCATGTGGCTGCCCCTCATCCTCCAGGGGAATGCTGTCTGCAGGGTTTACTGTAGTGCAGCGCTTTATTGTTATATTCGGGTAAGAGAGAAATGCAAAGTACGCTAGCTGCCTTGCTGGGGTCAACACAAATTTGCCTTTGTCATTAAGGTCCACCACCTTATGTGAAGTATAAATTGTCACTGGATAACCCATTGTGATGGCAGTGGCCTTTTCATAGCCTAAATAGGCAGCCACCACTCCCTGGAAACAGGGTGGGTATCCCTGAGCCACATTGTCCAGCTTCATGCTGTAGTATGCCAATGGCTGCTTCCGTCTGCCAGGACACAAGTCCTGAGTCAGCAGGGCTGTCCCAAAGCTGTCCTTCCTGTTCCCGACATACAGATAAAATGGCTTGCTGTAGTCTGGGAGGCCCAGAGCAGGTGCATTCTGTAGCTCCTGCTTGATAGATTCAAATGATACTGAGGCCTCATTTGTCCAAATTAAGGAGGCCTTCAAATTAGTGTGGCCCTCCTCTTATCAGTGCCCACAATGGTGCCACCTTCACAGCATAGTCCTCAATCCAGTCCATGCTGAATCCTGTCATCCCTAAAAAAGTCAGCATCTGTGACACAGTCATAGGCTACAGAGCCTTAGTGATCCCCTTTAGCTGTTCTGCTGCTATAGCTTTCCTCACGCCCCAAGTACGTAACTTGCTCTTGGCAGTACTGCAATTTGGCCTTGGACACCTTATGCCCCCCTTTCGCCAAGACCTTCAGCAACTGCACTGAGTCTTGGTGGCAGTCTGCCAGCGTTTCAGCACACAACAATAGATCATCCACATACTGTATCACTGTACTTTTTAAATTCAGTCCATCTAAGTCTGCCTTAAGCACCTGATTAAAAACATGCAGCGAATGCTTAAATCCCCGTGGCATCCTCGTGTAGGTATACTGCTGACCCCTGTAGGTGAAAGCGAACAGAAACTGTGACTGTTCTGCAAGGGGCACACTGAAAAACACTGAACACAAATCCACAACTGTAAACCATTTTGCATTGGGGGGCACATTTGTCAACAGTGTGTGTGGATTGGGAACTTCTGCTGTCTGATCCTCCACTACCTCATTTACTGCACGCAAATCATGTACCAGCCTCCACTTTTCACCTCCTGCTTTGGCACAGGCAAGAGGGGGGTGTTGCAGCAGCTAATGGTAGGCAACAACACCCCTGAATCCAGTAATCCCTTTATTGTTTCCCTTATACCTTCCTCGGCCTCAGGTTTCAAGGGGTACTGGTTTTTCCAGGGTGGTGTGCACCCTGGTTTAAGATAAATTTCCACTGGGCTAGCTGAATTTACTAGGCTACATCTGTATCATGAGCAGTCCACACCTGCTCAGGCACTTCTCTTTCCATTTCCTGCCAGCATTCCTCTGTACTTTCTTTTGCATCACACTGTACTCCTATCATGCTCCACAGCCACGAATCTCTGTTGTCTAACTTCAAATCACCTACAACCTTTGCACTCCCCTGAATCCTCAACATCTTTTCTCCTGCCGCTGCCTGCACGCCTTCATGCACCGTCGGCACCCAAACCACCTGCTTTGCTTGCCGCATCATAGATCCAGATCCAGCATGGACTGATTAAAAGCCACCGCTATGTGGGGCTCCGTGACTGGTATGTTGTACCATTCTCCCACTATTCCCGTTTTCAGTATCGGGATGGCTACTCCCTCAGGGCCTAATATTATCCCGTCTGTTATCATGCACATCCTTTCTTTCTCCCGGCCAGGCAGAGACTCTATCAGCTGATCCTACTCACCCTTTACTTCAGGATCACAGACTTTTCTCCATCGCAATAAACAAATATGTTTTTCCTGTGTCCAATTTAACCTATTGCTATATTGTTCCTATATAAATGGGCCCCACTGTTCTAAAATTTCCCAAATTTTTCCAGTAATATCGTCAATCCCATATAAACTACACTGCCCTCTATGGAACAACAAATTTCGTCGCATAAGGCTGTACTGTCCACTGAGCACTTCTACACCCCCCTCTGTACATTTTATTTCTATCTGCAGCTGACACAAAGCATCTCTGCCTAACAAATTCACTGGGGTGTGCTCTGATATTAGTATGGGCATATTTACATTTTTGTCGCCTATCTTAATCTCCACTGGAGCAGATTTAGGAATAGGCTGCACTTGTCCCGAGAATCCTATGGTCCTAACCTTCTCAGCGGACTGGGGGATATGACTGGCATCTTTTAGTCCTACACAAGTGTAGGTGGCTCCAGTGTCTATCATCATTGGTATTACTTTGCCATTTATTTGAACCTGCAGCATCGGCTCAGCCTCAGACCCCTTACTCAACATTGGCATCTGAGGATTCTCCCTTTAGGATTCTCTGGGCACCCCTAGAATAAACGTCCCTGGGCCCACGGGTTGATCGGACCCCGTGGTCTGTTATTCTGCAACTGCAGATTGCCACCCCTGCCTCTATTTGGCATTGGACCTACAGAGCCTCCTGGATTAACCGGGCCCATAGGGCGTCTCGGGCTCACCCCCTGAAAGGGTAGAATTGGGCGGACTCTGGAGGTGTGTCCGGGCTGGTTACAGTTCCAGCACACTAGCTGAAGTGGCCTGTTCCCCAGTGTTCCCATAGACTGGGATCATCTAATTTGTGGGAAATCGGGTGCTCTCTGGTCACCCCCCCCCCCCACCTATCATATCTATTCGCTCTATTCCAATCAGGGAGAGAAGGCCAATTAGTGTTCTGAGGGACCCCAGCGACAGGAGACTGCTGGCTGTCCACAGGCTGCCCCCGGGGGCTGGGGTCCGGAGAAACCACTGGTGCCTGGACTTTTTTTCTTTTTAGCGGTCAGCTCCTCCAGCTGCATCTGATTCAGTTTCTTTGTCAGTTCCCTCTCACGCTCTTTAGCAGAGTCCTCCTCCTCTCTGCACAAGTCAATAGCATGAATCAGCTGCTCACGGTACTGCTGCTCAGGCATAGTAATAAGTCCCACAACTTGCCTTAGCCTGCTTCTCACTGGCTTAGGGAGCGCGTCCTGCAGTGCCCTCCGGTACAGACCTCTGAATGCCGGATTCTGCAGGTCCTGCTCTGTCTCAGTGCGCCACCGCTTTTCTTGAGCTTGCAGATAGGCAGCAGGGCTCTCCCCCTCCTTTATGGGCTCCACCTTCATTTCAACCACACTCAGCCGTGGAGGAAACATCGCAGCTGGTGCCAGAAGTTAGCGCGGTAACCATCAAAGGGACATGCATCATTCACAGGAGTCCCTGTCGCCACTGCCAGGCCACTGCTTCGCAGCAGTCTCTCCATTGCATCCACCCCCAAAGCGCGAGCCATAACTGCCTTTATGTCCCCTATCGCCAGGAGCCGACCCATAGTTACCTCCTCTAATGCTTTTATCTACTTTACGGCCCCTTCTGCCAGAACTGGGAGTCTGAGAAGCAGGCCCTCCAGATCCTGTCCTGCCCACGGCACATACTGTGTCTGTGCTCCTTTCACCATTAACGGAAGCATCGGAGTACCTGGTGTACCTTGGGGGGGGGCCTTACAGCCCTCCTGCTTCTCACTACTCTATCCTCTACTCCTTCCTCACTCTCCGTTTCTATCTCCTTCTCCTGAAACTGACTCCATCCTTTAAATGGAGGGTTAGGGGTGTCCAGCAGGTGCACCAGCCCTTCTGCATCACTACCACTACTTACTCCATACCCCACCTTTTTAGCACTTCCTTTTTTCTCAGACCCACATACCTGGCCTTCTGTTATTAGCTCACTTCCTCGCAGTCCTTCTTCCACGGCCTGCCGCAGCAATGCACTCACTTCCCTGTATCCATCTAGACAACTTGCCGTTCCTTTCTGCTCCCTTCCTTCATCCTTCTGTGTCACCTCACCTTTGAATTCTACCTTCCCATCTATTACTGGAAACTGACTCTTGTATGAAGGAGGTGGGGCTTCCACTAACGGGTACTGCCTTTGATAAGACGGTGGCCATATTCCTTCCTGCCTCATCTCTTCTTTCTCGCTTAGTGCCTTTCTCATTGCTTTCTGGTCCCTTCTCCAGGTTTCTCCCTTTACTTTAAACAACCTCAAAACCTCCAGTTCCTTATGCCTTTTCTTTTTACGCCTTTCTGTGCTCTTATTAGCCTTATGATACTTTATCAGAGTCTCCATCTCCTCACTGCTACATCCCATGTGCCCCCTTTAGGCCACTTAGTTACCAGAGCCTTTGTTCTATTCTCACACTTTTTAGACATCTTTTCTATCTTTGTTTTAAGCAGGGGGTGCTCCCTCCCCAACTGCTGTACTGGTGTGTCTGCTGCCTTTACTGGGCCCTTCGTTTTACTGCTTTCCTCCACTCTACTGTCACGTAGGCTGTTTTCCTGTCTGATATAAAAATTAACAAATTTCCTCACAGCCAACCCGTGTTCTATTGTTTTCCTTTCTTTTCCTTAATAAGAATTTTCTCACTGACTGAACCTACTTCACCTTAAAGTGTCACTGACTCTAAATTATTTTCTACTTACTCTTAATGTTGCACCCAATTATCTATGAGCACACATATACCAAAGCCTCCCTTCTCTCTTTTTTTCAGCCTGATTTTACGTTTGTCTGTTCACCGTGCACACGAGCCTCCTCACGCTTTCTCTGTTAAACTCCCTAATTCCATGGGAAGTCATAAAACCTCTTGTCTATGACCTGTTGTTCTCTCACAAAGATGTGCTTTAATACCCTTTATCTCTAAACTTAGTCTCTATAGTCCGTAGAATCTTCTAATCACATTTTATTCAAAAACTTTACTTTGAGATTTGTCAAAATTCGAAACTCACCTACCTGCACTTCCACTACTATAAATGATTTTTTATAAAAATGCACAAATGCTCAATCCAGTCCCCTGCTAGATTGATCCCTTTTTAATTTTAGTCTCCTAAGCGGTTTTACCTCTGGGGTACTTATTTCTTCTTTATGCACCTTATCACTCAACTTATCCGTCAAAAATATATGTGCTTTTTCTCTGATTTAACCCAAAATTGCATATATGACCATTTTCCCCACTTCTGCATAACAAAACCAGTCTGATCCAGCAGACCTTTAAAATCCACACAACTTCTAATACTTAGGCTCTTTCTGGCCTTATTACTTTACCAATATTTTATTTGCAACACAATATAACCTTTGCTTAAAACAATTCCTTAGCAACTTAGCAATATCTTTGCATCACGACATAACAGCATTCTTCCCCCACAACTTGAAACACACGGGCCCCTCCCTTAGGGCAACCCAACCTTTACTTTATCAGAACAAGAAGACCCCCTTCTCTTAGGGCGATGTCTCCGACTCACACTAATCCAAGAACCTGCAGCACAAACACTGGCCCTCTCTCAGGGCAATACCTTTAAATCACTATTAAACCTTCAAGGCTTCTACGCCTCGCAACAGTATATCAAGCCCTCAGGGTCAACTTTCCCCTTCTTCAAGGCTTGTCTCTGAGGGAATATCCACACGTGACCCTTCCTTTAGGGATTTCTCTCACATCACACACACACTGGGCCCACTGGACACTGCACAAACAGCTCTCTTATCTTTAGTTCTTTTAATCGGCGAGTACCCTTACCGGGATGCCCTGCCTGGCGGCGTATGTCCCCGAGACACCCCCGTCTCCGTCTCCCTATTCTATTTCCCTATTCTACTAAACAATAATAAAAACCTTTCGTTACCTATGTTTAGGGCGCGCCGCTTAAATGCAGACGGGTGTCTCCCTGTTCTCCGCCAGGTGGTCGCCTCCCCAGGTCTCTTCTCCGATCCTGTTCGTGACGCCAATTTATGTCGTGGTTTTTTTCTCCTTCCCCGCCAAATCAGAAGTCAGAGGTCCGTTTGTGCAGTATCCAGAATTCAGTCTTTATTACAACAATGAAGTTACAACCAAGGCTGGGCACGTAAAAGTGTGTCCAGTACTGTTTTATACAAGTTCTTATCATTTAACAATATCTCGTCACTTAAGCATCATCATTCCTTCAGCCATTCACAATAATTGTTTTCCCTTAATCCACACCTAGGTGATAAGTTTGTCCATCATTTCTTTTACCGTTTGGTCTCTCGGCTGGACATAATGGTGGCGCGAGCAGCTCCACTTCGTTTTTTTTTAAATGCTCAGCCGTGAACTTCTGGTGAACTCAGGCGAATCCCTGAGTAGAAAACCTAGGCAGTTTCAGCCTTTTACACATTGTCTAACTAAAAGGTTGATAATATATTTGTCCTTTAACATAGTAATAAAATATACGTCAATAAAAGTGAATATTCATAGATTCAGGACTAACATAAAGTAGCTAACAGAAACTCAGACTAACAAAAGGTGCAAATAGATACTCAGTTGATTACATTATGTTGATTACATTACAGTATGTTTACATTGTAATGATTACATCATGGATATTTGGCATACTTTTTAATAATATCATAATACTTGTATTCTACGTTATATAGTGCTAAATAATATTCCATAATTCCAGCAAGGAAAAATCTAGACAGTAATATAATGAACAGAGAATTTGGAGAAGCTAGGACGTATGCAAGCGGTGCGTTTAGTCAGCGCTGACTAAAATATCCTGTTTAACTTCTGCCTTTGTGAAACGCTGTGTGGCAAGTGCATGTCACACTGACTATTCTGACAATAAAGAAGCCAGCTTCAGCTTGGTAATTAACCATCTGGTTTCTTCGACTTTCACTCAGGAGCAAAAGCAGTCTTTAAACTGGAAATAATCTGACATTCACTGCGAGAATTATCGACATCGACTGATATGATTTTAATTTTTTTATCATGATAACAGGAAGATACAGTCAAAATTAAACATCCTCTTTTTCTTAAGTGATGAACACTCATAGATTTGGAGGGGGGGCGGAGGGACACATCCCCTCCATTGTTGAGATGCGGAATCGTTCTCCTCAATAATATCACATAAACTATAATGTATAGTTGACAAAAACACTAATGATTAATGTTTCTCATCACATAATTTAACGTTTTTTTTCCTGACAGTTTTTACCTAGAGAACCCCTACCCTCCATTAAAATGGTTTAGTCTAAACTCCCATTCCGGCTGACGCTCACTTCCACACCTGTGAGCAAATGGACAAGGGAGCGGCCTGCGATCGGCAGAATGTGGCTTTAACGCGAACATACTGTAATACATTGAAGACCTATGGCAACCAACAGTTAATCAATAAAAGACCGTGTGAAATTGAATTTAATCGTCTCACGCCGGTCAATTTTTCTAAACATTATTTGTTATTTTGGCAGATTGCAACTAGCTTTGTTAGCTAATAACACATTATTCATTACTTTACAATACGCAAAATTTCGTAATACTTCATGTTTGTATAATGTTATTTTGTTCCTAGGACTTGAACACACGAGGAACGACGCAGTAAGAGTAAAGTACATTACAGAGATGTAGGTTGAAACTCTTGATTATATATTTTCTGTAATACAAAATAACAGCTGTAGTAGATGATGGAATGTTATATTAAGAATCAGCCCAGACTGTAGGGGGCAACATTAATATATTGAGCAAAGGTAAACACGGGTGAGTGAATCTATGGCTGTTAAAAAGTGTATTCATTAGGTGACAACGTGTTCTCGAGATAAAGTTGGATATACCTCCATAGTCTGGGGTCCACCTTATTCTTGAATGAAAGAATATTACAACACCACACGTTGGTTATGTGTTTATATGTTGGCTTTTATAACTTATATTTAAGCCAGATTAAAACGATGAACATGTTAGTACGTTAATTAATGGTTCACCCGTGCGCGAATTGCGTAGAGGGATTTTTGATGCACACATTGATAATTAAATGTTCTATAGAAGAATATTCCGTTTTCTTTGTAACCAAGTCCATGTTAACTTTAAGATCTCTCAGACAATGTTAAATGCTAAGGCGCCAAAGAACAAATATTTTGCACAAGTACAGAGTATTTTGCACTGAAATATTAAACGCTGGATAAGAAATATAAGGAAATCATGGGTGTATACACCGCACAATGTATTGGTGGTTGCCAGTCAATTTAGGGAAATTGTGGAAAGATTACAATTAAGTAGATAACAAGAAGTGATTAAAATTTCTAAGCAGTGGCAAAAATCCATTCCCAACGGACGGTATATAGGCTAAGATATATAACTGCAGCTTCACTAACAGGGCCAGATTTAGCCAGCCCCAGTAGGGGGTGCATGTAAAATATTGGGGGGGGCGAGTGTGAGCTTCTCTAATCATCTATGCAAAGAAAACTATACTAACTATGCTGTCGTCATATCAGTCCCCCTATCCATATCTCTATCTTCTCATTTGATTTGCCTTACAGGTTTTATGTTTGATGCTCTACCCTCTGCATTTACCCAGGCTTGGGACTGGCACAAAAAGGGTGCAATCATTGCACCCTTTTGAGGCTACATTTGTGTTTTCTTTCTTTTTTTTTTTTTTTTTTTACATTTATTTTTTGGATTTTTTTTTTTTTTTTTTACTTTTTAAATGTGTCTGTCTGTCTGCTTTTGTCTGATTGTCTGTCTGTCTATCTATCTCTCCTTTCATTTTTTTGTCTTTTATTTAATTTATATATTTTTTATTTCTTTATTTTCTTGTGTATTTTTTGTCGTTTTTATTTCTTAGTTCTGTACACAGCATGGCTTAACAATCATTAAAGCATCAGTCGTCTGCTTTTCTGTGCAAAAAGACTAACAAATGCATCCATATCTAGGCCTGTGGTTATGGCCTTCTCGTGAGCCAGAATAACTAAATTTCTTTTTCTTTCATGTAGCATAGTGCGGCGGAAGGGAGTAAGAACACGAGACAAAGTGGAGAAAGAGCTCTCGCATGATGCAGATGATATTCCAATCACAAGGGCGGTCACATACATGCGATGGAGCTGAGGAAAGGCATTCTTATAACCGTGTAGATATTTGCAAACGGTAGAGAGGTCTACAAACTACATTGCCATAATCATCAGTCTTTTTAAATTCTTTTTCCAACATTATTTTTGCTACAAGAATCTCATTGGAAAGTTTGTCACTGTCACTTCCCGCCATTTTTTGCAGAGGACTTAACATGGCAACATCCAGAAAAGAGGGAGATTGAGGTTGAAGGCAATTAACTGCTTTCATGAGATCAAGATTACTTTTGGAGAATCTTGTCTCCATCTCTACAATGGCTATGTCCAAAATGTTGAGAAGAGCTCTCTTCAGAGCCTGGCAAGGAGTCATGGAGTCGTCTGCATGGCCTACAGTGGACATAGTGACACTATCTGTGAGCAGTGAGCTCATTGTTCTCTTTCTTTTAGCACCTGGTGCAGGCATGCTGGTTAATGCCTCGCTCTCCTCATCTCTCATCTGCTTCAAAGCCCGTAGAGATGCACTGACTACTTCTGAAGCACAGCACAGGTCAACAGAATGAGCCTGCAGCATAACATTTGCAGACGTCAACGAACCCAGAACTTTTAGGAGAAATTTTCCTATTTCAAAGAAATTATGCCTCCTTAACATTATCAATAACCCTGATGCTTCTGTACAGATATCAATAGCAGCGGCTCTGTCCTCTGTAACTTCTGACAGGATACTCATAATAGCATCCTGATTCTCCACAAGGCACTTGGTCACATCATGATGGCTTGTCCACCTGATCTCCAACAGTCGTTTAAGGGAGGGAACATTATAGTTCTGTGACACATAATGACGGTGAAAAAATGAGTGCAGTGATCCTGATAGATCAAAAAAGGTTTTTGCACATGGCTCTGCTTGCATTGCATGGACCACTGCCAAGTGCAGCTGGTGGTTATAGCAGTGGATATAAGGAATATCCTTTCCTACCTTCTTTTGCAATAAGGCCTGAACCCCACCCCTGACTCCACTCATGACAGCAGCTCCATCATAGCACTGACTGATAATTTCAGCTGCTCTATAGCCTGAGTCAGAAAGATGCTCAAGAATTTGGGTGGTAATAAATTCAGCATTTAACTGACTGAGGTCAAGCAGACCAATCAGGTGTTCCTCTGGAATGCCTTTAGAGACAAATCTAACCATGACGGACAGATTCTCCACATTGCATCTGTCCCTAGTTCCATCACTTTTAATGCAAAACCCAGCGTAATCTGCGTTGTCATAATTATCTTTGATCTTTTTCAATACCATTTTGGCCAGAGTATCAATAATTTCATTTTGTATGTTGTGAGAGGTGTATTTTGCATTTAGTGGGATATGTTTGTTTATTTCATTAAATTTGGGGTCCTTTGCTAGTGTGTAGTCAACCATTTTTAAGAACAGTCCTGCAGAGAAATCATCTTCATTTGAGCTCTCCACACTGCCACGAAGTGGAAGTTCATTTACTGCTAGGAACTGAACTACTTCTCCAATTGTTTTTATATAATATCTATTTTTTTCCATTTGTGTTGGCCCTAATAAATTACCAATAGTTTCCCCTGTGGCCTCTCTTTGGGACATTTCAGACCATGCTTTTGCATTTTTTATGTGGCATTGACTTGATGCATGCTTTGTGAGTCCCTTGTTCTTTTCCAATGCCGTTTTCCAATTATTAAATCCTTGTTTTGTAAAAACCAAATCCCAGTCATTGTTCCCGCCAAATTTACGACATGGGAAACAAAAGCACGCATCAAGCTTTGCTGAATATTCGAGCCATGGTCTCCCGCGATACCAGCCTGGGCAGAATGAGCGTGCATTTTTACCAAAATTACGCTTGGGGAAAACAAGAGCTATGGGTTGTGACGGTGCTATGGTGTTCAAGCCTATGTCTACATCATCCGCAGCGGCCACTGGACTGCGAACGGTGGGGGCAGCGGGGGCTGTGGTGCTTGTGCAGCTAGAAAAACTTGTACTGGTACTGGACCGGGCACAATGGTTTGTGGCGAGTCCACAAGCAGTACTACCCGATGAGCCGGGACCGGGTAATGATTCTGTCTCCACTGCTGCTAAGTCCGTAGCACTGCTGCTGGCAGCTCCGCTGCTACTGCTAGGTTTAGCTTTAGCAACCAGAAATCTGTGCATTGTCGACTCGTTACTTGATTCACTTCAACAAATTGTAAATGAGTGAGGAGAAAGAGAGAGAAGATAGAGAAGAAGAACAGAGTTATAGTAATTAAATAATTCCGGTGAGAGAACGCGAAAGAAAAGATTTAGAACGATGTCTTTTTTTTTGAGTTTTGAGCTCTGTCGTGCCGTGACTGTGAGCAAGTGAGACGAGCAAGTGAGACGAGCAAGCAAATGAAGTGAGTAGCCACTCCCTCCCTACATCTACCAATCAGTAGCTAGTTTGAAAGCGAGCAGAGAGCGCTCTGACCCTTTTACTTAAAGTTTTTATGAAATTCGGAATTTTGCATGCCTTCACGTTTGGGGGGGCAGTCACAGCATTTAGGGGGGCATTGCCCCACCTTGCCCATGCCTATGTCCGGGCCCGTTCACTAAGTACATCAAAGTGCAGTGTGTCCAGACAAAAACAAAGTTCTGTCAGTTATCTTCATTTTGGGAAGGTATGAAAGAATTTACAAATTACTGTGGAAGATTGTCCTTTTATTTTGAAGGATCACGTACTTTGTTTACATCAAGACACGTTACAAAATGTCGCCATGTTTGTAGAGCTAAAAATGTAACGTCGTCAGGCTGTGTGTATCGTGTGAATTATCGCCGTCTTTACGCATACTTTTCTTAAGTCTCCAGACTTGAAATAATCCGTTTCTAGATGAAAGGTTTAAGACGCTTTGGCCCTTCCATAAGCTCCGCCCCCGATGACGCATTTTCCCCCTCTACGTTGCAGTGACGTTAACATAAAATACGTTCTAGAATACCAGTGTGACGTGGGAGATAATAAATACCGCAGCCGGGCAAACGATTCTCATTTCGTCTTAGTAGTTATTGGAGGAAGCATCAGGTGATAGTCATGGCCAGTTTATTTCGCTATTTCCAGCCGCGCCATTTGCTCTGCGCAACCGGACTGGTGGTTGCAGCAGCCGGTACAGCGTACCTTGTGCGGCGACTCCGTAAAAGGGCGGAGCTCCAGGAAGGTACCTGGATAATTATCGTCTATATGTGTAACATATATGCATTTCACATTTAGATAAAAACACATTTTTAAATTACACACGTATTTGCTACACACTTGAAAGAGTAATACTGTTTTCATGGATTAACACTTCAAACAATAATAATTCGTTTTGATTAAATATATGTGTAGTAATGTATCACTTACACTTAACAATGGCAGTGCCCAGAGAACCAGAGGAGCCAACCAACCCCTGCACATCGCCCAGCCCTGCCGTACGCACCGTGGAGCCGCCATGTAAGTGTCCCCGCCACTCCCGTCCAAAGACCTTTGTCATGTTATTTGCCAGGCTTCCCGTTTTAATGTAACATAAGAGATGCTGGTCCGGACCAATTTCCATCCATCCATCCATTTTCCAAACCGCTTATCCTACTGGCTCGTGGGGGGTCCGGAGCCTATCCCGGAAGCAATGGGCACGAGGCAGCCGGACCGACTTAAGATAGATAAATAAACCATTCGCATCTGCTTATATTTGTGATGATACTTTGACTTGGGTAAGTGCTGTTTATTACCTAGAGAAACTTAAACCGCCAGGTAATCAGTAACACCACATTTGCCCTGATTACTGCTGTTTTCATATCATCAGTTACCGGCCTAACTTTACCTGATGACTTTTAGGTGTTTCATGTTCATGTTGTGACGTTTCCTATTGTCATTTGAAGTGCTGTGGTCTCTGCAGTTGGTACTGAATAAGCAGTGTGCTGAATAAGCAGGAAAATGGATGGATGGATAAATTGTTTAATCGTCTTTAGTTATTCTATTCATGAGATTTGTACATATCAAACAGGATTGTAATTACTTTAGTTTTTTTCTTGCTAAAGCATTTCCCTGGTTCGGAATAGACATTGGTGGGACCCTTGTGAAACTAGTGTACTTCGAACCAGAGGAGGAACAGGCAGAAGCGGAGAACCTGAAGAACATCCGCTCCTGTCTGACCTCTAATGTGGCTTATGGCTCCACCGGCATCCGGGATGTGCAGCTGGAAATGAAGGGTCTGTAGCTGTGTGGCCGAATGGGGAACCTCCATTTTATTCGTTTCCCCACCCAAGACCTGACTACCTTCCTGAAAATGACCCGTGACAAGCAGTTCTCCGGGCTCCATACCACACTCTGTGCCACAGGTGGTGTGGCCCACAAGTTTGAGGCTGATTTCCGAACGGTGAGTTCTGTTGATGTTACATTTCATTACAATATAATGCAATTCACTTTGTCTTTGAAAATGTGAAATTTCCAGAGGAAATCACAAATCCTATTATGACTTTTTTTTCCCCGTAACCCCTTCAGATTGCTGGTCTACAGCTCGTGCAACTGGATGAGTTGGATTGTGTCATCCGTGGGGTCCTTTTCATGAACTCCAGTGGACCCTCCGAGTGTTTCTATTTGGTTCCTCAAACCATTCCAACTGGAGAACCCTTTCCCATTCCTTCTTGTAAATATTGGATCTGGGGTCAGCATTCTGGCAGTCCATGGCAGAGACAATTTTGGACGTGTCACTGGAACAAGGTGAGCTAGGCTCTGATGATAATTTTCAAATCTTCTAAAGCTAATATTGATATAACAGTTTGAAACTGTCTGGCTTTCAGTCTTGGTGGAGGAACGTACCATGGACTGTGCTGCCTGCTGACGGGTTGCTCCACGTTTGAGGAAGCACTGGAGATGGCCTCACATGGGGACAGCACACGGGTGGACAAGCTTGTGCAGGACATTTATGGGGGAGACTATGACAGGTTTGGTCTCCCAGGCTGGACTGTGGCCTCCAGGTAGGATGTAGTCATATAATATTTAAGTCAGCCTAGAATGACCTGCATCCCCGGTCCTGAATCAAGGCTTAAAATTGTTCTTAAACAATGTAATACTGTAAAAAGTCACTACAGCAAGGAAGGATGTCTGGAGGTGGTGGGTGCTGAGTAATCTGAAAAGCAGCTGGCATGCAATAACCCTCAGTCATGTTTAAACCTAGAATTTAATGATCAGTGTTGACACACCACTGCACAACAACGGGATGTGTCCTCTGCATTTAACTCATATATATGTGACAATGTGACATAGCAGGGAGCAGCTAACTCAGTGCCCAGGTAGCAGTGCTTGGGGGCGGTACCTTGCTCAGGGTACCTCAGTGATGCCTTGTTGATCGGGGATTCAAACCTGCAATCTTTCAATTACAAGTGCACTTCCCTAACCATTAAGCCACCACTGCCCAGAGGTGTCAGCAATAATCTGTATGATACCTGATGCTGCAGGAATAACCAAGACATGTCAGAGAAGAAAAAAATAGGGTTTATTTATTATGGATAAATTATTTATCTTTGTTTCAGTTTTGGAAACATGATTTCGAAGGAGCAGCGTGATTCAGTATCAAAAGAAGATCTGGCCAGAGCAGCATTAGTTGCCGTCACCAATAACAATGGCTCCATCACCAGGATGTGTGCCCGGAATGAGGTAAACATTTGTCAGGACTTACACACACCGTGCCTGTGTGCTCTGTTCATATATGATTCACATACGTGATGCAGAATGGGACGAACCGCATTACTAAAGGAATTTGCCATTATGTTGAGCAAATCCATAGCCAGAACAAAGACAGAATTCTGGCTTTTCCCTAATAAACAGCGCTGCCCTCTATTCTGTCAAGATATTAAAAGTTTCTTACAGTTTTTTATGTCTAACAAGCATCAGAATGCAGTTACTCTCTAGTGTCTCCCATGATTTAAAACCCAAATTCCAATAGTAGTAAAAGCTTTTCCTTCATGCTGTTCAGTGACCACCGGCGCAACAAGTATATTTTTGTTTTAAACGGGGGTATTTGTTTAAAACTGCTTGCTTACTGCTTTCTTTATTCTTTGAAGAACATAGAGAGAGTGGTGTTCGTGGGCAACTTCCTGAGGGGTAACATGCTGTCCATGAAGCTCCTGGCCTACTCAATGGAGTACTGGTCTGCTGGACAAATGAAAGCGCTGTTTCTTCAACATGAGGTATGAGTCATTTTAACCTCAAGCCTCCCTTGACGTCTTGATTGTTAATGAATGTTAATGGCTGCTAGCTTATGAACTTTTCCTATAAGCTGCTAAAGAATCAGCCATTTTGTTGATGCGATTTTTATTTCCGTTATTTATGATTTTTTTTCTCGTAAAGCAGTTATTTATTTGCTATGAGCACCACAAAATGAATGTATACTGTTTATAATGTGCATAATGGTTTTTATTTTTTTACAGGGCTATTTTGGCGCTGTCGGGTCACTTCTGGAACTATTAAATTCCTCCTGAGCCCAGAAATTTAAATAACCAGAGTCACATGAAATTCAACCGCCCTCCTGTACCTCTGTAACTACATCTTTGCCATGTGATCAGGTAGTGTACTCTATGGTCTAATTTAGATACTATGCATTCTGTTTTCATTTTTGTCTTCTAACTAAGCTTTTCTTTTGTAGGATCACACATGCACATATCACAGAGCTTAATTTCCAGGTACAAGCTCTGAAACCTCAAACTCACCTGAAATATCGCAAGACTCTCCCTCGTTGGCGGTGAGAGGAGCTTCGCTACTGATCGTTTACGTTACCTGGTGATGCAGCTCGCTGGACGAGCCTTCTAACCCAGGTTACTATGCGATACTTGTTATTAGTGAATCCCATTTAAGTCTCACATTAACAGACTCACGGGGATTCACAATCGAGTTTGGAGGAGCTGATGGAGAAGAAGAGAAACAGATCCAAAAAGTTTGTTTTATAATAAAAACCTTTAAAAATATTTCTGAGAGTGTGTTGTACCACTTATTCCTGAATAAACTAAGCTTATTTCCTGAAGGAAGATTAGAGCTAGTTCAGGGTATTCTATGAAAGTAGCTAAAGAAGGTCAGACTCCACTGAAAAAGTGAGACTCAAACTAGCCCCATCTCCCAATTAAGCCTGAAGTCATTCCACTAACGCAGAACGAGACTTTTCTAATCAAGGCTACTTCAGACAGACTTGCATAGTCTCACTTAGTGCACGTACCCGAGATATTTAGGTGGTAGATAAAATGACGCAGAACAAGAGCAAACCGAGAGCAGCTTTTTTTCGCAGCAGAACAAATACTTCTGAAGGAGCTATATGAAGAATACAAAAATATTATAACAAAAAAAGGCAATACTGTAGCTATCAATAAAGCCAGAGTGATGGCTTGGCAGAATATTGCAGACAGACTAAATGCGTAAGTCATGTACATGTTACCAGTATGTGTGACTAGTGATTCGGTGATACAGTGATTAACACTGTTGCCTCGCAACAAGAAGGTTCCTAGTTTGAACCTCCTGGCCAACAGACTCCTCTCTCTTTTGGTTTTATATGTTCGTTTTACTTTATTGTGTAATTCTTTATTCTTTGATCTCCATAAAGTACTTTAAATTGCATTGAAATTGCACAAATAACTATCTCATCTTTCCATGTTACTAATAAATTCAAATTTTATTTGTCACATACGTAGTCATACACAGTACGATATGCAGTGAAATGCTTATATAACTGCTCCTGACATAAAAATAAAAGACTATGAATAGGAATAGGAAATAAATATGAAAATTAAAATAAAAGGTGGGGCGGCATGGTGGTGCAGTGGTTAGCACTGTCGCCTCACACCTCTGGGACCTGGGTTCGAGTCTCCGCCTGGGTCACATGTGTGTGGAGTTTGCATGTTCTCCCCGTGTCATCGTGGGGTTTCCTCCGGGTACTCCGGTTTCCCCCCACAGTCCAAAAACATGCTGAGGCTAATTGGAGTTGCTGGATTGCCCATAGGTGTGCATGTGTGAGTGAATGGTGTGTGAGTGTGCCCTGCGATGGGCTGGCCCCCCATCCTGGGTTGTTCCCTGCCTCGTGCCCATTGATTCCGGGATAGGCTCCGGACCCCCCGCGACCCAATAGGATAAGCGGTTTGGAAAATGGATGGATGGAAAATAAAAGGTAAATTTAACTAGGAAAGAATAAAATAAAATATAAAAATTAAAGTTAAAAATAAAATAACTGTACAACAAAAACACACAATATAGAAAATATATGAAGAATATATGAAGAAATATAGAACAATAAGAGCAGCTGTACGAGTAGGTATATATTTACGTGGAATGGAGTTAGAATAAATGGTAATAAAGGAATGGTAATGTCCAGGATTATGCAATCCACATATTTAAAGTGTCTTGTGCAGTGCAAATATGCTTAAGAGTGATTTATTTAAAGTGACTTGTGATAGAGTGATTTGATGACCACGAAGTGTAGTTGTGCAGTGGCCACTCATGTAAACGAATGTCCAGAATGTCCAGAGTGTATGTAAAAACCATATGTGTGGGTCAGTACTGTGTGGTGGTGTGATTAAGAGACCGTATCGCCTGCGGGAAGAAGCTCCTCCTCAGTCTCTCTGTGTTGGCCTTCAGGGAGCGGAATCGCTTTCCTGACCTCAACAGAGAGAACAGTTTATTGTTGGGATGGCTGAGGTCCTTCGCGATCTTCCTGGCCTTGGTCCAGCACCGCCTGCTGTAGACTGAGTGCAGGTCAGGGAGCTCGATGCGGATGGTGCGCTCAGCTGATCGCACAACCCTCTGTAGAGCTCGTCTGTCCTGCATGGTGCTGTTCCCGAACCAGGTTGAGATGTTTCCCGTCAGGATACTCTATATGGTGCAGGAGTAAAAGTTCCTGAGCACCTTGGAGGGCAGTCAGAAGTCTCTCAAGCGTCTGAGGTGGTAGAGACGCTGTTGGGCCTTTTTCACCACGGTGTTGATGTGACAGGACCATGATAGGTCCTGCGTGATGTGAACACCGAGGTATTTGAAGCTGTCCACTCTCTCCACTGGGCTCTCGTTGATGACGGGGGTCTGGTAGTTCCTCTCCTGCTTAGTGCTGAAGTCCACTATCAACTCCTTTGTCTTACTGACGTTTAGAAGGAGGTTGTTCCTCTGGCACCAGTTCTCCAGATTCCTAATCTCCTTCAGGTAGGCCGTCTCATTGTTATCAGGGCTCAGGCCCACCACGACGGTGTCGTCAGCAAACTTAATGATGATGGTGGAGCTGGTAGTGATCACACAGTCATATGTGTACAAAGAGTACAGCGGGGGGCTCAGAACACACCCCTGGGGGGCTCCAGTGCTGAGAGTGATGGAGGCTGTTCGTAATAAACTTAAAATAATAAAATAATATTAATAATAAAAATAATTAAAAAATAAAACAATAAAAAATAAACTGCTCGTAATAAACTTAGATTGTTGATCTATGTGACTTGGCAGTGGTCTAGAAAATACAATTTAAGCCTATGTGTAATCCCCATAACTACAAAGACTTTAGGTTGTTAATTACAGCTCTACTGACTTAGATGTGTGTGTGAGCTCCACTGACCCACTTGTCTAACCCTTGACTTGCATATCCATCCTTCACTATTATATCTCAACAGAAGCACTCTCAGTGGAGAACGAAGAACCTGGCAGCAAGTAAAACAAAATATAAAAATATCATGTCAGTTTGAGAACAATAGTTTACAAAATTCATAAATGTAACTGTAGCCACGAAGAAAAAGAGCCAGGCCACTGCTACTGGTGGGGGGCCTCCACTTGAGGGACTCACACTAGCAGAGCAGCTGGCACTGAGCGTCAATCGAGGACGGCCTCAGGTGGAAAGAATAGAAGGGGGGATATTGTCAGAGATCATCCCCCCAGGTGCCCGGGAGAAATATGTAGAAGGTACTGTCCACTTCTTTCTCTCTAGGTGTCCATCCCTTAATACTGATGTCTGATAACTGTTGGTATGCCTGTCTCTGCAGTGAGAGGGGATGTAATATTTCTCGCTGATCCCACAGTCACATCAGTGCATATCACTCTTGACCCATATTTAAGTATGTAATGTTCTTTTAATTAAAGGATATAGTACCATGCAATTTTCTGTTTCTTCAACAACTTTAGGGTTCCTCATTTTGCAGTTTGATGGCATCTAGGTACATCTAGTACATCTAGGGCTATTGATGAAGAAACAGTGTCAGCAGACACGGACATGCCAGAGGTACGACCACATATGAAATGCTTTAGATGTGTTTGCAGTCTGAAGAATGAAATTTTTATTAACAATATACTTTACTGCAGGATTTAATCAGACCACGGTCCCTTTCAGCAAGGAGCGAATTGAGTAACTACTTATTACTAACAAAATGCTAAACTTCTTTGTGACCCATTATCTTTTGTTACAGGATATACGTGCTATTTATAAAAGGAGGCTGCTCCTATTTTATCTGTTGAAAGGGAAAAGCTAGACATAGAATACAAAAGACTTCTGATAAAGAAAACAAAGTTGCAGATCAATAATCTAGAGAAGGATGTAAGTACATACTAAAGGCGCAAAGTTATATGGTTTGAGTTTGATTTTCTGTTCTCTCCCTCCCTCCACAGCTTCAAACAATGTCTAATTGAATCAAATATCTTCTGAATAAAGAATCTCAATTCTCAGCTTATGTGGGGTTTGTTTAAATCAGGAAGGTGGGGGCATGACCTTTACCAATGGCTATGTGAAGTAGGTTTCTCTATAAAGGTTCCTCACACTCCTTCCATGTATTCCCTCTTCAGGAGCAGGAATGTCCTCCCACTGCTCCTCTGCCATCAGCGTGGACAGTCTCTCTTGGCGTAAATTTGCGATGTTGTGTAGGACTGCACAGGCAACCACAATGTTACATGCACAGTCTGGCCTTACTCTGAGGCCTTTCCTGCATCTAAATCTACAGGGAGAAATATGTCAGCCTGAAAAGTTGGTCTACAAGAAATGTGGTGTATATGAATTTAGCTGGCCAAAGGATTCGTGTCCTTGTTCTATTGTGGGCATTGTTAAATGCCTTCTCTGCCTCAGTTTGAGGTTATGGGTAAGGGGTTAAAAGGTACGGCAGGCAGGCATAACTCCTGTCCCCAAGCAGGACTCCATTAAACTTCTCTGTAGAAAAAGGAAATGCTGTGTATGACATTCCTACCGTTAAAAATACCCCCCCCCCGCCCAACATGAAAGCAATGTGTACCAAAAAAGTTTTAAAACTATTTGTTTGGATTGTAAGATGACTACATCTCTTCATCTTCCATGAAATGTACATGTTCAGTGAACGTGGTTGATATATTCTCTTGCCTTCTGCAAACTTGTGTGCCAGTGAGGATGCTTTAAAGATCCTGGAGTCATGGACAGAGCCTGGCCATTTTGCCTCAGCATTAAAAATGAGGCAATTCCCATCAGAGATCATCTAAACACAGAGAGTGGATTCAGTTATACAGCACACTTTGCCTGTCAGAGCATTCATTGTTCTGTATAAAATGTTAAATCCTATTCAGTGCTAAATCCCTTCACCTGATATTGTATAGAGTTTCTCCAAACCTACATACCTGAATACTTAGGCTATGGACAGATTTTCCGTTCACGTAGTCTGCCTCCATTGGGCATCGCACCCGAGCACTTCTTGGACAGCGCTTCTGGTGGCCTACCATGCTGCAGGACATCCATGGTTATGTCACGGCCTGCCTGGTGTGTACATGTAATAATAATCCCTCCCGTGCTCCAGCAAGCCTATTGCAACCTCTTGCTGTTCCCTGATGCCCCTGGTCTCATATATCCTAGGATTTTGTGACAGGCCTTCCCCCGTCCCACAGGGGTACTCACAATAGTGGAGAGCTACTCTAAGGCTGTGCATTTTGTTCCTGTTCCCAAGCTGCCTTCGGCTAAGGAGACGGGTCAGTTATTAGTGAACCACGTCTTTAGGCTGCATGGTCTACCGTCTGACATTGTCTTTGACAGGGGTCCACAGTTTGTTTCCAAGTTCTGGAGGGAACTCTGTAGGCTGATTGGTGCCACTGTCCTTTGGATTCCACCCACAGTCCAATAGACAGATGGAGAGAGCCAACCAGGACCAGACGTGCTGGACCAGATGCTACACTGTATGGCCTCACACTCACCTGAATATTAATTAATTGATACTTTATTGATCCCCTGTAGGGAAATTATCTTTACGCCTCCCTCAACTTGCTCTTTGTGGAGTAAGTTGACCGCGAAGGGCTGCCACCCGTAGAGCTGGGGGTTAAGGGTCTTGCTCAAGGAGCCGCAGACGTACTGAGGCTGGGTTCGAACCTGAGTTTGATTTTGTCACAGTACACTACACTACACTGGTCCCGGGAACCGGCAGGACCGGTTACCATATGCCCTCCCCTACCAGCTGATGGACACTAGGAGGTGGGTCCATACTTGCTTCTTTACTTTAAGAAATGTATTTATTTTTTTGCTTCACATGCAGCACATAAGTCATACACATCACTGGTGTCGTGAGCTGTAAATAATGGGTAATTGAACTTTTTTAAAATAATGCCATAAGTCTTGCTCAAGGAGCCGCAGAGGCTGGGTTCAAACCCGTGACCCTCTGATTACAAAGATGCAGGCTTAGCCCACTGAGCCACACGCTGCCCCATTCCACATGCTGCCCCAATAGTGGAGTGGTTTCCTTTCTTGGATGTAATACGGCCATGATTATCTGCCTGTATCCTCTGCGGGGATGTCCCCATTTCAGTGTTGTGTTGGTCATCAACCTCCCTTATTTCCAACAGTGGAGTAAGAGGTCCTGGTCCCGTCTGTCCACCGCTTTCTTCGTCATTGTCAACGGACCTGGAATGTGGCCAGGACTTTCCTGCTATGTGTCCGTAAACGCATGGAGAAATACTCCAACTGCCGGCCTCCCACTCTCCATGTGGGACAGAAGGTGTGGTTGGATACTAGTAACCTTCCTCTATGGGTTCCTCTATGAGTTCCCATCATCGAGGTGATAAGTCCCTTGGCAGTTCGTCTTTGTCTTCTGGTGACCGTGTGGCGAGTCCATCCTACATTCCATGTTTCCATACTGAAACCCCATGTAGTCAGTCCCCTGGGTTCTCCTGCGTTGCCTCCTCCTCCTCTCAGGTTGGTCGACGGACGTGAGGTGCATCTGCAAAGCCACCGGCATTGTCGATGACCCCACACACCCATCCCACACCCTCTTCTCTCTCCTTCCATCTGGTAAAAGGTTCCGTAGCACACAAACCTTCGCTGCCAGGATGGCAAAGAATTTTTTCCCTCAGGCCATTAGACTGAATCAGAAGTGCATCATGAACTGTATTTCATGCCATTTATTATATACTACATACTCTGTCCTGCGGCTAGTATTGTTTGCACTTTATTTACTATTTATTGCTGTCTTGCTGCTAAAATACAGTATGTGTCATAATACACTATCTGCAACAATGCTATTTTTTCAAATATCCAAACCAGCAGTTACTACCGTCGACTGCACTATATTTTGTTTTCTCCTGTAAATTACACTTCTCTAGTCTAATTTTCGTACTTTCACTTTCATTATGTGTAATTTTTATTTTTCAAAAATAGAACTTTTAAAGAATGTTATATAATTTATTTTGCTTTATTTTATATGAATAAAACTTAGACTGTTTCACATTTCTGTTTCACATTTGAAGACTCAAAGCACTCAGCACTTTTTTATAGTAGTGCATGCATTAAAACCTTGTTTTCAGGATATCAGTGTTGCTTTTCATAACAGAAGAATACATATTGTGATTCTCTCAACAGGCTAGGAAAAGAAGCAGAAAACCAGAAAAGTCTTCTCCTAAAACAATAGGTGTTGCTATCGTCCATTATTCAAAACCCTCTGAAGAAAATGCAGACGGAACTCGTGAGCACATTGACCAGACAATATTCTGAAGGTGAAAATGATGCAGCCAGACCTGCTCTCACAGGCACACACCATTCTGGATATTTGCATGAGGAGTTTAGTTCACCTCATTCACTTACTGTCCATGGGCATCTAGTGAACTCTGACATACAAATTGGAAGAACTTCTAATGCCAGTTGAGATGACCTGGACTCCAATCTTCCATGGAATTCCAGGGTGCTAAAAGGTAGTAAATCACATAAGCAAAAATTAAGGCCATTAAAAAGTATTAAAAGGTATTACGAGGTATTAAATTTTAGATTTTTTTAAACTAGGAATTGTCCATTTGTGTTTTAAAGGTTATCTGCTAAATTTCTCGCAAAATATTTTAAATGTCCTTCATTCATAGATGGTCTCTGTGATGCTGACATCATATTTGGTGATGGAGCGACGCCTTAAACAGTTTGCGCACTGAACTACATCTTGGATGCTTACACTCAGAAAAGCGGGGTGCCTTCGACTTGGGCTTAGGTCTGTCTGCAGCTGACATGATGTGGAGCGAGATCTGCAGGCGGCTGCAGGGGTGGAGTATAAACACGAGGCTGAAGTTGGCTCCTTATTCGCAGCTCCTTATCCGGATTTTCCGGTCCATCTTAAATGCTTCACAGCCCAATACAATGATGCGATTCTGCCTGTAGGGGGACCATTTTAGTACCTTAAACCTCTCTGTGCCAGGCTAATATCAATTTCGCGGTACAGGTCAGGTACCTCATTATATAGAAAAGGTGACATTGTCCTGGCCCAGACTTATTTAATGTTCTAAAAATCAGATGGAAACAAGGCATGTCATACTATAGTGCACAAAGATGTGAATGAGAAGCCAGGGGCTGGTTGCACAAAACACTTTCAGTTAAGATTTTCCTTAAAGGTCTCTTTAAAATAAAGTCGGTTGCACAAAACACCCTTAAGTCTCCTCCTTAAGGTTTCCTTATAATTTTCTAAGTATTTAAGTTTTTCTCCTTGTCTTGCTCTTATACTTAAGGAATCCCTTAATGGTTGCACAAAAGTCCTTAGCAACCATACTAAGGGAAAAAAATAAGGTACCTCTAACCGTACCTTAACTGCAACATGGCCAAAGTTATGAGAACAAATAAAAATGAACGCATCCCAAAAAGAGTGACCGGGAGAACCCCTTAGATACGCTTAATGATGAGCAATTGACTTTGCTTTATAAATTTGTCCGACCGTCTGCAGTTGGATCAACCCCCCACAAACTGAAGCTGTGCTCCCCCGGCTGCGTTGCAGTTAATGTTTGCTTTGCGGGTTTATTCTATGGGCTCCTTCCAGGCTGTAATAAGGGATGTATTTCCTGTCCACAAGTCAACAGTGTGCTGCGTCATTCAAGTCCGCTACCATCGCTGCCTCATTCGAAACAGAGGGTTTGGAGGTGGACCTCCACCTTGAAAATCACATTTTGTATAGAATTAATTCTGATAATCAATTATTTATTTTCTAGCACATTAGGTTGCGGTCTATACGTGAGTGTCATAGAACGTTAAGCCTGTTTCACGTTCAGCCGAGCTCACTAACTAACCATGGCCTATAACGTTACCCACCCTTACAGTCTACATTATATCTATACCTTAAATACTTTAATGTGTAATAACAACTTGTTTAAAGAAAATGAGCAACTTATGTACAGAGATCCATTTCACTGTCAGCAACACAGACTAATGTTAACAGTTCCCTCAAGTCATGTTAGTCATTTAACCTATCTGAAGTTGTAAGTGAAGGTCAACTGGTAAGAGTTATCCTGCCAGCTTTGTCACAATCTCTCCTGTAATTAGTGATCTCTTCTTTGGCCAGAAGAGATAACTTGTATTTTTTTGGACCTCTTGGATGGACCTTTTCACTATCTATCCATTTTCCAAACCGCTTATCCTACTGGGTCGCGGGGGGTCCAGAGCCTATCCCGGAATCAATGGGCACGAGGCAGGGAACAACGCAGGATGGGGGGCCAGCCGATCGCAGGGCACACTCACACACCATTCACTCACACATGCACACCTATGGGCAATTTAGCAACTCCAGTTAGCCTCAGCATGTTTTTGAACTGTGGGGGGAAACCAGAGTACCTGGAGGAACATACAGGGACATGGGGCAAACTCCGCACACGTGACCCAGGCGGAGACTCGAACCCGGGTCCCAAGGGTGTGAGGCAACAGTGCCAACCACTGCACCACCATAACGCCCCACCCACCTTTTCAATAGACTTTTTGAATTAATTTTCATTGCAATTTCCTCCCACATTTGTTGTTTTATGTTTTTTGTGGATCAAATGTACTTTTCAGTATGTTCTTTGTTTTATTGTATTCCTCAAAAAGTATAATATTTTCTTCCTCTGACCAATTTGGTTTTCTTGTCTTCTTTTCCCCAATTTTTTTTTTTACTTTGTGAGGCAATAACAGGTGTCACAAGCAGTTGCAAGTGCAAGCATGTCTCCATGGAAAAGGGACAATTTTATTGCTGTAAAACGTCTTTCAATGTTGTAAATCCCTTAATGATTTTCCTTAACTAAGGAAACCTTTTGAGGGGTTCTCTGGAACACCCTTAAATAAATCCCTTAGCTAAGGAGATATTAAACCATAAGCGTCATACTTAAGGGGGAAACTTAAGGTGTTTTGTGCAACCGGCCCCTGGTTTCCAGATTTCATTTGAGTATTCAGTTGTACCATATATGGTTTTATAACATTACTATTCATGACAGTGAAGTTAACTAAACTTTGAAGCATATTGCTTACATGACTCAAACAGGTTAAGTTACAACTTAAAAATATACTTAAAATGCAAGTATCTGAAACACTGTATGCTTGCTTAATTTCAGTAATGTGAGTAGTTCTAATTCATTACATCCACCCCCTATACACAGAAAAAGATATTTGGGTCGTTTTTTCAACACAAAAAAAAAATTACAAAAAATAATTGTCATTTTTAACAGTAATTTCTTTTTTTAAAAAGCTGCCTGCAAAACTCTGTAAAATTACAGAAATTATCCCTAAAATAATAAATCAACTTTCATTTTGCGCATAACTCCAGTAATGAAAAATTACATGTATTTCACATTTTTAAAAGGAAAAATTCTGTTTAATTTATAGTGTATGTTTCCCACTTTCTCAGATTACGTGCAAATTTATGTAAAATCACAACAATGAACTATAATTTGTAAGGTACAAAAGAAATTATATAAGGACATTTCCAAAATAAACGAACAACAGTCTGGATAATTGTTGCAAAATGTACAATCTATATCAATGTTTTTTTTTTTTTTAAATCTAGAAAAATAAATTTTACTGGGTACATTTTATGTATAAGCTTAAGTGACACTTCATTTACTTTATTTGCAATTAAATAACAATCAGGAATACGCAAAACTTTCTTCCATTCAATATTATCTACTAATCTGTACAGTACGGCACTGTGACCACATGATTTTGAAATACAGATTTAACAGATTTATTAGTTTTAAAAGGATAGGAGGAGAAACAAATCTTACCAACAGAAGGGTGTATTGGAATAAGGGATGGAAGTTGTGTGTTATTTAATTGTGGCTGCTGTTAATATAATGCACATATCCCTGATGGAATAGCACCAAACCCAGATACCATGCGGATGTGGGCCACTTCTGGCAAATGTGTGGCATTGCTGGCCCGGTTCCGGCATCGGCAAATGGATACATGCCGAAAGTGGACCACTTGTGATTAGACAAATGTGGCCCACATGTCACAAAACAGACATGGGCCACATGTTAAATACTTTATAAAAAATAGTAGTGAGAAATGTTAACTCAAAAACATATATTCAGGTAAAATGAATACAGTATGGCTTACTATAAACATGCAAAAGTTTATTGTTGGGTTAACTAAAAGACAGGTTTTGATTGCTATACCCATAATGTTTATGAGTTGGTAGAACTGTTGGGGTTTACTGTGCACAATGAAACATATTAGTTCATTATGCTGCATAACTGTTTAATAATGCATTTAAATAATGTAATGTCCTCTGTCTCTGTAAAGTTTGGACCTACTTGGCAAGCTTTCTGTGCAAGCCTTACACACCCACATTACCAAAACTGTAAATGAAACAAAGAACATCCAATGTCACACAATTGTTTTAATCTTTTAAACATAAAGTTGGTTTCACGCCCAGCTCCTACGATCCTCGTGTGTGCCACGCCCCCCTGATTATTTACGTGTGCTTCCCCGATAGTGCCCAGCTGTGTCCACTTATTTTCGCCCAGTTCTGTCTATTTGAGTCCATGTCGTGCCAGAGTTCATTGTCTGTCATTCATGTTAGTCGATGTCTGGTGTTTCCTGCTCCCCGTTCCTGATTAAACCCTCGTTTTCCCCCGATCCTGCCTGCCTGCCTGCCTGCTTTTCCGCCCGCTCGCCTGCCCGAGCGATCACCCGTGTTACGGCGATCGTGACAGTTGACTAAAGTGGGTTTTATTATACATCAATATAAATAATCAGACCTTTTCTTGGGAAAAACTACCTAAATGATATCAAGCAACATGAGTCAGCACAGATCGCCGTAGCGTAATTTGTATTTGAAAAACGCGCTTATTTTGGACATGGAAGCTTTTGCTTTGTGAAGGGTCAGTGCTGCATATGTGACTGTTACAACCGTCAAGTTATTTCATCCATCATTCAAAATCAATTATGTTAAGGACATAAATAAATGCCGCTTTCAGAAAAGCTACGAATGATTTGAATTAAGACAATCCCGGATATATCGGAACTTGAACGGGTCAGTTATAGCAAACTAATTTAAACCTTTATGGCAACTAGGTAACATTAATTTGGTAGCAGTGTGAAAAACAAAACCCACCGAGTTTTAATGGATTTATTAATGCAACGTAAGAAACTGAGAACTACGCTTAATTTTCCGTTTTGTGTACATTTAGAACGTTTAATGCTGCACTTAGCAGATCTATTTGAACTCCATGTGAAAACCAAGCCAAATAAATGCAAACCATTTACTGATTTAGTTAAGTGTTACACGTACCATAATAAATAATTTCTCAAAAATGCAGCCTCACTTCAAAAAAGGGACGAGTTTCTTTGGAAAAATCCCTTGAGTCTTTGCGGTCAGCAATGCTTTTTCGCGCCCTGTTGCGTGAACTGTTTTTTTTATTATTATTTATGATCAACGACATGAAACCTTACAACGGAGTTTTAAGGCCACTATTAATAATAACATAAAACCTGGAGAATAAAGTTGGAACTTTCAAGATTAATGTTGTAATTCGCCAGAATAAAGTAATAATAATTCGAGAATAAAGTCGTAATTTACTAAAAAAAAAAACTCATAATAATTCGAGAATAAAGTCATAAATTTACGACTAAAAAAACCTGCAATTTTTCAAGAATAAAGTCTAAACTAATCGAAAAGGTTCAAAATTGTGTACGGACTTTGCGTGGCAAAATGAGGTAATCTCAAACCGTTGTTAAGTTAGCCTCACATGTGATATTCAGTTTTAACGGAAGTAATGTGGGGCGTTTTTAATCACAGAATTGTGATGTCCAGCACACAGACAACGATGCACACCGATTATTTTTGCGCTTCAAACCATTTCGTGATTTGAGCAAAATCGTGTGAATAGCTAATATAATAGGTCCTTTCAAGCTGTAATGATCGACATGGAGGGTTAGCATTTTGTGCTCATGGCGACTGTTGCACACCCCTTTGTTTCCCAGATTGCTTTACGTACGAATTTTAATTAATTTTTGAATGTTGGAATGTACCCGTATAATGTGTAATGGGACAAGACAGGCATATCTAGTGAAGTGTGCTTTAATCAGTGTACTACAGGGAACAATGGATTTTCAAATTGTTTTTGTCTGTAATAGTTATTAATTATTATATTGCATCCACAAAGTGTTATCCATCCATCCATTTTCCAATCCACTTATCCTACTGGGTCGCGGGGGGTCTGGAGCCTATCCTGGAAGCAATGGGCACGAGGCAGGGAACAACCCAGGACGGGGGGCCAGCCCATCGCAGGACTGTTATGAGTAACAAAAATGATGGGTTATGGGTGGTTTTAATTTACCTGGGATACAGTGGGACACAGTCTCTGGCTCTTCTGTAAATGAACTTGAGATGCTGGAATTAGTACAGCATTGTTCTTTAATACTCCTACCAGGGGAGAAGCCCTTCTTGATCTTGTTTTCTCTAATAACCAGGATAGGATTGGAAAATGAGAGGTTTTAGAACCAGTGGATGGTAGTGATCATAGCATGGTTAAATTCAAGGTTAATTTTACTGTCCAAAGCCCCAAAACAAAAGTATACAATGTTAGGAAGGCTAACTTTAATGGTATGAGACTGAAAGTAGAAACTGTAAACTGAATGGAGTTAAATAGCAAAACGGTTGAAGAGGCATGGGATTTTTTTTTAAAGTTTCTTCCAATATTTTAACTCCAAAAGAGCTCTAAAAGCTGAAATCACTCATTTCCAGGATAGTAAGGACCTTATAATTGATTAAAACGTCATCTTGTTTCAGAGTGCTTTCATTTATAAATAACTTACAAAGTTTGGTCTTCGCGATCTCCCTGTCCAATAACAGGCACACCTATAACCCAACCCACCTCCAGTCCAATACTAGGCATTTTCTGACTCCTTTGACAGACAACAATAAAGCTCAAAACTGAGCTCAGGTGCATCCTGTTTCCACTGATCATCCTTGAGATGTTTCTGCAGCTGTGGTAAATTTGGTTGATTGGACATGATTTGGAAAGGCACACACCTGTCTATATAAGGTCCCACAATTGACAGCGCATGTCAGAGCACAAACCAAGCATGAAGTCAAAGGAATCACCTGTAGACCTCTGAGACAGGATTGTCTCGAGGCACAAATCTGGGGAAGGTTACAGAAAAATTTCTGCTGCTTTGAAGGTCCCAAAGAGCACAGTGGCCTCCATCATCCATAAGTGGAAGAAGTTCGAAACCACAAGGACTCTTCCAAGGGCTGGCCAGCCATCTAAACTGAGCTATCGGGGAGAAGGGCCTTAGTCAGGGAGGTGACCAAAAACCTGATGGTCACTCTGTCAGAGCTCCAGAGGTCCTCTGTGGAGAGAGAACCTTCCAGAAGGACAACCATCTCTGCAGCTATCCACCAATCAGGCCTGAATGGTAGAGTGGCCAGATGGAAGCCACTCCTTAGTAAAAGGCACATGACAGCCAGTCTGGAGTAAAAGACACCTGAAGGACTCTCAAACCAAATTCTCTGGTCTGATGACCTTGAAAGGTGCTGCAAAGAGGAATGGGCGACACTGGCCAAGGATAGTTATGCCAAGCTTGTGATATCATATTCAAAAAGACTTGAGGAATGGTGCCCGATAAATGGTGTGGGTTATATAGACCATTGGCGGATGTTCTGGGGTAGGCCTTGGCTTTTGAAGAGGGATGGTATTCACCCTTCGTGGGCTGGCGCCGATCTCCTGTCAAAAAGCATAGCTCATAGTCTTAAGGCAGATCGCTGACTAACCAGAGCCAAGCCAAGGCGGCAGGCAAACCGGCTTAACCGACCGCCTGCTAGTCGCTTAAAGTCGTCACCCAGGGTTCATATTATTGAGACTGTGTCTGTTCCCCGCGGTTTTAATCGTGGGGGTTCATTCCACCGTAGTGCATGTCTTAAAAACCTTAGAGAAATTAGACCTAATTCACTTCTGGTTAGTAGGTGTAATGTAAACCTAAAACTTGGACTCCTGAACATTAGATCGCTGGCTCCTAAGACATTGCTCGTAAATGAAATCATTACTGATTTTAATCTTGGTGCCCTATGTCTTACTGAGACTTGGCTTAAACCAAACGAGTTCTTGGCACTAAATGAATCCACTCCAGCTGAATATAGCTATAAGCATAATCCTCGACCCAATCGCAAAGGTGGCGGGGTTGCTGCAATATTTAAGACCGACCTAGGAGTGCATGAACATAGTGGTTATAGCTTTAGCACGTTTGAAATTATTATTCTTAGTCTTGCTAGCATATCTAAGTGTAGTTCTACACCTCCAATCATCATTGCTATTGTGTATAGACCGCCTGGCCCATATAGCAATTTTCTTAAGGAATTTGCAGATTTCCTAACAAACTTGGTGGTTACTACCGACAAGGCTGTGATTGTTGGTGATTTTGATATTCATATGGAAAATGATAGTGATCCATTAACAAAAGCATTTACTACCATTCTTGACTCTGCCGGTGTACATCAGAATGTAACTGGGCCGACTCATACCTGTAACCACACCCTGGACTTGATCCTTAGTCATGGTGTCATGGTAGAACACATATCAATTATCCCTCAGAATCCTCTACTTTCGGATCATTACCTTTTAACATTTCAAATACAACATAACCCCCTAAGGCCCCAGGTCAGAGGTACAATACTAGACGTTCCATAGCCTCATTATCCGCCGCAACTTTTCTCGATCAGCTCCCACAGTCCTTCAACCTTACCTCTGAAGCGTCAAGTGTAAATGAACTTGAACAGGTAACCGTGAACATGGTGGAATCATTTCGTACCACTCTTGATCATGTAGCGCCACTCAAGAAAATAAAACATAGAGATAAGAAACCTGCCCCCTGGTACTCTGACCGTACACGGGAACTTAAACGAGCTTC